>NC_142103.1:101189157-101495157 GCF_054644295.1 Miniopterus natalensis | reverse complement strand
CTTCCTCAAGTGAGGATTAAAAAAAATAAATTAAAAGAAAAAAGTAAAGGTATTTAGCTGTTCCTAGGTGAGGTCAATTGAGCCTAACTTGGGTATTAAGAACCATCTGCCCCAAGGAAGGCTGCTCCACACTTGACCATAATCCTCTGAAAGAGCTTTCTTCCCTCTCTCTCTCCTGGAGGCTCACGCCCTGTTTGCTGACATCGGTGCATGTTCAGCTTGATGGAGCCCAGTCGTGATGGGTCCCTGGTGCCACTCTCGTAGCACAGGTGCCTCTGATTAGGACCTTATGAGGGGGCGGGGGGGGCGGGGGGGGTTAGGGCATCAGGTGGTGGGACCAGGTGAGGGAGCTGCGAGGGGCCTGGGCTTAGCAGCCCAAAGTGGCCGAGGGAGGAGGCTGCAGCCAGCCCGCGGCCTGCCATTCTGACCTTTCCCCCCTGACCCCAGAACCACCCTGCCGGGGCCACACCCTAGAGCGTGGTTTTCAAACCACAGGCCACGTCCCCTTACTATTTCAGGAAATCAATGTAGCTGATTCTTGCCAGAATTCAAAACAACAATTAAAAACAACGCACGAGCCAAAACAAATCCTTAATGAGGAGGCGAATGGGAATGAGCAGGCTCACCTGCATGGTCAGGGTAAGAATTGTTTAATCAAACCTTCTTTCAGTTATTTATGTGGGAGAGAGAGAGAGTGTGTGTGTGTGTGTGTGTGTGTTTACTGGCCTGTGATGTAAACTGTTTTGCTCAGCATGAGTCACGGTCACATTTATCAAGGCAGCCATCCCCCACCCCTTGCCTCGTCGTGACCTCATTTCCTTTCTTCTCTGGCTTGGCTCCCACTCCTGATCAACCCCCTTCACGTGGACCCTACCCCTGCTGAAGTCATCTTGCACAGCCCAGGCCTGAGTCCACTCGGAGCCTGTGTTCTCTGTTTCTTCATCCAGGCTCCCAAGTGCCAGCAGATAGAATGGCACGCTTTCAAGCTGTCACCACTAAATTGTCACCTGTTCCTAGTAGTTGTGCAACCTGGCAAACACTTCATAACTTCTCTGAGCTGGACTTTTCTCATCTGAAAACTGGGGAAGGGAATGGTCCTAACACACCGTGTTGTGAGGGGTGAAGGTGTATGTGCACCTGGAACATTCTAGGTGCTCAGTAGATGGTTGCTTTCATTTGTTTTTAATTTTTGTTGTTGTTGTTAATCTTCACCCAAGGATATTTTTCTCATTGATATTTAGAGAGAGTGGAAAGAAGGGAGGGAGGTGGAGAAGGAGAGAGAAAGAGAGAGACACACATCGATGTGAGAGAGACATGTCGATTGGTTGCCGCTTGCACGCACCCTGACCTGGGCCCGGGAACAAACCTGCAACCCAGGTACGTGCCCTTGACCAGGAATCGAACCCGCTACCCTTCGGTCCACAAGCTGATGCTCTAACCACTGAGCAACCAGCCAGAGCTAGATGGTCACTTTAATAATAAGGACATTCTCTTACATAACCACAGTACAATGATCAAATTCAGGAAATTTAACATGGATACAATAGGACTATTTATCTAATATAATATCCATATGTAAATTGTGCCAGTTCCATTCATGCCTTCTACTGCAGCTTTCTTCCTCCTCGCGGGGGTCCACTCCAGGATCACACATTGCATTTCGTTGTCCTGTCTCTTTAATCCGAAACAGTCGCTCCACTGTTCTTTGACTTTCAAGATATTCACATTTTTGAATAGTACAGACCAGCTGCTTTGTAGAATTCCTCTCAATTTGGGTGTGCCTGATGTTTTTTCATGATTTCATTTTCCATGAAATAAGATAATTTCTGGTAGGAGCGCCCTGCAAGGGATGCTGTGTCCTTGGGGCGTCACATGAGAAGAGAAGCGTCATGTCAGTTTGTCCCATTCCTGGATGATCACTTCGATCTCATGTCCATGGTTGCCACCAGGTGTGTTCTATAAAAGTTTCAGTTTCCCCCTTGTAATTAATAAGTAATCTGTGGGGGTATAGTATGAGATTCAAGTCACCTGTTCCTCATCAAACTTTCACCAAATAATTTTGGTATTTATTGCCTGAATCAATTATTTCTATGATGTCAGCAACGAGGTAAATTTCTAACTCTATCATTCCTTCTAATGTAACTTATTTTTGTGTGTTTCACCTTATTCGTATAAACCAATGAATGCGATTTCAGAATTTATATGCTAACAGGGTTAAAAATAAAAGCATCTTGTATGCGTAGGCCCATGAGCTTGTTCTGCTAGACTACGGCCACCCTTATAGAGAGGTCGTCCACGTTATAAGGAATGTCTTCAAAGGCCCTGTCAGGCTGTGGCGACAGAGGCCTTGCCGTCCTTTCCTCTTCAAGAGCCAGCTCAGGCTTGCTTGCAGCAACCGCCGTTGTTACGCGCTGCAGCTGTGATTTTCGAGAACGATACAGACGCATAGGTGTAGGTGACACTCACACTCAGTTCAAACTAGAACTTGATTCATTGTGATCAGCTGCAAGTACTATTGATGACCCGGCAGAGGAACTGCGGCTATTGTTGCTGCGTGGCCACAGCGAAGGCTTCCCGTGTTGCGGGTGGCAGAGGCCTAGCCTTTCGGGTGCCTGGCGGACGGAGGGTGTCTGCCTTGCCAAGGGCAGCTGGGCGGAGCCCCCGGGTTCTCAGGGTAAAGCCGGCGGAAGGCCTCTGCTCTTTGTCGGAGCCCTGCGAGCCTGGCTTCCCCCAGGTGCCTGCGTCTCAGCAAGACTCACGCAAACGTCACCTGCTCCGCTGGCAGGAATGAAAGGGACCGCCTGGGGACGTCTGGCTGCCCCCCTCTCCTCCGCGGGACAGTGTCTTCATCCGGACCCTGCTGTTTGCTTATAGCCAGTGCCCCTGGGGGGGGAGGCCGGCCAGGCCGACGCGGCCGCGTGCCTGAGCTGTGACTCGGCCGTCATTTTACAGACACAGTGCTGCCGGGAGCGCGGATCCAGGGAAGCGTTTGGTTTCACTGGGGGAGATCCTCAGAAGAGGCAGGGTCCCCACTGTGGAATCATACATCGGACACATTTTCTCCCGGAGGGGGGGTGTTTGTGGGGGGAGCAGTTCACCTGTTTTGGTTTTTTGTTAATCGTCACCTGAGGATATTTTTATTTTTCCTATTGATTTTTAGAAAGAGTGGAAGGGAGGGAAGGGGAGAAAGAGAGAGAGGAACGTCGATGTGAGAGAGCCACATTGATTGGTTGTCTCTTGCACACGTGCAAACCGGAGCCAGGGATCGAACCTGCAACCCGGGTACGTACCCTTGACCGGGAATCGAATGTGAGACCCTTCAGCGTGCAGACCAACGCTCTAACCACTGACCCGCACCAGCCAGGGCGAAGTTGACCTTTTAAAAGTGTTTTTAATTATTAAATATTTTCAACACATAATACATATTAGTGCTCAAATATTAAAACAATATGAGAAGTATATTCCCACTCAACTGATTTCTTTTGCTCCCTTTGGGTGACACTTTTATTAGTTTCTTGTTTAGCCTCCACTATATGTCCATAAGCAAATATATATTTGTCTCCCCTCTTGTTACACAACTGGTATTTAAGTCATCTTTTTGATATAGTATTCCTAAACGTTTTGTTTCAGATATCTTTTTTTTAATTGAATTTATTGGGGTGACATTAGTTAATGAAGCCATACAGATTTCAAGTGTACAATTCTATAATCCATCTTCTGTAAACTGCACTGTGCACTCGCCACCCAAAGTCAAGTCTCTTTCCACCATTTACCCCCCCTCTGCCCTCTTCCACCCCCCCCCCCTTTCCCTCTGGTGATCACCATAGTGTTGTCTGTGTCTTTTTTCCCTCTCCTTAATTCCTTCACCTTTTTCACCCAGCCCACTAACCCCCCCTCCCCTCTGACAGCTGTCAGTCTGTTTTATATATCTATGAGTCTGTTTCTATTTTGTTAGTTTATTTTGTTCATTAGATTCCACATATAAGTGAAATCATATGGTACTTGTCTTTCTCTGCCCGGCTTCTTTCACTTAGCATCAGACTCTCCAGTCCATCCATGCTGTAGCAAGTGGTAAGATTTCCTTCTTTTTGATGGTGGGGTGCTATTTCATTATTTAAATGTCCCACAGCTTTTTCATCCACTCATCTACTGATGGGCGCTTGGGCTGTTTCCAGATCTTGGCTATTATAAATAGTGCTGCGATGAACATAGGGGTGCATAGAATCTTTCAAATTTGTGTTTTGGGATTCTTCAGATATATTCCCAGAAGTGGGATCACTGGGTCATAAGGCAGCTCCATTTTTAATTTTTTGAGGACCCTCCACACTGCTTTCCACAGTGGCTGCCCCAGTCTGCATTCCCCCAGCAGTGCACCAGGGCTCCCCTTTCCCCACACCCTCGCCAGCACTTGTCATTTGTTGACTTGCTGATGGAGCCATTCTGACAGGTGCGAGGTGACACCTCATTGTGGTTTTCATTTGCATCTCTGATGATTAGCGATGTTGAGTGTCTTTTCATATGTCTCTTGGCATCTGTATGTCCTCTTTGGAGAAGTGTCTATTCACGTCCTTTGCCCATTTTTTAATTGGATTGTTTGTTTTCTTGGTGTTGAGTTATATAAATTCTTTATAAATTTTGGAAATTAACCCCCTATCAGATGCGTCATTGGCAAATATGTTCTCCCATTCAGTGGGTTGTCTTTTCATTTTGTTGATGATTTCCTTTGCTGTGCCAAAGCTTTTTAGTTTGACATACTCCCATTTGTTTATTTTTTCTTTTGTTTCCCTTGCCCTAGGAGATGTATCAGAAAAAAATATTGCTATGAGAAATGTCTGAGATTTTACTGCCTATGCTTTTTTCTAAGATTTTTATGGTTTCACAACTTACACTTAAGTCTTTGATTCATTTTGAGTTTATTCTTGTGTATGGTGTAAGGAAGTGGTCTAGTTTCATTTTTGTTGTTGTTGCATGTTTCTGTCCAATTCTCCCAGCACCATTATTCCTAAAATTTTAAGATAATAACAATAATGTACATGTTTATTTAAAATAAATCAAACAATATAGAATAGACTGAGTGAAAAAGGAAAAGTTCCCTTAACCTCCATCTCATGTTCCAGAGGTAGCTACTATTAACACTTTTATGTGAACCATTCCAGATGTTTCCTAGCAATGGTATTAGTGGTACAAGCTGCTTGTTACATTTTCCAGAAATTTGAGGTCTGGTTGTTAAACACGGCCACTATTAAAAATTAAATTATATAAACTTATAATGAAATAATTCATATTAAAAGTAAAGGTGATACCCATAACTCATCACTGCCTAATTATTTTACTATGACCTATGCTCTTGGGGTTAATTACATCTATTGTATGTATCTGTTTGGTAGAAATACTACCAAATGGTGGCTATTGGTCATCTCAACTCCTCTTGAGGTGTAAAAGATAATCCATGAAAATGAATCAGGTAATTAATTAAAATATAAATTATATAATTTATATAAATTTATAGAAATATAATTTATATAAAATATAAATTAGGTAATGTAAAGATGCAACTAAAATGTCAATGCAATTATTTTTAAATTTAAAGAAAGTCAGCATTACAGTAAATGATATTGCTTAGTAAAGGGAAAAAATGACTAACTCTCATAGATGTACAGATATCCTTTCCCTTTTTAATTCAAATGCCCAAGGAGACAGGATCTGCCCTCTTCCTGGAAAGCCCCCTCGCTCATTCGCTTCGTTGGTTGTCATTGCAGAGCCTCCCCTTGTCCTGAATGCCCCTGCTTCTCTCCGCTCTCACCTTTTTCTCCGGCTCTGCTTCCTTTCCCTGCCCCTTGGATATGGCTCTTCAGGGAGTTCACCCTGAGCTTGCACTCCCTCTCCACACTCCCCCTGCCCAAGGCTTTAGTTAGGAGCCCTGTGCCTCCCTTGGACTCCATCGCTCTCTCTGGCTCCACGTCCGTATGACTGTTGCTTAATGTCATCCTGTCTGCAAAACGCGTGCTCTTGCCCCGGCCGGTGTGGCTCAGTGCTCGGCGTCATCCCTGCACTGAGGGTCGCGGGTTTGACTCCCAGCCGGGGCACAGGCCCGGTATGGGCGTTATCCCTGCTAGGGCATGTGAGAGGCAGCTCATCGATGTGTCTCATCATGTTTCTCTCCCTCCCTCCCTCTTCGTCTCTTTCTAAAATCAATAAAAACCTATTTTTAAAAATTGAGTTCTTTCCACTCCTGTGTTCCCACATTTGAATTCTGGACCTGTCCCTTAACAGTTACATAACCTTAAAAGAAATTGTCCTCCCGACTTGGCCAACGGCATCACTATTATTCAAGCCATGTGACAGGTAAACCGCATCGTGTTCTTCCCCACTTACACCCATTACTCACCAGGGTGAAAACGCACCGGCAACCCAAATGCTCTGCTACAGACCCCCGCCTCTGTCCCTGGCTTCAGGTCTTTCCTCCTTTTTGTCAAATTCTTTCTTCCCTACCTTCCCCCTCCTCATCCCAGTCATCTTCCAAGGCCCAAGTCATTTCACGTCTTCCAAGAAGTCTCCCTAGACCCTCACTCAGAGGAGTCCTGCCCGCCTCACAGCCGCACCGCATTCTGCTGGCTCTTTCTATGAAGACCTAGATTAATCCACGACTCCTGGGCAAACCACAATTAACTAGACCTCTGTTTCCCTCACCAGATTGGAGGCTCCTGGACTGGAAGGGACAGAACAGGTCCGAGCATGGAGCTCTAGAGTATGTCCTTGAGAAATGTAAGTTGAATTGTTTTCTATAGAATTTATGCGCTACATGTAGAAAACTTGCCAATGAAAGGTGTTTTCTCCACCTCTGGGGTCACGAATTCATGTGTCTACAGGTGCCCAGGAGGTCACATAATAACTAGAGAGGCTGAGATTTATTGCGAGGGGAAGCAGCCCTTTCTTAGCTCCAGCCAGCTACCGTGAGGAAACATGGACATCAACCTTGCCAAAGCTTTTAATTTTTTTTAAGAGATGTTTTAATTATTCATAACTAATTAAAAACATTTTAACCTTTTTATTGTAAAATTAAACAGTAGAGAAAAATGTATAGCTGAATGCGTTATTATAAGGTGAACATCCAACTCCTGTAACTATCACCCAGATCAAGAAATAGAACTTTGCCGTCTACCCCAGGAACCCTATGTGGACCCTATTCTAATCTCAATGCCCCCAATATAACCACTCCCCTTCTTTTATACTAATAATTTGCTTTTGTTTCCTTATGGTTCTATCATCTATGTGTACATCCCTATATTCTTACTAAACTAATCTAATATCCCTAATTCTATATTCTTACTAAACTCAAATTTAGTCTTAAACTCTTTTTTTTCTTAAAAAGCAACAACTTGGGAGTTTTAATTTACAGCTTCCCCCTCTAGTCCTTCCTTTTCCTTAGAATTTTTCCGTTGAAGTACATGGGGTATTGACTTGTAAAGTTTTCCACAGTCTGAATTTTGCTGATGTTGATGGAATTGTGCACCTCAATATGTGGTCTACATTTCCTATATTGTGGCAACTAGATCCAGAACTCAGATTCATAAAGTGAAACGTGGACATTGTTTGAAATTGTCAATATCACTGCTGGCGGTTCATCTCTACATCCCCTACCTTGCTCTCTCTACTTACTCTGTTTCTCTATCCACTTACTTTACCCGTATTCTAAATAGTAAATCAGCTTCTTAGCCACTTTCCATGTTTGGAGGATGAAGATGTATTTTTGTCTAACAGAATCAAAGTATGTGTAATGACCACATTGCTGACCATAAACCTTAAGTGTTGTGGCCCCTTTGATCTTACAACATGCACCACATAGGGATGCTTTAAAGGTGGAAAACAGCATCGTCCCAGAGACTGGTTCTGTGTTCTTTTCAGCCAGGTGGTTCTCCAGGTGGGGTTTAGCCAAGACTCCAGTCTTTCCCTCACCAGATGACAGGGTTTCCTCCAATCAGGGCACATATCGGCTTAAAAGAAAACTCTAAAACCACTTCCCACAGCTGGGGGTAACTCTTAATGCAAGTGGCAAAATCCAAAAGCTCTAAAGGCAAGGGGTGGGAGGACTGGATGTGTGGTGTGAATATAGAAGGGAAGCGAGTTTGTTGAGTAGATATAATCATATATAGGGACCTAGGCCTTTCGCAGGGGTCAAAGGGAATAGGATTTGCAGAGACCCTCAAGATAGCAAAGCTCTAGCGAAAGAAAACCTATAAAAAAATCTGTAAAATCCCCCAAAAGAACACATAAGAAATAGAGAGGAAAACAATGACAGCAAAACATGAACAAGAAGAAAGGAAACTGGGCGGCAGAACCAAGACATGAACAGTTGACCCAACTGTTGCAGATCAGAAAACATTTTCCCAGTCCATGGAAGGGCCTGGTGAGCAAAGCTAAAGTGGTTCGTCGGTGGATGTATGTCATGAATTAGGGTTATTTAAATGTTTCAGGTAAAAGCTTATCCATAGTGTCAGACTGTTGCCCAAATAAACTCTTTTTGTTATAAGTCAGAGATTAAAAACTCAAATGCATAAAGCATAATGACCATTGATTAGTGGACTAATAACCAAGCAGGCAAAAGTCTACCTCTAGGCAAACTGACCTGCACAGCTCCTGCCCTGGGGGAAGTGTCCTCCTGCTGGGTGGACACACTCTCTCTTGGTAGGTGGTAACCAATTATATCAGCAGGTAGGCACTTTATATGGCCTGACCCTTTCCCCTTCTCCTTTCCACCCTCTTTACTTCTTTTTGCCTTGACTCTTTCATTTACTTGTCTATCTCAAGTTCATTTTTCATCAGACAGTGAAATGTCTGCTTTCACTTAGATGGCTAAGTGAAAATTTCCTGAAAGAACACAGAGTTAGTGTCTGACAGTGATTGACTTTTATTAAAAGTCTGATGGATTACTGAATTTCAAAATAAGTTTGCTCTGCATAAAAAGTTGCCTGGTCACCATGCTTTGGACATTAAAATATAACACCCCGGGGGAGAAGAGGCACATATTCCTTACAGAATAATTCCAAGTTATGTATTTTAAATACTCCTCCCTCCAGGACAGGGAGAATTAACCCCTCCCCCGCCACTCCATGCAGACACTTGAGGGTGGGCTAGATGTAGTCTCTCATTTCTAAAGAATAGTGTGGGGATGGGAAAATAGTGACATTAGGGTGGAGAAACCTGGCAGACAGTGCCTGGACTAAGAGATGAAGGGCGACGTCACCAGTGGCGTTCTGTAGGTACCAGGTCCTCTCTAATATGTTGTGATGTTGCCAAAAAAGTCAATAAATAAAAATAACCCAGATCTAATGAGAAAACCTCAGGCAAACCCAAACTGAGGGACACTCTAGAAAATTCCTGACTGGCACTACTAGAAGTTGTCAAGGTCATGAATAAAATATGGAAAGATGAAGAAACTGCCACAGCCCAGAGCAGACTAAGGAGACGTGATGACTAAATGCAATTTTGGGGCAGAAAGAGGACATTTAATGGAAAAACTGGCAGAATTAGAATAAAGTCTTAACTTTAGTTAATATTAAAATACCATTGTTGGTTTTTTAGTTGTGACAAATGTACCGTGCTGATGGGAGATGTTCACAATTGGGGAAAATGGGAACTTAGTCCTATTTTTGCAAATTTCTATGAATATAATTTATTCCAATACAAATTTTATTTAAAGAGATTAAACCAAAAGATCAAAAGATAACATCTTTTAATGCATACCAAGTATTCAACATAGATTTGTTTTGATAATTCAATATTCATTTCCTGTCATTGCACAGACCGACCGTTAACATAATAAAAACCTGTTTTCTATTTATAGTAGTATGTGGCAGGCTGTTTAGTGTATAAAACAGTTAAAATCAAGACTATAAATTTGGCCCTGGCCGGTGTGGCTCAGTGGTTGGAGTGTCCACTCGCAAACCAAAGGGTCAAGGGTTTGATTCCCAGTCAAGGGCACGTACCTGGGTTGTGGGTGTCATCCCCGGCCCTGGTTGGGCCAAGTGCCCGAGGCAACCGATTGATGTGCCTCTCACATCACTGTTTCTCTCTCTCTCCCCCCTCCCTCCTTTCCATTCTCTCTAAAAATCAGTGAGAGAAAAAATCCTTGAGTGAGGATTGACGACAACAAAAAAGACTATAAATTTGATGTGTGTGTGTTAATTCTGTCGATTCCCTAGCCGTAGTCTCAGTCCCAGCTGTGTCTAGAGAGATCTTGTGCGAATGTACACTGAATTGGGGAGGGTTAATACTCGCTGTGGTTCCCCCTGCCCCCCAGAAAATATATAACTGGAAGCGCGTCTTCTCAAAGGTGAGCCAGCAGCGCTATCTTTCCATATGAAGACCTGCTTGGTCATAATTAAAACTTTCATTTGACTATTCAAATTAAAGAACAGCTATAAATTAAGGTAACAATATTCAAACCTCTGGGGGCAAGCCTAAAGATCCTCTCTGTAATTAGAGCTACAGACCTTAAGGAACACTAATTCTTTTTGGCGTCAAGGCCTCATTTTGTACAGAAGCTGGTATTTTGTAAATAACAGCTCTTCCAGGGCTGAGGACATGTTTTGGTTCTTGCCTAGAGTGATTGCCTGAAATGCTTTGCCCTTTATGAACTAAACTATAAGTTACAGGACTGATTTCTTATCCTGACTGGACATGTGAGAATCTGGGTGGTCTCAGTCATGACCTTTCTAGATTAGAGTTGCCATAGCTCTATAGTTAGATGTTGGGTTGTTAACCTTACTTGACTCTTCTAGTTCAAAACGCTTGGAGGTTTTATTGTAATAATGAAAATAAACCTCTTAATATAAATTTCCTTAAAAACTAAAGGCATTGCCCTGGCCAGTGTGGCTCAGTTGGTAAGAACATTGTCCCGTACACCGAAAGGTCCCAGGTTGGATTCCTGGGCAGGACACACGCCTAGGTTGCAGGTTCAATCGCTGGCCCCCATCAGGGTGCATGCAAGAGGCAACCAACCGATGTTCCTCTCTCTCCTTTCCCCTCTCTCTGAAAATAAATGAAAATGTCGTCCGGTGAGGGTTAAAAAAAAAACAAACATGAAAAAAACTGAAGGCGTTAGTTAAATAGGTGGTGGGTTTGGTTATTGTCTGGATATTCTTCTTTGCACTTGTCTATAATTTCCATGTGCGTGTAGTCATGTAAATAGAAAAGCTGTCTTTGAAAACACAGTGAGGACATATACTTATAGATTTTTCATTAAGACTTACTTAATTCAACTAAGGTATTGTGCTCCGGTGGGCCTTAATGCTTCACTTCAATGAGAATTTTACCAGGACAACCTCAAAGTTGAACTTGGCTTTCAGTCCGTTCCCTGACTATCATTTTTCCATTTGCCAGTCTTAATATTTGTACTTTCTCTTTATAGATCTTACTACTCAGTTTTTATCTCTTTTTTTCCATTGAATTAAAACAAACAATGAGCTTTAAAAAGAACATTCTCATGGTAGATATCTCCAGAGAGCTTATATTTACTTTCAATTGAATTCTTGCCAGACCGCCCAAGTGGATACCCCTGATTTTTCACTATCCATCAACACATTGCACTGTAGTGGATACAATGGCCTAGAAATGGTGTAGCCAAGAGATTCCCTGATAGCCCGATTGGACAACACATAACCATGAGGACTGTTTTCTATCTAGTTGTAGAAAAATAATTTATACTTTTCTTTTCTTCCTTCCTTCCTTCCTTCCTTCCTTCCTTCCTTCCTTCCTTCCTTCCTTCCTTCCTTCCTTCCTTCCTTCCTTCCTTCCTTCCTTCCTTCCTCCCTCCCTCCCTCCCTCCCTCCCTCCCTCCCTCCCTCCCTTTTCTCTTCCTTTTGAGGTTTGTAAAACACAAAATTATAGCTACAGTAATTTGGGGCCTAAGAATTTGGACTCTAAAGAATGGGATTGCCATTGCCATGTTTCCCATTGGCTAAAGAGATGCCTTTCCTAAGAATTTGCGAACATGATAGTCCAGTCTTTTAAAGTTACATTTGTTTTATAACATAACGCCAGCATGACGCTATAGTCAGCTGTGCTGGAATCCAACACTGTATATTTGTGTTCAAAGTGTTGAATGAAGATATGGGCAAACTGGACGTTTGAGTTTACCAGTGATTATCTTGACAGAGATTCTAGTTTGATGATCTTGGCTGATTGCCACACATCACATCTATGATTCTGCCATCACATGGCCCATTTTTCATACAGACTGATGTGTGTGTGTCAAATAGTGTAACGGATTCTATGGTAATTTTAACCTACGGCTGGGGTCTTCAGTTGTAAAAAACACGAGGTGCATCCAGTTCGTTGAGGTTATTGTGAGTGCAGGATGAAATGAATATACAGAGCAGTCTCATCAGCAAAAGTAAAGTCAGCCCCTTCTTGGAAGAGCTGGCATGATTTGTGGACCTGACCACTGTAAAGACAACTTTGCTAATTTAATATAGGAAGTTTCCCCAAAATGTATACATACTTTAACAGTTGATAACTCACTGAATTTTCATTCCTTTTCAGGTTTAACTGATTTGAAATAATGGGTGAAGCCAGACTAAGCTTTGAACAAAGAAAGTTTATCCTGAAGTGCCACTAGACTTTTGTTATGGGGATACATAAAAGTTAAAGTTTATAGTAAAAAAACAGCAATAGTCAACGAATTGAGGGCACACAAATACCAAACGAAGTGATTCTTGATGTTTGCTTCGAGTTATCGGCAGTACCTGGACCAGAACGGCCAGCAGTTTGAAAACAGGCATTGACCGAAAAAAATTATTCATTCCTTGTAGATTCCATTAAAATTTGAAAATGAACTGTGTGTTAATAAACACTGACTTTATAATCATTCAAAGTACATTCAAATCATACATTTTTGGGACACCCTGTACATATCTATATACTTGTGATTCTTTTTTCATCCATAACATTTTCATTTCAAAAAGAGAAAAATCTTTTATAGTGAGTAAGTCAAACTCTGACCTGTGGGCCAAACATAACCAGCTACTTGTTTTTCTCAGCCTGAAAGCTAAGAATGGTATTTATATTTGTAAATGAAAAACAAATGAAAGGAAGAATACTATTTCTTGGCATGTAAAAATTACATGAAATAAAATTTCAGTGTTCGTAAATAAAGTCTGGCACACTCGTTCACTGTGGCTTGTCTATGGCTCCTTTCACATTCAATGCCAGGGTTGGATAGCTGTGACAGAGACTACATGGCTTGCAACACAGAAAATATTTACTATGTGACGCACTTCAGGAAAAGTTTGCTGCTCTTGGTATAGACAAAGCTATTTTCAGAAAGAGAACTGAGGCGCAGCATGAAATGTGTAGACAGACACATAAAAATGACCACAGTAATCTGGTGTGGAATGTAAACCAAGCTTCTCATGCGATATAATTTCTAGTGAAGCATCTTGCATAAGCAGGGGAAATGAAAATTTACACATTAAAGTAAACCCAAACTCTGAACTGTGCGTAGTGGGCAAGTCTGAAGAACAGAGCACAAGTTTGAAGACATTTTTAGTCTCTTGCCCAAAGGTGCCCTTTCTGGACTGGCAGGCGCCCCTTCCCGGAGGCCGAGCCGGGCAGCCCTAGGCAGTCACTAGCCCTTGCTGATTGACTCATGAGTGAGGGACACCCAGCTTTGACTCTCGCCTGAGCAGTCAGTGGTGAGGGTGGCCTCTGAATGTCTAGGCTCTCAGAGCAAACATGCTTTGGGGTCATGAAAAGGCTGAGTATGTACCCTGCCATTAGTGCCCCCAGACATGCTATGGTCAGGTTCTCCAAAAGCCTGCCTATTCCTTTTGTTTTGGACATATTTTAGTCCGTTTGGGAGGGGATAGCTAAGACTGGCATTTTAATACTTGTTATAATCTTTACAGTGGTGGAGGAGGGACATGCCTCAGAACAATGGTTATCCTTTGTAATTTCCACTTGGTGTGTGTATGTGTGTGTCTGATGTTGTATTTTGGGATAATCTCTTGGCACAGTAGTTCAAATATATAATTTATGAATACAGAATACATTTTTTACGTATTTGTGTGCTCAGACATTTTATTGAGTATTTTATTTGTGTTGTCAAACAGTTTACACACTGGTTAGCTTAATGTTCTATTGAAGCATAGCAAAGTATCACGAATTTATGGGTTTAAAGCAACACATTTGTACCTTACAGCTTTCATCCATTAGGAGTCTGGGGGTGGCTTAGCTGGATCTTTGGCTCAGGGTCTCCCAAGGCTGCGATCAAGGTGTTCAGGCTGGGGCTGTGTCATCTGAAAGCTTGGTCTCCTTCCAAGCTCAGGTGGCTGCTGGCAGATTCTTTTCCTTGAAGCTGTATAATACGTGGTATCTTGCTTCTGTAAGAGTCTCTATGACTCAGGGAAGTCCTAAGCCCTCTTTTAAAGGATGCCCAACTGATTAAGTCAGGCCCACCCAGGATAATCACCCTTTTGATTACTTAAAGTCAACTGATTTGGGACCTTAGTTACTTTTGCAAAATCTCTCCTACCTTGCCATATGATGTAACAAAATCAAGGGAGTGACATCATCACCTTTGCCATATAATATAATCTAGTCGTGGCATAACACCAGGGGCCTGAGATTATGGGCGCCATCTTAAAATGTTGGCATCGTGCTGTGAACAACGAAAGCATGGTCCAAGAGTCAGAGGGAGCCAACTGAGAGTCACAGCTCTCCCACTTACCAGCGGTGTGACTGCACAAATAATTTAACTTCTCCATGCCTCGGTGCTTTCAGCTGTAAACTGGAGATCATTCTAGCATCATTTTAGCATTCTACCTACTACTTTGGCTGGTGCCAGAATTACATAAGATTATACTTACGAAGGGTCTAGCAGAGTAACTGGCAAACAGCAAGCTGTGACTAGGTGTCAGATAGTTTCATTAGATATTCCTTTTCATGCAGACATTTTATTCGTGCAATGAGAAAATAATATTGGACATCACCAGATTGTGCCTCATTGGATCTCCAAAAAAGCAAGGAGATACAAGGGCAATCAGAAATGTAAATTACTCCTGATTTATAATAGAAAGGGCTTAGTCTGGTGGTGATTAAGAACAGGCTAGTTCAATAAATGGTGCTTTAACACAAAGTGAGATACTGTATGTGAAAGAGCCTACGCCCAATAAATATTAGTTAAATTGAAATCGAGATAGAAGTACATACGTAATAACTGTTAGTGGATTAATAGATGTGATTATCTTCTTCTGAAAATCAAATCACTTGCTTAACCAAATTGTTTCTTTCCCTTTTCTGTTACCCACAGAACTATCTGAACATGACAAACATTTAATTTGCCAGATGACTCCTCCTTCTTCCCAGGTCTAAGGTAAGGGCTGTTAATATGAAACCAATAAAGTCAGAGTGTAAGAACACTTGTCAGAGATCTTGATAAAGTATGTGTAGAAATTAGGAAATACAAATATCAAGCCCAGGACCTGTAGTTTCTGTGCTGGGAAACCATTCTTACTTACCTCCTAGTCTCAAGTTCAAAGCCTGTACTAAGCTCTTCTTCTATGAAAGGGAGGAGAAAAAGAGCCCAAACAAACCCCCACAACAAGAAAGGTCCCCCAAATACACCACTCTAAATTTGCTCATGTCCTTGGAAAGAAAACGAAACAGTTTCCCCTGAGAACCGACTTCCCGATGCGCAGAGAATGCACAGCCCCAGGGGCCTGGTGCTCACACAATGGGCAGACACAGTGCACACAGTGCAGGCTTTTGTCTTCTCGTTACATTGTCATCTTCGTCCCCAGAATGGCTTCGGGCCCTGTGACAGGGAGAGGGCTGCTTGCTGAGGAGCCCTCTCCGGAGTGACTGGTGTGGCTGTGGGTGGGTCTGGGGACACTCGGAAAGGAAAGTTCCGAAGAGCAGGGGCTGTGGCTGTAGAAACGTGGCCACCCTGGAATTCCTGATGAGGCTGGGGCTTTGGGCTCCCGGAGGTCCTATCTGAGTGAATCAGAGAGCTAAAGATTCTAAAGTTTTATGGAATAGGCGAGAGAGAGAGAGAGAGAGAGAGAATACATATGAGAGAGAACAGCATCAACATACAGCAACATTCTGAGACTCATTGTCAAGTATTGGCAAACGGCCCTAAGTGGCAGATCCAGATGTTGCTAAATGTCATATAAAACAGGAGCTTTTTTAGAGGGCAGTAAGAACAAAGGGACTATAGCACTGGTAAATCATTTTTTGCCTTACTTCAGAATCTCTGTATATAATCTTTCTATTTTTATCATTAAATAATTTTGGAGAAAAATAGAGTAGTGGAGACAACCATCCAGAAATTTCCAGACATCAGGTGCTTGACATGGTAGAAAAACATAGACACAAACTGTCTAGTCTTTACATGGACTCATTACCTATTATTTCTATTCATTTGTTTATTTCTATGTATTTGGATAGGCGGCCTCGAGTAGACTTTATTCATTCAGCACACACTCACACAGCAGCTCTCCCGGGTGTAAGAGACCGTGACAGACACACAAATGATTCGCAAAGGGACTCTGGCCCTAAGAGTTTGGTGGCCCTCTTCCAGGAACTAAGACTTGTAATAAGCACTGTTCCGAGCTGTGTTGACACCCGTATACCTCACTCACCTTCTGGAAAAGTTGGTCAAAAGCATTCAACAGCTTGCCTAGTTCTAAACAAGAACAAGAGTGACATTGAATTGACTGGTCCTTCAACAAATGTGGTGAACTTGCTTTCCAGTTCACCAGCAGCCAAGCCACAGGCTTCTAGGAGTAAGTCAGCCCTCTGACCTGACCTATATCAGTCTTTTTTCATGTTTTCTGTACGAAAAAGCAACCAGTTCAACTGCTGTCAGGAAGCCAAAATTGCAGCCAGCACCAGCGCCTGCAGATGCGGTGCTTGCCCCGAGCAGTGTTGGGTTCCTCCAGCACACTCCCTCCAGGGCACTCTGCTCAGTCCACAGCTATATTTACCCTCATTTGACTCCCACTTTCTTTTTCATTATCAGTAGCAAAGCAGGATAAAATACCTTTATTATTATCTGAGGCTCCGCATTACAGCTAAGAGTTATCTTTTTAAAAAACTAGGCAGCCCTTGCATTTATCAAAAGGCGAGAAGTCATGGATGTGAGTAGGGTGCATATTGCCAATGGGTACTGCAAATTATACTGAGAAAATCTGAGAGCAAATATGTTGTTACCAGCTTCTCAAATTCGATTGCTACTATTTTATGAGTGCCTTTTACTTCCCTTCAAACATTTGTGTCATTTTTCTTAAAGTAACAACCAACCTAATATATATATTATTTGTACCACTGGCAGCATTATTGCTAAGAACAATAATCCACGTGGGCGCTGATGCAGTTTAGTCTTTTCTTTCTGAACTGTTGCAGCTATTTAAGCAGCTGGCCCATGGGTGGACTGACTCCTTAGGGCACCTTTAAATACCATACAAGGAGGTACATTTTTTTTTTTTAATTTATCTTTATTGTTGAGAGTATTACAGGTGTCCCATTTTCCCCCCAATTGACCCCCTCCACTTCACTCCCACCCCCTCCCCAGGCCTTCACCCCATTATTGACTGTGTCCATGGGTTGTACATATATGCATATAACTTCTTTGGTTAATGTTTTTCCACCCTCCACCCCCCTTCCCTCTTCCCTCTGAAATATGATCGTCTGTTGCCTGCGTCAATGTCTCTGGCTCTAGTTAGTTCATCAGATTCTTTTCCTCATTAGCTTCTTCTTAAAGAAGACCCTTCAACTTTTCCTGTAGTGCTGGTTTGGTGGTGATGAACTCCTTTAGCTTTTCCTTGTCTGAGAAGCTCTTTATCTGACCTTCAATTCTAAATGATAGCTTTGCTGGGTAGAGCAATCTTGGTTGTAGTTCCATGTTCTTCATCACTTTGAATATTTCTTGCCACTCCCTTCTGGCCTGCAAGGTTTCTGTTGAGAAATCAGCTGACAGTCGTATGGGGGCTCCCTTGTAGGGAACTAACTGCTTTTTTCCTGCTGCTTTTAAGAGTCTCTCTTTGTCTTTAACCTTTGGCATTTTAATTATAATGTGTCCTGCTGTGAGTCTCTTTGGGTTCCTCTTGTTTGGGACCCTCTGTGCTTCCTGGACTTGTAAGTCCATTTCTTTCCCCAGGTAGGAGAAGTTTTCTGTAATTATTTTTTCAAATAGGTTTTCAATTTCTTGGTCTCTTTCCCTCTGGCACCCCAATAATACGAATGTTGGGCCTCTTGAAGTTGTCCCAGAGGCTCCTTATACTACCTTCATATTTCTGGATTCTTTTTTCTTTTTGCTCTTCTGGTTGGGTGTTTTTTGTTTCCTTATGTTCCAAATTGCTGATTTGATTCTCAGCGTCCTCTACTCTACTGTTGATTCCCTGTAAATTATTCCTCATTTCAGTTCGTGTAGCCTTCATTTCAAATTGGTCCTTTATCATGTTATCGATTTTCTCAGTTCCCTAATGGTATGCTTAAACATCCTTATAAACAAAATTCTGAACTCTGTATCTGTTAGCTTGCTTGGATCTGTTTCATTTAGTTCCTTTTCTAGAGATTTCTTCTGTTCTTTCCTTTGTGACATGTTTCTTTGCCTCCACATTTTGGCTGCTTCCAGGTGTTTGTTTCTATGCATTAGGTAGAGCTGCTGTCTCCTGGAATTTTTGTAGAGTGGCTTTGTGTAGTAGGTGTCCTGTGGGGTCCAGTGGCTCAGCCTCCCCAGTCCCCTGAGCTGGGCCTTCTAGGTGCTCCCCTGGGTGGGCTGTGCACTGTCCTGTTGTAGTTGAGCCTTGGTTGCTGTTGGTGTCCCTGGGAGGAACTGACCCCCAGGACAATCGGCTGTGAGGACCCGCTGCAACTACGGCCAGAGAGCTGCTGTGCTGGAGACACCCCCACGGAGCAGAATTTACTTTAGTGGGGCTTGCCCAGGGCCCCCCAGCATGAGCTACTCAGCAAACCGTAGTTGGCTGCTCCTTGTGCTGGGCTTGGAGGTGCCCAGGAGAGGCCCAGCTATGAGCCAGTGCAGCTGCCGCAAGTGCCAGGCCTGGGGCCGCTTATCAAGCCGCATGGGGCAGCTGCTGCTTGTTTGAGAGATTTTAGGAAAGTCCTGAACATGAGGCTCGAGGGGCCACTTGCACAGAAAAGCCCCTGGAAATGGCCCGGATGAGCTGCAGGCGGGGAGGGGCGGGGCCAAAGGTGAGTCAGGTGCTGGCGATTCAAACATGGCGCCTGCCTGCGGGCTGTGCGGGGAGGACTCGCCACGGGAGCCATGGCCTCCGCCAGCCCTTCTGCCCGGGAGGAAGCCGCCCTCCGCCTGTCGCCCGGATCTCAGGCAGGTCAGTCCCTCCCCGAGTGTCCCGGGTCCTTTCAGGCCGCTGCCCGGCGCTGGGCTCAGAGGGAGCGTCCGAGTGAGTCCGCGCCGGGCCCTTGAGAGGAGCTGCTGGGGCTCCCGCAGCCTCCGCGACCCTCAGGGACAGTCCCCGATGGTTTCACAGCCCGGAGTGTGGGGACGTCTCTTCCCGGCCTGGAGCCCTGGGCTGGGGCCTGCTGTGGGGCTGGGACCCCTGCTCCTCCGGGAAACCCCCGCCGCCGAGATTCCCTCCCGGGTTTCCCCGCGGCCGCGTCTCCGGGATCCAGCCCCGCCCCGCCCGCGTCTCCCCCTCCTCCCGTCTCGGTGCTGCCTCAGCTCCCTGGTTGCGGGGCTTCTGTGCAGCCGGATCTCAGGAGGCTCTGAGGGACGGTGGTTCTGGGTTTAGTTGTGATTGTGATGCGGTTGCGGGAGGCGGCGGGGGCAGCTGTCGCCCGCCCGCCATCTTGTTTCTCTTCAGGGAGGTACATCTTGACCAAGGCTGCGCCAGCATTTCGGCTATGAGAGTGCCTAGATGATGAATTAAAACTTCATGTTTATTAAATGGTTGTTCCTATGAAAGGTGTAATGAACTGTGCGTCTCTAGACTGAAGATGCGTCGTGTGGCAGCATTTCTCTTGACAAAGGCAGCCAGGAAGGGACTCTCTACTCCCCAGCGACAGCATTTTCAAATTGCTCTTTTCTGCTCAATAAAGGTTAAAAAGGAAGTGAACCCTTTTGTCCCCTTCTGCACTGTTTTTCCAGACAGAGCAGAAACGCCTGCCGTGCATTCTTCTAAGCAAAGGGCTTGCAAAGAAAGGGTTGAAAATAGCAAGCAAGTGTTTCTCTTTTGCTGCCTGGTCTTGGGCTAGGAAATGAAAACAAAAAGATGACATTGAATTTGGCGTTGGAAACTGCAGCATCTTGTTTCTGTGCTGACTAGCTCGACAAGCCCACAATATTCCAGGAGCATGAGCCTGTCCCCTGAGCCAACTCAGCCATTTCTCAAGAATGAAAGGACTGGGGCTGGGCAGCAGGGTTTCCTCTTTCTGACCTTTACAGCAGCAAGCTGGGCAGAAGCACATGCAAACAGAAATCAAGAGCCCCAGAGAGCAACCAGATCATTTCCAGACAGACTGTTAATGAACTTCAAGTCTTCAGCTCAAATATCACTGACTTAAACCCATTTGTTCTAGCTCTTTAATAGAATATGAGGTTAAATACATAAACTTATATTATTGGAATTCTTTCTGTACTGATACTGGCATGTGATTTTTAAAAAGACAACATAGAGTGATTTTTTTTTTTTTTTTTAATTTAGCATTTATATCTCAGTAAAGCTGCGGGAGGTAGGGGGAACTAGCATTGAATGAGAAAACATAAATGCTTTGGGGTTTCCTTTTCCTGATTTTGAAGGTTTTATTTTCCTTTTCCTTTAATTGTTTTTACCTTAAAGATTTTAAAATTTAAGCCAGGTGTGAGCTCTGAGGAAGAAGGAAGCTTCATTTTCTTTCCCTTTGTGTCTCAGACAAGCAGAAATGGTAGTGTTAGCATTTGTTGAATACGAGGATCTCCAGCCTCATCTTTTTCTAGTTCTTCTATTAGGGTAACAGATTTGAATGACGAGTTCCTGGGTCAGTGGTACTGCTTGTCCTACTGGGATCACATTGAGGTGAAGTTCAGTCCATCATACATCTGAAGTCTCCCTTTCCCTTTTTTCCATGTGGTGGGAGATTTAGTGAGAAAATCTGCCTTCAGCTATTGTGGCTGCTTGGCAGCCTTACTTTTCTCGTACTTCCTGTTAATCATTTGCATTTCTATGGGCTATTACAGCTAAACGGTTCAAAGAACCTCAAAAAATGAGAGGATTAATTTAATTAAACTCTACCTCTCTGTCTCTGGGATGACTATGACAATATTTTGCTCATTTCAGAACTGGAAGATTAAGGCTCAGAAGTTGCAAAGGTATTTCTTTCCGAATTCCACATATGTATGTTATGTGAATAAATCTTTCAGGACAGTAAAAAAAAAAAAAATTAAAAAAAAAATTCAGATTTTTTTCTCTTTGAGTTGGAAACAAAATCCCTTTTCAGAGATTTTGAGGATTTTTTGCTCCAACCCTTAGCTTTATTCACAAGTTCTGCTAACTAAACTGCCTTTACAAAATCAATAGAACCATCTAATACCTTGGCAATCAGGGGAGGCCGTAAAGAAATTAGCTAATGAGTTAAAATCCTCCTTTTCAAGGACTTTCACCATCTTTATCCTCTATGAAAATCCCTTGATCTCTCCTTGTCATAACTGTCCATTTATATTGCTGTATCAGTGATTCTGAACTTTTAAAAAATAGTGACCCCTTTTTTACACCCTAAATTTTTTATGGCCTTCCACAAGATACTATAATTATTTTTTAGAATTTTGAAATTGATTGCAAAGACAAGAATATTCTAGCAAAGGAACTGCACTCATTTGATTTGGAAAATACATGTTCCATATGGAATGTGTGTCCCTGTTATAACTATGTGAGCCTGTTACTGGACTGAAGGGGTCCGATTGCCTGCGCTCTTCAGAGCCCAATAAGACGAACAGGAGCTTGCAGCACAGAAAGTAAGGGTTTATTTTCAGGAAGTGACACACCCAGAGACAGGTTAGCTAATGCTCAAAGGCCTGGCTCCCCAGTGGCTTCCAGGGGATGGGTCATATAGGAGAAAAATCATTAATCATGGTGACTAAAGGAGTTAGGGTCCTGGTCAGGGTTGTGGTCTCTACTGATTGGTCAGCACTAGGGTAGGGGGTAGCTCATCAGTACATCTGCTGCAGATGTCACCCACGGCATCACTTGTCTGGTTTTGCTGCTTTTCTGGGCCTGGAGCTGAAACACAACTGAAGCTTCGATGTTATCTCTAGTTTGACCAAAACCCTGTCTCTGTGGGCCATGGACAGGAGTCTTTGTTCCTAAGAGTATTCGATGCCGACCAGAACCTCATTGTCCTGATAATGATTAAGGGAGTAGACGTGCAAGGGAGAAGGCGACAGGTGAGTCAGGGGCTGGAAGAGGCCAGTTTGAATCAAAAGGAAAGAAAGGAGCAAAGGTCATATTGAAGAAATGAAGTTTCTACGTTGTTATAAGCCTGTAGGATTTTGAGACCCATAGTGAAGAATCTCTGGTTATTTTCACACTGCCATTTGGGTGCTTCATTGCCTTTTTTTCTAGCTGCATCTTAGCGTTTAGTTTTCTAGGATGGGAATTAGGCCACCTTTTTATCTCTCACAGACTGGCCACATGGGACTGCTTCAGAGAGTAGCTGTCAACACATTACCTGGTCATTCTCTTGATTCTGCTTTTGCCTAGGAAGCAACACTGCACTAACCTCACAAACAAATCTTTGGTGGCTGCAACTTTGTTCACATGGCTGGATGAATAAAGGGTCCAGGACTGATCCGTTGGCTGCTAGAATAGTCAAGTGGAAAAAAATTGGCTCTATTAACCACCTTGTCTACCTGTACTTTAGTCTTGGTTGCAAATTGTTTGTTTCTAATGTCTTTTCATCATAGTCTTTAGAATATTCTTAACAAGTTATCCTAAAAATTGTTGAAAAAGCTCCATTAATACCACAAAGATATAACCTTTGGATTCCTTTGTGACTATTGCTTTGCTCTTCACATGTGACTTGTTTTCAGAATCCTAACACTGGAACACATCTTCACCCAGCAGAGTCACTGACACCTTCCTTATGGGCTGGTTTTAAGAGGCTTCTTCATCTATTTGGCAATGACCTCAGAAACTTATCTCCATGACGAAAATTTCCCAGTTTACTCACTCCAAACCTCATCACTTCTTTTTTTTTTTTTTTTTTAATATATCTTTATTGATCTCAGAGAGAGGAAAGGAGAGGGAGAGAGAGAGAGAAACATCAGTGATGAGAGAGTCATTGATTGGCCACAGCCCGCAACCCGGGCATGTGCCCTGACCGGGAATTGAACCCTGATCGCCTGGATCCTAGGTCGTTGCTTAACCGCTGAGCCACGCCCGGCTGGGCCTCATCGCTTCTTTAATTCTATAGGTTGCTGGGTGTTGAATGTCAATCACCTTAACCGTGGTTGCAGAGAATTGGTTTGGAATCACATGAATCTCTGTGTGTGAACTATTAAGAACTCTTCACTGGGTCCAGAAACTGACTTATGTTGCCGTCTCCAAAAATAAGTTGAATGCTGTTTCATTTTAAATAATGTGTAGGGACTTGTCATTGGCTCTAGGTTTTTTTATTTTAATTGCATGGTTCTCTGATGTTGTTGGGAATTCAAGTTCAGGCATACAGTGGTAACTGCAGCCAAGACCTATGGGTCTGCCCTTGGCTTCTAATTAGCCATGTGACTTTGGGTAGATTACTCTCTCTGGCTTTGGTTTTTCATTGGTAAAATGATGTAATTGGATCAGGTTCTTTCCAGGCCTCATTCTGGTCCTTCCCATCCCTAAAGGTCTGTGATGAATAGGTGAGCCACGTCATCATGAGTTCCAGCAGAGCACACTAATGCCTAGTGCATTCCTGGCACATACACATCTCCATATAGGGCTCCCTGGTTTTGAAAGAAGGGCAAATGAAAAAGGAGACCTGAAACCCACACAGTTTCAGTTCTGACTTAGTGAATTTTGAATTTAAATGCTTTTGCATATGAAACAGTGAGTGGGCAGAAGAACCCTACAAAAAGTGAGTCTTGAAGTTGGATGAGCAATATACAACCCCTTTCTATTGAAAATTCACTTTTGGAACAAAACACATCACTACTCAAAGCCAACAAAGAAAAAAATAACAAGCAGAAGAAAAAAAGAGAAGCCACCACACCTCATGAGAGGCATTGTTGAGCAAAGAGAAAGAACACGCAGCATGTGTATCCATGCAGACTTTTTGCCGACCCCCCTACTTCTCCTGCTGCCACACCTGCATGCCTTAGGATGGTTTTGGGGTGGAGGTTCTTATTGAGCCTACGAAGGCAGAGGCTTTTGCTCCCAGTCTAAAGACTTCAAAAAAAAAAAAGAAAAAAAAAGGGCAATGCTACAAGGGAAAACTGTTCAGACCTATGCTACATGCTGTAGCATCTTCCAAATAGTTCTGTGGGATGAATAACACTTGAGTTGTTGTTGTGATGTGTGATAATGCTGGGACCAAGAATGGTGGGCAATGGTGTATCACCATTGCTTCCTACTGCTTCCTACCAAGGCAGAGATCCCTGTTATTAAAGGGGTCTGAGCACATTACTTACAAATAATATGGTTACTCCTTTTAAGTTCATTTGAGTCCTGGATGATAAATGAGTTCCAGGCAAATGATTATCTGCATGATTTTTCATAGACTTTTGTTATACCAGCCCTTAAAGGAAATAGAAAAACCAATTGTAGTGAGGGGGATTGTAAAATGTTTCTTGGGAGTGTCAAGGGGAGATGGACAGAGATGCTAAGGATTGAAGTAGAAAGAGTAGTGAGGAAAAAATACTGCCATACTGGAATTTTTCGTTTTTTGGCCATTCCTGAATTTCCGTAGCTATAGCCGTTCATCTCAAGCTATTCCCCTGATATTTTTCCATCCTATAAAAATGAAGAGTTTATAATAAAGACAATGTCTCGTAACTGGCTTTTTTGGTAAGATGTTACTTATCTGCCCATGAGTGCATTTCCAAGCTTCCCTTGGATTTTTTTTTGGGGGGGGGAGGGGGGAGGAAAAATTAGTTTTTCTGTTTAAATACTGGACCTCCTGGAGAACATCTGTTTCTCAGAGAGTGATAAATAAGGAAAGGAGATACACATACAACACATTTTTTTAAATGTCAGTTCTGTGAAGGTACCTAAAGTAAACATGACATAAAATTTCTGGGGAAGGGTTCAAGGGAAGTCAGACCTCATGGAGAAAATAACATAATGTGGCCATGCATGAATGAAGAGATGTAGCTAGAGCATCATCAAATAAATAATAATTGAAAGTAATGTTCATTTTTTTCTTGGGCTTAGAAACTTTGGGGAACCATTTAAAAATAAATACTCAGTGGTTTTCCCAAGGATCTTAGAGATGAGAAAGACGGATTCCTACATGACAGCCCTCAGTATGCCTGGGGCTATTCCAAGTCTTAGAGATACAGTGTCTAAAATGTACAGACTTCTTGCCCCCAAGGAGCTTGCATTCTAGTGAAGGGTCACTGACAAGAAAACAAAGAAATGTCTAATATGCAAGGAGTATTGATACACACTTTGGATAAAAATAAAGGAGATAGAGCATGGGAGGATGGGGATCTGTGCTGTTTTACATAGATTATGATCATAAAGATCATTAAATCTACTCACCATTCTCCTGCACAGATGAAGAAACTGAGGTACAGAAAGATGACCCAAGGTCCCCAGCTGTATAGTGGTCCATTGGGAATAAAGCCCAGCTCTCACAGCCCAAGACAGTACTCTTTCCTCTTGTCTCCATCCTAGGCTTGCCCACAGTTGGAAATGAGTGGCTGCCATCAGATTTTGAAGTCATTTCTTCCCTTTGCAATCGATTTATATTTATTATTTTATGAGTACAAAATGAATTGGTTAACACTATTCCCATACCAACTTATGCCAGCAGTAGCGACACCTAAGACTGAGAATGGTCCGATATGCTAGTGGTGACTTGGGAGTTGTGTAGAGTTGACCCGATGAACTGTGCAGTCAATAAGCATTCATTACATTGCTCAGCACTCTTCACCAGGACATGACACATTCAGGAGCAGAGCACCGTTTCTCCAACTTTAATGTGCACGGGAGTCAGCTGGTAATAGAGTGAAAATGCAGATTCTAATGTAGTAGATCTGGGGTGGGGCCTTAGACTCTGCATTTCCAGCAAGCTCCCAGGGGATGCTGATGCCACTAATCTATAGACCACACCTTGAGTGGCCCGGGTCTGGTTTGTTCAGCATAACTGAGAAGGAGAACTCAGAGTTAAAGCTTGTATTTTTCTTTCCTCATTTCCTCATTGCCCTACCTCCCACCCTTGGAATAATCCAGCTTAAAAAAGAAAATGTTACAAAACACTAGTGCCAAGCCTGAATTATAATGTTAGGCACGTAATTATCTGGGCCAAAAGCAGATGTCTGAGACTGGCACTTAGCTCAGCCTGTCACTAGGGCCACATGATAAAGTTGCTAGATTGAAGAGGCCACACAGCATATGCAAGAGAAAAAGGGGGTCCATGTGCCTGAAACTCAGGGACATGAAATGTGAACAAGGGTCACCATTGCATAACTAATGTTGGAAGCTTCATTTTTCCACCAGATTGCAGGCTGAGATTCCCGCATGTAATCTTGGCTGCAAGGGTGACTCAGTCTGGGTCTGTAAATGAAAGCTTTCCTCCTTGGCTGTGAAATAAAAATAGCAAAGAGCGTGTGCCACTGTGGGGCTTTTCCTCCACACTGGGCCTCCCAGGGCTTTGCTTCACCCATGTTGGAGGAAGAGACATGAGCAAGGACTTAGTTTGGGTCAGGCTGCAGAACTAGTGTTGAAGCAGGCTTCATGCATGACCTGCCCTTCATTGCTCTTTACATTTGAGCATATTTGCTGGCTTGCTGCAATGTCTCGCTGTCAACAACTTTGACTGACCCTGCATATGTAAATGCATGTCCCCCAAACTGAGCTGCTAGCTCAGGAGGGAAATGCTAGCACCCCTTCAGTGTGATCTGGCTGAGTTTGGGAGAACTAAGCTCCTTTTTTAAAAGATTTTTTAGAGAGAGAGGAAGGGAGAGAGAGAGAGAGAGAAAAACATCAATGTGAGAGCAAACATTGATCAGCTGCCTCCAGCCCACAACCTGGGCATGTGCCCTAACTGAGAATTGAACCTATAACCTTTCCATGCATGGGAGGACACCCAACCCACTGAGCCGTACCAGCCAGGGCAGAGCTTCTTAAGTCTTTCTGCAAGCTCAGTTCCTTCTCACATGAAAATGGTGACAATGATACTTAGGAAGAATTAAACTGATATTTCTAAGTGGACAGAGGCTGAGCAGTTGCCATTATTCTCACAGAGGCAAAACCATTTTTGGTGGGCCTAGGCTATCACAGCTGTGTGGGGCTTCATTTCATTCTGAGACTTAAGACCATTTGGTCTGTATTCAGTAAGGCCCGGTGGGGGATATGAGGATGGGATGGCAAGTCGGTAGTAGGTATCTGACTTTGAATGTCTAAGCTTTTGCCCAAACCTTTTAGACTAAAACTTACTCCTCCTATAATTAAGAATGTCACCACCAGGGAAAATGGTGATTTGCCTTGGAACACTTGAATCTCCCTTAACGCTCTCAGCAAGACAAATTGAACTCTCTGGACCACCAACTAATGGCCCAGAAGGTTGAACCTCACTCTGGGATTTTTTGCTGGTCTCTTTGTTCAAAGTTGAACTAGAGAGGTGGCAAGGAGAGGGGGACCTCTCTTATCAGTTACTAGAATGCTTTCCCATGACCCAGGTAAACTGTTCACGGAAACAAAGACTAGTTCCCTGGCCAATAACACCCTCCCAGCCTTGGGGGAGGGAATAGCAAAGGCAAACACCTTCTCCTTCACCAAATCTCAATCCAGTGCAGTATCTCAAAGATAAGGCTCTAGGGCGACCTAGCTGTGGCAGGCCTGCGGTTTTAGCATGAGATGGTGATCTCGATTTGGCAACCACCAACTGTTTCTAGAGGGAGATTCTGGGGAAACAAACAAACAAGCAAAACCTTTTAATTGAAATGGCCCTTCTCACTGTCACTTTGAATGGCTAAATCATTTGTACTTTGTTTGTTAATCCCCACCCAAGGACATTTTTTTCATTGATTTTTAGAGGGAGGAAGGGGTAGAGAGAGAGAGAGAGAGAGGGAAGAGAGGGAAGAAGGGGTAGAGAGAGAAACGTCGATGTGAGAGAGACACATGGGTTGATTGTCTGCAGCACATGCCCTGACCAGGGCCAGGGATCGAACCTGCAACCCAGATACCTGCCGGGAATCCAACCCCTGGCCCTTCAGCTCGTGGGCTGACGCTCAAACCACTGAGTCAACTGGCTAGGGCTCCTTTGTACTTTCAGTTGCCCACACGTTTAGACATGGCGTATATAAGGGGACACCCACTGACAGGGCCACTCTATAGCTCTACAGAGTGAGCCAGGCCCCTGGAGGAAGGGGGAACAGAACACAGTTCACTCCATTTTTCTTAATGTACTGCTGATCTTAAAACATTGAAATTTCTTTAAAGCAAAATAGCATGCTTGTTTTTTGTTTGAATACATATTTTACTTTGGGATATTTTTAAATTCTCAGAAAAGTTGCGAAGACATACAGAGTTCCCACATACTCCTCATGCAGCTGCCCCAGTGTTGACATCGGACGTTTCCACCGTTCATTTGTCAAATCTCAGAAGCCAGCGCCAGGGCAGTACTGTTAACCAAACTCCGGACTTCATTTGGGTTCGTCAGGTTTTCGATGAATGTGCTTTCTGTACTCCAGGAGCCAATCCAGGGTACCACACTGCATCTAGCAGCGTGGGCTTTTCTAGCAAACCTCCACTTGAACTCATCGAGCTGATCTTTCCAGCACCCTTACTGAGCAGGGCCCTGGCTAGACCAACTCTGGGAGACGAAGATGAATAGTCAAGCAATTTGCTGCCTGGTTGTTGAAGCTGATGCACAGGTACCACCAGGGGAGGTGCACAGGCAGAGGGTTAGCAAACGGCCTCAGGACTATGGAGCACGGGCATAGCTATGCCTGGGCCCACTGGGGGCTCATTTGCTGTGAGCCCAGGGCCATCCAAAGTCACTCCTAGGTAGAGAGTGGGCTGGGAGGTTAAGCCTGGAGGGGTGATAAACAGGACTCTACCCAATCTGACTGTAGCAGGAAAGGAAACATACTGTGAGCTGCTGAGCCCATCATTCAAGATGTAGACACTATGCCCAGCCAGTGGCTCAGTGGTTGAGTGTCAACCTATGAACCAGGAGGTCACGATTTGATTCACAGTCTGAGCATATGCCCAGGTTTTGGGTTTGATCCCCAGTGGGGGCTGTGCAGGAGGCACCCAATCAATGACTCTCTCTAATCATTGATGTTTCTATCTCTCTCTTCCTCTCCCTTCCTCTCTCTGAAATCAATAAAAACATATTAAAAAAAAAAAAAAAAAAAAAAGATGTAGCCCTAGCCTCTTTGTCTCAGTGGTTAGAGGCTCAGCCCACAGACTGAAGGGTCGTGGGTTCGATTCTGGCCAAGGGCATGTACCTCAGTTGTAGACTTGATCCCTGGCCTAGGTCAAGGCCTGTGTTGGAGGTAACCAGCTGATGTGTCTCTCTCACATCAATGTTTCCCTCTCTCTCCCTCCCCCCCCTTCCATTCTCTCTGAAAAACAATGGAAAAAATATCCTCTGGTGAGGATTTAAACAAACAAACAAAAAGATGTAGACACTATGAACTGGCAAATTTCCTGATCTCCAAAAACAATGAAAGGCAGTACCCTAATATTGGGAATATTAGGTGTGCACATGTGTGTGTATACGTGTGATTTTCAATTGGGGATCATTAGAAAGAAAGTCTACCATTTTTTTTCTTTCTTTCTTTTTTACTATATTGTAGCTGTTTGAACTGTTTGATTTTATAGCAAAGAACTCACAAAAGAGTGCCTTTGTTCCCAGGCTAAAGGCACAAGAGAATACCAAAAATCCTGTAGCATGCCAAGGACCAGATAGAAATCATCCATTTAATGTATTGGTTTTTTGTTTTGTTGGTGGTTACCATCGCTGCTCTTCTCCCTAGTGGTGCTGACTCTCATCAGAGCAGAGGCTTGAGTAGCAGAGTCAGTACTTATTTCCCCCACTGAAACCAAGTGGTTACAGGGAAATGGGGCCACCTGACTGACACTCACCCTCAGCTGGGTCCCCAGAGAACTTCCTGGGGTGTCCTGGGGAGGGAGTCTCAACATAGAGTTGAGAGCAGTGATCTCCAAAAGCAGGGCATACATTATTGTTGGGAGAAATGGGGATGTGGACCTGTAGGATTTCAGATAGGGTTCAACAGAAGTGTTTCCAACTTTTGCTGTCTCTATCAAAACTTCTCTTCTTCTACAAGAATTTGCTGTCTTGATGCAAAGAAGGCCAAGATGTAGCATCAATGCTCTTCTACTTTGGTCTTCCACAAAATTCCCAATGTGCGTACGATCACCAGCAAACCCAGAATTTGGTAGTGCACGTAGGAGTGGGGGAGGGGCTGTAATGATTCTAGTTTAGCTCAAGGACTCACCAGGAAGGTGGGTTGAATTTGACAGCAAGAGAAGAGGGTGATACTCTTATGGAGATAGCCCTCCATGGGTGAAGGCCTGGAGGTTGAGAAGGGAGGAAAAAGTGTGTCTTTTACAGCTGAATGGAAGCCAGAGTGACTTCAATAGCTGAAGGGACCTTAATCATTCTGATCATCAGATTTTTGTCATCATATGCCCTGTCTATTTTGCAGGGCTCTAGTAAGAATTAGAAAACAAATGAACTTAGAATACATCACCTGGTATAACAGTATTAATAAAAAGGTGGCTATTGTTCATACTACTTTATATATTGTAAAAGAGCACTTTCCTGCATTTGAATTGCTAATAAACATGAGGGTCTCTTTGCATAAGAAAGAGAACACACTTTATATTACTAAGAAAAAATATATATATATGGGTATTTTGTTGTGGTGGAGAAAATAATGGCTCTGCAAAGATGTCCATGGCCTAAACTCCAGAACCTACAAACATGTTTTGTTACAAGGCAAAGGGGAATTCAGGTTGTAGATGGAATTAAGGTTGCTAAGCAGATGATCTTAAGATAGGGAGACTATCCTGGAGTATTTAATTGAACCCAATGTAATCACAGGATCCTTAAAAGGGAAAAAGGAAGCAGTAACTATGGAAGAGAAAATGAGGGAGATGGCATTATAAGGACTTAGCCTGCCATTGTCAGCTTTGAAGATGGAGGAAGGGACCATAAACCAAGGAATATGGGCATCTTCTAGAAGCCGAAAAAGGCAAGGAAGTGAATTCTTACCAAGAGCCACCACAAAGGAACGGTAGCTCTGCCAACGCTTTGATCTTAGCCCAGTGAGATTCATGATGGACTTCTGATCTACAGAACTGTAATATTTAAAAATTGTGTTGTTTTAAGCCACTGAATTTGTGGTAATTTGTTATAGCAGCAATAGAAAACTAATACACCTGTCAATAGGCACTCTAGAGTAATGGCACATTCTTGGCTACAGGAATGAAATGTTTATTAGCTACAGTTTTTCAGGAACCTTCATTATTCTTCTTGTGTATAATTGCAAGTGAATTACTATTTTTTCCCCATTTGTCTGGAATGAATTGCAGTTGCTGAGCTTGAGCAGCTATTTACAAAGCTCTTTTTACACTTTCCATTAAGTTTGTGAAGATTTATATACAAAATATTCCTGCCTGATTCAGGCTCCCTGGTTTGACTTTGGACAGGGCGTGTCAGGGGTAAGTTAAAAGGGAAATTCCCACTCAATGGCAAAATGATGTTGATAAATTCCAACTGAAAATATTTACATATTTACAGAAAAAAGACAGGTAGGGTCAAGTGCGCCTTTTCCCCTGCGATTCCAAGGATTCCCTGGGAACAGTGCAGATGGCATAGCTTTCCCCTTTGCTGACTTTTAACGTGAAAGGAGAGAGAGAAATGACAGAAACCCAATTCACACTGTTTGACCCATTAGAGGAGCTCAGAGAGGGAGAGGAAAACCCGAACTTCTAAATAAACATCTGTAAAGGGATTTGGAACTAAGCAGAAGGAAGTCCCAAGGTCTGCTAAAAGGGAAGGAAGGGCTTTCTATACTGGCCATGGATTGTACTTCCTGTTGTGAAACTGACTCAAGGCTGTTTCATAACAGCTGGGGGCCGCAGTCTCTGGTGCTATAATGGGGAAGCGGGCTCTTGGTTCCTCCATGTCGCACAAGTTAATGACCTCTGCTGCCCAGTGAAATCAATAGGGGAAGAATGGAATGCTTGCACTTGCTCTTGCAGACACAATGAAGCTTTTTCTCCTACTTGCAGAAATGTCTTTTCCTATATAATATTAATGAATATGCAGCATGTCCTCTATTCTTGTGTATGCTCTTTGCTTGTCTAGAGATTAAAATAGCTGAAAGAAGCAAGCACCCACCAGGGTGGCCCACAGCATGGATTAGTTGTCATTGCACAGTCAGGATTTTCAAAAGCCAGCAGGGTCTGTGAGAAAAGGAATTCAATTTATGTCCTCCTTATCACATAACTTTGCCACAAATGCCAGAAAAGCTGTTTTGCAGCAGCCCTGCCTGGAAGGTCAGCCAAGGAATTGGGAAACAAGATTTTGAGCTGATGGGAAATATTATAACCTGCCTGTATCTTTTTTTCTCTTTTTGTTAACCCTAACCCAAGGATATTATTTCCATTGATTTTTAGAGAGACTGGAAGGGTGGGAGGGAGGGAAACAAACATCAGTGTGAGAGAGATACATCGATTGATTGCCTCCCGCATGCCGATGGAATCTGCAATCCAAGTATGAGCTCTTGACAGGGAATTGAACCTGCAACCCTTAGGTGCGCGGGCTGATGCCCTACACTAGCCAGGGCCCTGCCTGTATCCATTTGAAGATGAGTGCTACCAGGGCTGGCTTACACATATAAAATACAGTGAAGAGCTACAGAGACTGCTTGGATATATCTTTGGATGAATACTCAAAAGTCTAGATTTTTCACCAAAAGGATCTTCCAGGTTAGAGGACAGAGATGTGACTCTGTCATATTGTGGGAGTTTGAATTAGGGTTTACTAACTATGTGACCTTGGCTTCATTAATTAACATTTCTGTGCTTCAGTTTCCTCATCTTTAATGGGAAGAGCAATAAACCTATGGCGTATGGTTGTGAGAATTAAGGAAGGCAGTATATGAAGCCCACAGAACAATGCCTGGTGCTATAAAATTCTCCATCACTGTAGCTACTTGGATTAGAAAGACAGATGTACAGTCACGATAGAGGACTAACATGTATAGAAACAGGAGCATCACCACAGGGAAGGAAAGCTTGCAAGCCCCGGAAATACCGCCCGCCAACACGTGGTATCGCTTGTGCCCAGCATTCAGGCCTCTCCACCACATCTGCCCAGCTTCTTTTGCAGCTTGCTTCCCCTTGATGATCCTTCAGGAAGCTTCTGGTCTCCAAGCCTTGCCCATCTCCTTCCCTGAACTCATATATTTTCCCCCTCATGTCCTCACTTTTGCCCATCTATTTTACTAAGAGTTTCTTTCTTTTTAAAATCTTCCTCCTTTGAGTTACACAACTAAAAGTCACAAGGCTTTTTTTTAAATAATCACTTGAAGGAACTTTAGATATCCTCCTTATGTTATAAATTGCAAAAGCTAGACCAGAAAAGTTGTATGGTTTGACATCTCATTCAACTCTGCATTTGGGAAATGTGGACTGTGGACTAAATCCCAGGTTTTGAAACCCCTAACCACTTGGTAATACTAAATATTGAGGCACCACTCTTCTAGCCCTGCCATATTCTTTCCCCCTCTAACCTTCAGGGGTTGGTTTCTTTCTCTTTCTTTAAATCAATTTTTAAAAATTTATTTATTGATTTTTAGAGAGAGAGAGGAAGTGAGGGAGAGAGAGAGAGAGAGAGAGAGAGAGAGATCTTTTGTTCCACTTATTTAGGCATTCGATGGTTGCTTCTTGTATGTGCCCTGACTAGGGATTGAACCTGCAACCTTGGTGTATCTGGACACTGCTCTAACCAATGGAGTACCCAGCCAGGGCCAGGGGTTGGTTTCTTATCTTTCCATTAGATTCTAGGTGCTGCAGGGCAGGGATCTGATTTAAGCTTTGCATTCCCAAGGATATCTCTGAAATCCAGATCGTTGATACTTGACAATTTTTGCTATAACTATTTATTGACATTTGCATTGATTCAGTGATTAGGTGGCTTATTCCCTTCCCATGCAAGCATCAGGAAAAGGCAGGTTGTTTTCTCCCACTGTAGGCGCTGTGGATAGATGTGCCCATCTCAAGAGTGGCTCTTGACAATTGGGAATTCTGGCTGTTTTCATCACAGCAGGTGGCATTCTGAACTCTTCCCCCAGACTCTGCTTCTATCTCAAAGCCCTGTCCTTAGCATTTTGTCATTGACCACACTGGAAGTGAAACCATAGGCTAGTTTTTCATTCTGGGACACAGTGTATAAGGAAGTAAAAAAGGCAAAAAGAGAACAGACTTGCTTTGTTCCCTTTAATCTTATGTTTGGTGGGTTGCAGAGTTTGGAGCACACTTTGGAGGCCAGCAAATGACACTACATTGCCTCCTTTGTAGTCTCCAGGGAACCTGGCGACCAAGTTCCTCTGCAGGGGAATGTAGGGCAGTTTCAAATTTTCAACACTGAGCACCTTGCCTGGGAAATGTAAGGAACATGGGGTCCTCGCCTGTTATGATGATGCAGGAACTCATGCTGGCAACCGGCATATCTTCTTGCATCTTCATTTCTTCTGGACAGAGTTCTTGCTGAAGACTCAGGTGATCCATTTGTTGAAGGTCCCACTCTTGACTCAGGGTAATTGCACGTTATCCTGGCTTCTCACAGCCTGGAATTTAAACCTGACGCAGCCTCCCGGTCAGATCATTCACACTGAGTGGTCTTCGACATTGGCCAGATTCATTGGAGCTATTATTGCTCTATAGTTCTCAACACTTCCAAGAATCTGGACCTGGAAGAGGCACAGAGGTTGAGCAAGAGGAAAACCATGGCCAGACCTTCCTGGAATGCCTCTGTGCTACCATGTATAGCCTTTCGCTGACTAAGTGAGGTCCCACTTTCTGTCTCAGCCCAGAAATATTTCTTTCCATAATGCTCGAGAAAGAGAAGGTCGGGCCAGATCGCAAGCAACTATCAGGTCCAACATGGTCAGCATCACCTTTCTCTTGGTGTGGTGTGATACAGGGAAAACAAAGTCAGATTTGGTGTCAGAGCTGGGTTCCAATGGCAGCCATCCTGCTTCTTGGCTCTGTGGAGTTAAATGAGTTCACTTCTCCAAGTTTCAGTTTCCTCATCTCTAAAATGGGCATGATAATACCAGTCTCAGCGGGTCGTTGAGTGAGCATGAATGGATGAGGTCACACATGCAAAGCACCTGGCACACATGGAGCACTAAATGCATTCAGTTATTATTTTTACTGTGTTAATACCATTAGTATCTTTCATAGGATTAAAAAATAAGAACTTGTCAGGTAAGTCCTTACAATGATATGTTAAAACACTAGGAAACAGTAAATGCCATTCTCTGCCATCAGTCCTCTCGTCTTTCTCCTTCCATTTTGGGGCCCAAATCATATCTTATTGTTATTGTATAATTATTCTTTTAGGTATGGTTTCTACCATATTTTCCTTTGTGATAGTCCACAGAATCTGACAAGGTGCTGTATGCATGGTAGTGTATTATAAAACATACAACATACCAAATTGATCATTTTTTTACCTAACCAGTCAACTATGCCAAATAATCATAATGACAATTTCCACCATCTTGATCAATGATCAGAGTGATCTGATGAAGCAGCGATGGCCTAGGATTATTTTCATTGTCAATGCTGAGGAGAGTGTTCAGTTCCATATGCACAGGAGCAAAGCCATTTAGGGACTGCTGGGGGCTGGACCTGGAAGAGGCACAGAGGTTGAGTAGAAGTAAGGAGGTCCCTCTATCTGAGTAGCTACCACGGAGTTGAAACTGCCCACACACAGTTTCTTATAACCCTTCCAGCCATCCTTAAGGCAGGAATTTTTGTCTTTTGTTTTAATGAGGACACTGAGATCCAGAAAAATTAAGTAACTTTCTCAGAGTCCAGCCAGGCCGTCTGACTTGACAGCCACGTGGTTTCATGCCATGCTGTCTGGACTTAGCAGCAGTGCTGAAGGGATTGCTTGCCAGAGCTCAGAAAGGGGACTTAGTTTTCTGTATAACTTAGCTCTCTCTGACACATCTTGGGCCATTTGATGACACTTTTTTTTTTAATTCTCTTTCAAGGAAGGAGTGAGGATATTTTTTTTCTATTGTTTTTTAGAGTGTGGAAGGAGGAAGGAAGGGAGGGAGGGGGAGAGAGAGAGAGACATCGACATGAGAAACATTGATCGGTTGCCTCCCACATGTTCCCTGACTCGGGCTGGGGATGAAATCTGCAAGCCAGGAACCGAACCTGAGACTAACCACTGGGAAACACCCAGCAGGGCTTGATGACACTTTTCACACATATTTTCATCTCCCTCTAACTCCCTTGTGTGTATCAGGAAGCCATTCATTGCATACTTTCCAAAATGAGAGGGCCTGAGTTCGACTTTCAAATTGTACTTCTCACTGGAACAGAATTAAGATATTCCATGTGATACAACTTACACAGTGCTTTGAATCCATCTCTGATAAATAAGTTCCCGATGGAGTAACTCACATCCAATAAACCCACCCCCTCCCACCTATTGCTACTCGTAAGAACATTGACCTAAGAAATAAGAGACAACTCCTTTAGCAAAAACACTAGGAATTTCCCCACAAGCACAGACTCCCATGGCAACCAAACAAAAAGAGAAAAGAAAGGAGAAACTCACTCGCCTCAAGCCACCAGCTGTAATTCCTTTCTGCTTAAAACTGCAGTATAATATGGATTCTATTTAAAACTTTGTTATTTTCATGCCTGACATGAAGAATGACCCTGAGTTTTAAAGTCATTTCTACTGCTCTACTTGACCTCTAAACTGATGTGGAGGTATTGGTATAAAATATCTGTCCGATGAATTAATTGGTAAAATTGACTTGATTAATTTGACTTAACTAGCGTATATTGGCAGTAATCATTTTGACTTTTCCCATACATGTTGGTCTTCCAACGATCTCCTTCGTTTTCCTCCAATGAGACTCTCTAGGCAGGTGTGTCTCTCTAAGGTACAGTGAGGGAGCAGTTGATATGTATAGGCCAAAATAATCAGTCTCTTTCTGACTTCCCCTCTAGAAGTAACTCACACTTTAACATCACTGATTATGACTGATGATTCTGTTCTAAAATGAATTTGACATTTATTTTGCTGCACGTGGTTCAGTTCCTAGCAGCACCATTACCAATGTCTACTTATGGATTCAATTCTGAGAGACACAAAGAATGTTCAGAACTCTGTGGTGAAAAGAAAGGTTTAATTTTGTCACCCTCCCTTCCATTCATCTTCTTGTTAGAATCTTTAAGTTGGGATATTGTGTGACAAACACCTCAAGCAGACTCCCTTCCTCCCCCCTCCCAATTACATTTGTTTTCCTGTACCCTGGACAAAGAACATAGGTTTCCTGCCCAGTAAATTCTAGATATGTGCTTATTCCTGGAGTAGTTTAAAAATCAGAGCTAAGGGATCCATTTTTCTCTCCATAAATCACAGCAGAATCAGCCTCTGACAGATCAGCAGCTGGAATGACTCCCAGCCAATCCTGGGACGATTCCTTTCTTTCTTCCTGAGGAGTGATTTTCAACACCCTGGGCTATCCTCTATGATCTGCAGCCCACACTGTGCAGTGTGCAGTATGCAGTGTGTTTAATTAACTCACCAAATTTTGCCATTGCTTTTACTCTCTGTATGACGTTATGTTTGTTCTATCACGAGATATAGAACTCCTTACTACTTTTCTCTCAGAATAGCAGAGAGGCTATTCTGCATGAAGATTCCCCGCCAGAATTTTCATAGCATCCGACCATTGTTAAGAGAAAGTTTGAAATAACCTGAATACCCAAGTAAGGGACATTAGTCAGATAAATTGTAGTATAACAAAGTGGGATATTAAGCATCTATTTAAAATGAGGTGTCTGAAGGGTATTTTAATATTATGGAAAGTTTATAATGCTACAGGGAACATCCTTGTATTGGATCATGTGAACTTATGCAAGAAATTCTATAGGATACATTTCTGGGAATGGAATTGTTTAGAAATGTTTAATCATGTGCAAAGGCCCTGGGAAGGGGAGGAGGGGTGAGACTGCTTGCTGAGTTTCAGGAAAGGAGGGAAGATCTATGTTGACTGCTGGGTGGCCCGAGGGTGTGAGCAATGGGGAAGCCCACAGGCCTTACATTGTCATGATCTGATACTCCTGCAATGGACAGTGGATGGAAGGTTTGAAGCAGGAAAGTGAAGTGATCTGATCAATTGTAATGAAAATAGAGTTCTCAAATAGTCACAATACGATCATTTCTGAGAAATCATCTTTCTAATGAGTTTAGGCAAGAGGCCTTGTGCTGGAGGTAGAGATTGGGACACTCCAGGAACAGGTGGAGATGTTGGATTGGCAAGGGAGGGCAGGATTTGAAGAACCAGGGATACTGACTGCAGGCCCGAGCTGCAGGGTAGGAACACATTCTGATTTCAGCTCTTGTGTTTGCTTTGCTTTAGGGTCACCACTGTTCTGCCCTTTGGCCACAATAAGAAATAAGAGCAACTTGAGAGGAAACCCTCCCCTTCCCCCGTAGAGAACAACAGCTTGTTTACCTGCAATGGAAAATTCCTTGAAACAGATTTGCCAGCTCCCAAGGATTTCAAAGTTGTGAGGTCAATCTACATTTTAACTTGGATAAGATCAGGATGAACTAAACTGAAACTTGGGCACTAGCCTGGCGTTAAGACTCCTGTTCTCGGTGTTGATTCTTTCCAGTTTTGCTTTAGACCTTCCCTGAACTCTTGTAGCTCTCACTCCTCTCATGATTCCATAATAGTGTGGGCATCAAATTTCCATGACTTAATTCCCTACAAAAATTCTGCTATGAAGCTGTTTCCACAACAAAGCGACAGTGGATCAATTCTGTCCAATAATTACTCACTAGAAGGGCAGGGAAGCCAGTCAAGGCAGGGATCTGGTGTCAAGTAAACACAGTAACATGCTTTCAATTGATGGCTTTTCCCCTTTCTGGCCAGCTGTTTTGTTGTGTAGACGGAGTCAACCCACCAAGGTAGCATTTTCCTCTTTCCCCAACAACCCCTCTCTATTATCCTTTTGGTGGCTCTGTGGACTCATTCCTGCTGTTTCCCAGCCTGAATGCCAACAATCTATCTGAGATGTTGGAGTTGCGGAAAGTCAGAGAGGGGGTCGGGAGTGTGTCTGTCAAGCAGCTTCCTCACCGCGTCACTGATAGGGAATGGGCCTGCGGGTCCCTATAAAGGGAAAGTGTACGCTGTTGCATGATAGGAAGTGGCTCGCAGTGCCCCGTGGGTCTCCCTGATTCACTGAACAGTGCTGGGTCACTAGACAAAGCAGATATCAAATCTACACAATTCAGGGGCATTGGCCAGTTGCTTCCCAAGCCAGCAGTTTCCCTGCTTCACCCTGACATCCTCAGTGTGGGACATTACCTTCAAGGGGTGTATTAGGTCTCTTTCAGTGCACTATGAGGGTCCTTCCTTTTCACTCTTTCACAGTTCATCCCTGTTGTCCGCCCCCCTCACCCCCCTTGGGAGACTAGGAGGATGCCCTTGACTGTTTTCAGTCTTACACTGAGTTTGGCCATTTGGTGCTGACACGTGTCAAAGAAACCCAGCTCCCAGATCTACACATCTGGGGGAAATGCTGGTTTTCCTTTGGATTCAATAGGCAGCTAATGAGTTTTCCATACCTTCACCTCTGGCTGCTGCTGTTGTGTCTGCTGGGTGTCTGCAAATATAAAATGGTCAGTATACTTCCTTCCACTGTGAAAGACTTTCTGAACTTACAAGTGGAGGGTCATTTATGAAGGTTTGATAAGATTTTGAAAATAACTCAGGTCCCTGTTGTGTGTGTGTGCGTGCGCGTGCATGTGCGTGCGTGTAAAAAGAAAACTTTATTGACATGAAAACATGGTGCTGCGAGTGGGTCTGGTAACCAGAAAAAAGGGTGGTCTCTTCTGTCCCTCGACTGGCCACATTTAGGAGAGAGCTTGGGTTGGCAGGAAAGGAAGCTGGCTCTACCTTTCTACTTAGGCTTCTTCAAAAATCTTTTTTAACAATGAAAGGTGCACAGATCATAGTACAGCAAGTCATAAAAGTCACCCTTGCCATCTACCACAGATGATGAATGTAGACCATTTTATAAAAATGACAGAGAGAGAGATTGAGATTCTGATGTGAGAATAAATACAGAAAACCATTTTATCTGCAAAGCAATTCAATGTGGACCACAGCCAGAAAGTACTAGTTAGGCTACTAGTAAGTGATTAGAAAGAGGCAAAGGCTGATTTGCACGTGAGAACTTCACTTGGACATATGTTTGATTCCCTGTAAGAAAGGTGCAGAATATTCATGACCTAAATCTCTGAACTTGGGTATTTCCAAGGAAACCACCCAACTTCCCCACTGTCTAAGATTTAACACAATTAATGAAAGACCACAGGCTCCAGAGGTCATTTATGTAATTAGACCAACAGCAGTACCAGCAAGTAAGATTTAGATTTCTCTCCAACCAAGACCTCTTAGGCTCAGTAGCATATCAAAGTGGAAAAAAAGAGGGGGGACCCAGAAAACAAACAAAAACAAATTAAACTGCTGATGCAATTAAGAACCTTGGATTTTCCCAAAGGCAAACATTACCAGTGAGACTGAACTCACATTACCAGTGAGACTGAAAGGAATGTGTTACTCAGTCTACTCAGTGTTAGGAACAATTCATTCTTGATGTTTTCATAAAACATGAGTTAGTGGCAATAAAAGCCTTATGTTTTAATAAAACTCAGGTTAGTATTATCAGCCTCATTTTACAGATAAAGGAACTGAGGCTCTGAAAGTGATCAGCAATCCTGAATCTAAAACAAGGCCAGGACTCACCCAGGACCTGGGACTCTAGAGTTGAGAGTAGATGTTGTCTTCTTATCAGTCAGCTTAACGAGCCTCACTGGAGAAAGATGATTTCACATATCATTTTTTTAAAAGTGAGGATTGGAGGGGGGGATAAAAATGTGGTCCAAGAGTGTCTAAAAAGGAAGACAGCTCATTGGCACGCCAGGTCATGAAATGAGACCAGGATGTGAACGTGAACAAACCGCAATACACATGGGAATGGCCCAGACACAATAGACTGCACCATCTGGAAAAATGGTGAAGCCTACCAAGAAAGAACGCTGAGCAGAAAAATGATATGGGTTTATGTCAAGCAAAGATCAACATCTCATGTTTCTTTTCACTTTAAGTGGTTTTCCTACTTATGACATATCTCTTCATCCTGAGCTGACTTGAGTTTATTGGTTGAGTGCAAAACAGGAGGAAAGCCACTTGGGAACTAATATTCTTTTTAGATTGAGCCTCTATTGGTGAGACCCCTGCTTGGGGCAAACCTCCAGGACTTCAACGACAGAGATTACTTTCTTAGTAAGCAACTTTAAAAATTCTTCCTGCCCTGGCCAGTGTGGCTCAGCGCTGAGAGCGTTAGCCCACGCACCGAAGGGTCACAGGCTCGATCCCTGGACAAGGGCACACACCTGCGTTGCAGGTTGGCTTTCCAGAGCTGGTCAGGGTGTGTGCAGGAGGCAACCGATCAGTGTGTCTCTCACGTAGATGTTTCTCTCTCTCTAAGAAGCAGTGGAAAAAAATATCCTCAGGTGAGGATTAACAAGAAGACAAAAACTTCTTCCTCATCTTCCACGGTCCTCAGGGTCTTCATCATTGTATCAATGATTGGCAGGTGGGCAAAGAAAGCCCTGCTCCCTAGGTTTTAAGATAAGCTTATGGAGAGGAGGCTACGAAGAGGAAGGTAAGTACCTGCAGCTTGGAAGATAGGATCAGAACTCAGAAGAGATCAGAGGAAACTGAGCAAGGATTCATAAAAAACAGAACAACAAATACTTGTTGAGTGACAAAAATACAAGGTAGTTCTGGGAAAAATGGAGATGGAGAAGCAGGTTATAAAGCAAAATGTCTATGGATCACAATTATGGTACCTTTTTTTCTGAAATAGAAACCTAACTTATGTCATGACAAGCATAAATGTACTTGAACACCAATTCTTCAAGAGCCTATTTGACTCATTCTGTTGAGATGCTGATGAGGCAGAGAAAAGGAAAATGAGAATCAAGATAATCAGGTCAACTGCCTTGTGGGCACTTAGAGGGTAGTTCTTGAGTGGCACATTACAATGTAGTCTTTTTGCATTCTTTAGCTTTATTGGGGAGTAACTGACATTCAGGAAATTGCATGTGTTTAAAATGTGCACTACCATGAGTTTTGATTTACACACCTGTGAAACCATCTCCACAATCAAGATAATGAACATATCAGCCATCTCTACATGCTTCCTCCTGCTGCTCTGTAATCCCTGGCCCTCCAATCTCAGTGCCTAGGCAACCACTGACCTGCTTTCTGTTGCTACCAACTATATTTTATAGGCTAATTTTAAACAAATGAGTTGCGCAATAGATACTCACTTTTACCTCTTTCACTCAGCATAATTACTTTGGAAGCCATCATGTTTCGAATGCCAATATTTCATTTCTTTTTATTCGTAAGTAGTTCCATATAGTTTATTTTATTTTTTGAGAGAGAGAGAGTGGAAAGAAGGGCGGAGAGAGAGAAACATGGATGTGAGAGAGACACATAGATTGGTTCCTACCCCCACAGGCCCTGGCCAGGGTGGGGATGAGCCTCCAATCTAGGTATGTGCCCTTGACTGGGACTTGAACCCAAGACCCTTTGGTGTGTGGGTCGATGTGCTAACCATTAAGCTACACCAGCCAGGGCAGTTTATTTTTTTGAGGCTTAGTTATTATTTCACTGGATAGATTAGTCAGTTGACACATTCTTAACTCTCTTCATTTTATTTTATTTTATTTTATTTTATTTTATTTTATTTTATTATTTTATTTTGTTGTTTGACTCACATTATAGACTCAATAAATAATTTATTTAAGGATTTGTTTAAAAAATTCTCTTCAAGAGGATTATATGAGAGGTCATTTATTTATTCATTCATTCAACCGTTCAGCAAAGATTGAATGAACCTTTACTAGTGTTAAAAGATAAACTGATGAACAAAATAGATTCAGTGACACAGAAACATGGAACAGACTGACGAATCTCAGAGGGAAGGTGAGGGTAGGTGGGTGGGTGGGGAGAGATTAATCAAAGAATTTATATGTATAAATGCATAACCCAAAGAGACAGACAATAGTGTGGTGAAGGCCTGGAGCAGAGGGTGGGTGCAGGGTAGAAGGGGTCAATGGGGAAAAAAGGGGACATCTGTAATACTTTCAACAATAAAGATAAATTTTTTAAAAAAGATAAACTCAGGCATATCAAAAAGTTGAAGAGTTTATTTGAGCAAAAATTGATTTGAATTGGGCAGTGCCAAACCAGAAGTAGTTAGGAGCACTCCCCTGGCAAGAGCTGGGGAGAGACTTTTATAGAGAAAAGGTGAAAGAAAAGAAAGGAAATGAGTGATTGGCTGTAGCTTGAAGCTTAGCTGGCTGTTTGTGATTGGTTGTCCTTAGGTATCTTTTTCATATCCTGGAGGCATTTACAGGTTTAGATTGTGATTTGTTTATGTAGGAGACAGCATTAGAGCTGTGGGGGCTGAAAAATAATACATTTCCTCCCACCATGTAAATTGTCCTAGTTGGGCTAATAATCAAATTAACAGAGACAGATTGAGAGGAGAAAATAAAATTTTAAGGCATGTACACAGTGAATTCACGTAAGCGTGAAAATTCCAGAGACAGTGAGGCAGAATTGGCTCTATCTGTCATTTGGACAAAGGAAAACAGTGGGAAACGAAATTTTAAATTTCAGTAGTGAGAATGGGTGATTTACAGGTAGTTGAGGGAGAGCAGAACATGCATGACAGGTAAATTCCTGCCAGGCAACCCAGAAACAATGAAACACGAGGTGATCCAGCCACTAGTCCCCTGCCTGGAGCCCTCCCATCCACCAAACAGAATTCACATGAGGTGAGCATCCTAAGGTTTTCTTCTTGGGCAGGCCTTTCCACCCAAATATCTTAGGCAAGAAATGGGGAAAATCAAAGGTTCTTTCTGAGTCTTTTGTTTCTTAATAACCAACTTAAAATTAATATCCCAAAAGGCACAGTTTTGGGGTGGCACAGTTTTGGTTCCCTCCAGAGCCTCCTCAATCTAACGTCCTCCTTGTTTCATTAATTTAACACTAGGTCCCAGACAGTGTTTTAGGTGCTGGGGATACAGTAATAAAAAAACACACACAGCCCGGCCGGGCGTGGGTCAGTGGTTAAGCATCGACCTAGGATCCAGGCCATCAGGGTTCGATTCCCAGTCAGGGCACATGCCCGGGTTGCGGGCTGTAGCCAGTCCATGACTCTCTCATTATTGATGTTTCTAACTCTCTCTCTCCCTCTCCCCTCCTCTCTCTGAAATCAATAAAGATATATTTTAAAAAAATACAACAACAAAAAACAACAACAACACACACAGACGTGCCCTTGCTGGTGTGGCTTGGTTGGTTGGAGCGTCGTTCTGTGCACCAAGAGGTCGCTGGCTTGGTTCCCGGTCCTGACACATGCCTAGGTTGCGGATTTGATCCCCAGTCAAGGTACGTAAGGGAGGCAACCGATTAATGTTTTTCACAGTGATGTTTCTCTCTCTCTCCCTGCCCCTTCCTCTCTCTTTAAAATCAATCAAAGCATTAAAAAAAAAACAAAACTTAAAAAAAAAAAAAAGACATGAATCCCAGTTCTCATGCCCTTACATTCTAATGAGAGGAGCAGGACAATGACTCAATAACTACAATAAAAACAAAAATTTTATAGTACATTAGAAGTTAACATGTGTAATTTGGAAATAATAGAACAGGGGAAAGGGCTATTAGATGCATCCTAACGACACGGCCTAGATTTGGACAAGAGCCCATCAGTTCGACTGAATGGACTTTGGTGTGGTTTTCTCAGTCAAACTCACAAGATTCCACGGAAGTCAACTTCCAACAGGACTTAAAAGAAGACCAGGCCTCCACGAATGCCAGGAGCTAGGGAATGAAGGCCTCTTTCCAGTGATACCACCCCCAAGTATTAAGCTTTTGTGTTCACCATACTCCCCTCCCCCAACGTTAGGAGTCAAGTCAGAGAGTTTAAAAATGGGAGAACACTTTCCGAAAACTCAAATCTCACCACATTATGTTGGTAAATGTTCCATTTCAGTTCCAGATAGAAACCCAGACCCAGGAGTGTGTGCTTGGCTGATTCTAAGCATTCATTTATTTGGTGGTGCTGGGGGAGGAGAGCTGACCAGGCAGAGCAAACTGAAAGTTGGGCCGAGCCAAACGTCTTGCTCAAAAACAGATGAAATGGGGCCCCAAGTCCATAGCCAAAGAATGTTGGACACTTTCCCCAGCCTCAGAACTGTTTTTGCATTTAAGCTTCGGTGGGTTTAGGGAGGAGTGTACGGAGAGTTTCTGTAACTAGAGGAAGGGGACCCCCTTAGCCGGCCTTTGGCACTTTTGCTCTGGGGCCATCTGGCACCCATCCAGGGCAGTCTGAACTTCTGAGAAACTTGATTTCCTGTTCCCACTGCCTATGCTGACTGAGGACTGGGGCAAACTTCACCCAGGAGATTCTTAAAAATCTTATCGGAAGACAATGTGTTTTGTTTTGTTTCAGAGTCATTTAAATCATAAAACCATCGACTTCTTAAAACCCAGAGGGGTCCTCACCATGACCCCGACTCATATATTTATAGAAGAGGCGAGGCAGAGTTCAGAGCTGTTAAGTGATGGGAAAGAGCCCGGAAGAGAACAAGGTCCAGTGTTTCTGACTCTAAATGTGGTGTAATTTCCTCCCCAGATTATAGAAAAGTACAATTCCAAATTCTAGGCATTGGTGAATTTTACTACATGTAAGATATACTTGCAACCTGATTTTAAAAAAACTCAAGGTCTGTTATCTAAGCCTCCCCTTGAACCTGAGTCTATTCGACTCCAGAGTCCTGGGCATTCCTGTCCTTTGCCTCTCAGTAGCATTGTTGTCACTACCATGAATGTGCAGTCCTTTCATGGTTTGTGTTTGAACAGGAAGCTGAGGCCTGAAGAGGCTGTGCAGCACAGCCATTGACTGTGACCATTGGGGAAAAAATGCTCGCTGAGTCCTGAGCCCCATGGGTCAAGAGCTCCTGAGAGTGCCGTGTAAATTTCACTTCCCAGTGAAATGAATCACTCTTCACATACAGGGGCCCTTATGTGGACACCAACTGCTGCTTGAGGTTCAGGATCAAAAACAAAACAGGGCTGTCCGAGTGTTGGGAAAGGGACATTTGGTATTCTCTTGGCTTCCTGGCTAATTACGAAGTGTTAATGACATTCAGAGGAAATTTGCCTCCCTCAGTGGTGTACAAATAAGGAAGGGCAACAAAAGGTGAGCCAAAGAAAAGACAGGGTCCTCCAGGAAAGTGCAGAGCAAAACCAGCCCCAATAATTTACAGAGGAAATAGACACCCCAGGATCTTGGAAAATCAGCACGGGCTGAACTCAGGTGGAACCGAGAGTGCTTAAACTAGTCATAGCTGGGTTTCAAACCATTTCTTAAACAATAAGCTGATAGAACAAATGGTGGTGTCTCTCTTAAAGTCCATAGTAAACATATAAACATGAAATATAAATAATGTGCGTAAGAGGAATTGGGAAACAGGAAGACAACAGAGACAATACAGCTGTTAAACTTTGATGGTGACAGAAAATGTTCTTTGATAATATTCCTTAAGAAGATCAAACGTAGTATTTTGTCTTGTCCCTTATGAATATTCTTGATGAATTTTGGTCTTGTGGTTAAGAAACAATATTAAAGTCAAGATTTCAAAATTTTTGGCAAGCATATGCTTGCCAGTCGGGACCAATTAATTTTGATCCTTCCTGCAGTTTTGGTTTACATCAACTATGATTCTCAACATTCCGGGGACTGAATATTTTTATTTGCCAGCACTTAGTACCGTGCTCTACTCTCAGCCTGAAGTGAGATTGCTGAATGAATGAATTCAGCAACTTCTGAATTTTCCTTCTTGAGATTACTGTGTGTTTCATTATGCTTATTCAATAGTTCTCCAGTCTCTCTTGAGCATTGTTCGTTTGTTTTCTCCCTTTTCTGCTTCTTCACCCTTTCTCATCTCCGGTTTTCTCTGTTGGATGTTTCTGAATGTTAGATGGCTTTCTTTACACAGGACTAAGATATATTATAGGCAACAATTTCTAGACATTCAAGTTCATCAAAATCAGGGTCAAAATATTATGAAGACCAAGGGTGTTCACAGTGACAATAGGATGAGTGAAAATGATCACCTGGTTCAGGGACTGGTTTCTTTCAGACATCTTTAAGGATACATTACTTCTCCATTTTAGAAATTTTCTACCTTTAGAAATGATCGACCAGTTTTTGTTGGGCCTGAGTACCAGAGAAGAGGCTCTAGTGAAACTACAAAGTTAAAGACTTGTCCAAAAAATGGCTTACAGGGTCTTAGGGCAGGTAGAATGTTCTGGGAGACCTGCCCTACATCTTTCTGCAACTTGTGCTTTCTTCACCCTGATGCTGAGTTTACCATCATACGAACTGAGTTACCTCCGGAAGAAACAAAGTGCAGGAAACCACAATCGGGGACATCCAAAGCACACCCTCTTTGTGGCCTGTCTCCTTTTGCACAGCTCCTTCACCGGCTCTTCCCCGGGTACTGACTCCTTGCCCACCCCTCCACTGGAGCCCAGGGCGCACAACCAAGTGGCTCTGGCAGCTGGAGGTGCCTTGTGTCTTGCATCATGCAGGAAGAACAACCAACCCAAGGTCCCTAAGCTACAGCCACAGAGCAGTTTCCTCTGCTAGGAAACTCTTTAAGATCTTTTCCACCTTCTAGATCAACAGTGCTAAGGATGGATTTGAATCTGTTCAGGCTTTTCATACTCCACTGGGCAAATTCTCTGTTCTGCCCTAAATAGTGGGCTCAGAAACCTGAGGGATCAGAGATCCCTCATAGATGAGGAGGGATCACATCTGTAGCCCTTTCTGCATCTCCCCGTGGGAACCCAAGACTGCCCATGTGCCCGTTTCCTCAGGGTCCACTCCAGGCCCCACCACTCTGACTCCCTTCCTCATCTCGGACAGCTCCCCCCACCCCGCATGGGCTTCTGCCTAGGGCACAGACACAAGTGCACTCTGGGAAGCACTGCTCTAGCCTGCAGCTCAATCAGCACACCTTTATGTTGAGATGTGTGTTGATAGGATCATTTATTTCCTTTGCTGGGTTCGAAGCCATCTCCCCCCAACAAGTCACCCCACCTTTATATGTGGGAGTTCACAGTAACCTGAAGGAACCCCCTAATTCCTGACACTAAACACCACCGGCTGTCCCCATTTCCCCACCATCCACTTGGCACCCAAATTAGCCAATGAGACATCTTGGGCAATTTTAAGCCATAATTGCCTCAGGTTTCCCTCTATTTCGAGCTTAAGATGTGTAACAGGAAAGAAGGCAAATCTTCCTGAGTATTTTGTGCAACCAGTCTTACTATTTTACATCCCATCTGGATAAATGCAATTTACAAATGCCTCATCAAGGAGTGCAGCCAAAAGCACTACCCCAGGCCTGCTCTGTAATCGAAAAACACACACACCAGGTATCAGTATTCTGCTCAGAATTCAATGCTGTCTCATTTTTCTTTAAAAGAATGTCAAATCAAGGAACAATTCTCTGTCACAAAGCAGGATGACATGTCAGGTGGAGACAAATGAGAATTACAGAGCTACTTATTTGGCACAATCACCTAGAAACAAACTGAAAAGGATTCTGCAGTGTTCAACAGACATTCTTTTACGATCACGAAGTGTCCAAGTTACAAAACCCCCAAGAAATGCTCAGATGGGGCAATTTATCTCTTTTCCCAGCTGGAGTATTTGTGATATGTCTCTCAGGAAGAAACAACTCAATATGCAAATCTCACAGCCTTGTGCTGGGAGGAAGTCTATTTGCGGCAGCTGTGATGAGGAAGCAGCAAGACTTGAGCATGCGTTTCTCACGTAGGCTTGGGAACGAAACTGTGTCCAGGATGAACATGGTCACTTCAATTTTCCCCCCTCACTCGATGTTATCTTCAAAGACCACAGAAAATGTTAGTGCAAATTTAAAGGCTATTTCTCAAGAGTTAATAGGAAGATAAAAAAATTTAGAGATTTGGTTTCTAACGACTTAAAGCATGACCCCTCCCACCCCCAACACGGAACTCCGCCCCCAGTTGTGGGAATTGGCTAGCAAGTAATCATCATGCTTACTAACATGTAGGAATGGCTTTTTAAATGTCCACTCTTTTATTGCTCTCATTGAGAAATGACTCAAAGAAACGGACAGCGTGGATTAGTAGACAGACAGAGGGACAAATACATGGATGGATAAGCAAGTACAGCAAAATGTCAATTGTTTAAATCTACGTAGTGGGAACATGAGTGGTTTCTATAAAATTCTTTCCATTTTGCATTATGTTTGAAATTTTTAATAAAAAATATTAGAAAAAAATCTGCCACTCATTTTGAAAATGTCTAGAATACTAAGATTTGAGTCTTGGGCTGAGGACTGGGAACATCCACACTCTGTTGGCTGAATTAGTGATTTCAGCTCCGATGGACAATCAGAGATTGCTAATTTATCAAAGGGGGCTGCTGGTGCAGGAAAAGGAGGTTTTTCCTATCAATAATCCTCTAGATGTTTGAGTACTTCATGTTCATGTACATTTCAGTATTTTCTCCAATTCTCAGATGCCTGACAAAAGTTTTCACTATAATGCAGCAGTAAATTTAGGCTCTGGCTGTTGAAGAACAAATGCAAGCATTTATCTCTTTCAGAAAACCCTCTCTCATTACTCCCCCTCTCCCATTAATGTCCCTCTTCTGTGCTCTCCTCTGTGCAGAGTCCATCAGGGCCTTCTCAATGAGGTTTTCAGGAGTCTCTCTAACTGGATTCTAATTCCCTGGAGGGCAAGAACAGAGTCTTGGTCACCTTTCTCCAGCCCTCACTGCCACAGCTGGCAAATGCTGCCTTTGCCTGCATGTGGCTGAATGCTTTGTATACGTGTAGGGATCCAGGCTCAGGCCTTCCCATCAAAGGGCAAAGTCAACCTGCCCAAGCCTGAGAATCACACGTGTGCTTAGAGCAGAGGTCCCTGGGCCGTGTCCCCTGGAATCACTGGGGAATCCCAAAGCACTCTGCTGCCTGCATCCTACCCACTGAGTTTCTGGTGAACTGTGCTGGATATGAGTGGCCTGGGCCTCAGGACATTAAAATCTCCCCAGTGATAGAAATGTGCAGGCAACACTGAGAACCTTTGGGTTAGGGCATTAGGAGTGACCTGGTGGTTTCACTTTCATTCGCTTTCATTTGATTCTCAGGACCATCTGGCAAGTCTCCAGAGCAGAAGCTTATTTAAGTCAGTGGTTCTCAACCAGCCGACTTTACCCTCCAGGGGACAGTTGGCAGTGTCTTTAGAGGCTGGTTTAATTGTCACATCTGGGAATGAGAGCATCTAGTGGGTAGAGGCCAGGGATGCTGTTAATCATGCTACAGTGCACAGGATAACCCCCAGCTCGGAGAATTCTCGGGCCCCAATGTCAGTAATGCTGAGATTGAGATGCCCTGGCCTATGGTAACTGTTCGATTACCTTTCTGGAGTGACTAATTATCTAGGACAGCCCTCATCACTTATAGAATTTCTACTCTCCTCAAGGTGGATCCCCCTTCCCATTCTAGCTATAAACCTAAAGTTGACCACTCCTCTGTCCTCTGTACAGGCCTCGTTTCAGAAGGGTTTGTTAGATACATTAATGAGCAGAAGTGACTTAGCTTCATGGCTGTTTCTGAAAACAAAATGTGGAGATTTAAGTGAAAAAGGAAATATTTTTGTTTCTGCCCCCATCCTTTAGTGGAAATCAAAGTTAATGGCCTATGGTCAGGTTAGCAGTTCACAAGAAAGGGTGAGGTTGCCAGAAAATCAAATCACAGTTTCCTGTTTTTGAAGATGTATTTCAACAACGTCACTGAGAGCTTCAAAGACAACAATGGCCATTTGCCAGAGCCAGACCAGCTCTGAGGGCCTTTACGCACTTTATTGTTTGATGCCGAGGGGTCAGAGCATCCTCTCCATTGTGTTCCTCTCTCTGCTCCCCACCCCTGTTCTTTCTTGTTATGCTATTAGGATTCCTGCTGAAAATCAAATTAAATTTCCCAGTTTCCTCTTTGTTGATCAAAGCAACTAATTATAGAGAAATTAGAAACGATTTGCAACACTAGGGTATTTTTTGAGTTTGTACTTGGCCACAAAAATGGAGAAACAATAGTTTTGAAAAAGGAAAAATATTTGCACTGATTTTAAAATCAATATTTATATGTCTTCACATCAAAATTTCACCCATTCACCCCATTTCCCCCATTTCGACATGAAAAGATGCCTCTTACCAGTGCTATAATTTATGTCCCCTACTTTCTTTTTTTTCTTTTAAATATGTTTGTATTGGTTTCAGAGAGAAGAAGGGAGAGACAGACAGAGAGAGAAACATCACTGATGGGAGGGAGTAATTGATCAGCTGCCTTTTGCACGCCCCCTACTAGGTATCAAGCCTGCAACCCGGGCATGTGCCCTGACCAGGAATCGAACCATGACCTCCTGGTTCATAAGTCGATGCTCAACCACTGAGCCATGCTGGCCAGGCTCCGCTACTTTCTCCCTGCTCATCCCCACACATCCCTATATTCTCTTTAGATTATTCCACTGGGGCTGTGTAGCCCCTGTAATGCAGCTCCAAGGCCAAAGCCACATTCCCAGAGTACCTACGTGTCATTGTCACTTACTCTCACAGCTTCAGCTGTGGCGTGGTTGAAAAGTTTTTCAAGTAATGTCCAAGAGGGATAGTTTTTTCAGAGATGGGTCTGCTGGGCCAACCCAGAGGAACAGCATGGATTTTGATGACACCTTTCAGTACAGAATGTACGTAAGGCAGCCATGGAAGGATTGGAAGACTCGCTGACTATAGGGGCTCCCAAGATTACTTCATGTGAATTCAAACTGCTAGAAAAAACAACAAAAAAACCCTATAAAATTGACCCACTGTCCTGAGCTTTGGGTCCAGATCCAGGTGCCCATCATAGACCTGAATGTTGAATGGTTTGGTCTCTGGCCACCACAGTTGAAAATTTGGCTCTTGAAGATGGCAGGAGTTTCTGGAGTCTCCTTGGGATTTGGAGGCTTCCCTTAGGAACCCTTTGGATACAGTGACAACATCATCTGAATTGAAATTCGGGAGCATGGACAAATATACACAGACATGGATAAATATCTACAGAGGATTTGAGTGCTATTGCCTCTGAGCCAAGATGACTTTTCCGGACTACATGGCATCTCTGTAATGTGTCACTCCCGAGTCTCTTCGGAAAGAAGCTTTGTCTTGGGCCTGGTTATCCCTGTCTAGGTTGACTATCAAGATCCGTACACCTCCGACATAAGATCTGGAGCCTGTGATGTCACACAGGTGACTCAGAGAAAGACCAAGCTCTCTACTCATCTTAAAGGCATACAACCCATGAGAGGGCCAGCTAACTCTGCAACTTGGTGACATAATCTGAAAGTCCTTGAGCTGAAATAGAGTGACTGCCTTAGTTATGGTGATCATTGCCTCCATACCTTGCTAAATACTGATCAGTCAGAGTGTGGGTGATCATTTATAGGCCCCCAATTTTAGTTAAGAAGATTTTTCTATAATTACCTAAGGCCATCCCAGAAATACTTTCTTTTTAAAGGTGCTTTATTCACAGAAGTTTACTGTCATCTTTATGATTTAAAGTAATTAATTGCTAGTCATTTAGGCTTAATTAGTGTTTAGTATTGAATCATCTCTGAGTCACCAGCTTATTCTGTTCTGACTTCAGGTGGGTCAGGATTCACAGACACACTTGAACTTTGAACCCATGTAAGCTCATCAACACAAAAGGAACTGAGATACAGAGATGAGCTTTGGCTGTTAGTATTCATCATAGCAATCACTGAGGTAATCTTACAACATCACAACAACCAAGAGGTTATGGCGTAGTCCCATAAAATCACAGTTAAAAGGCAATTCAAATCAGTATTGCTCTAAATCAGCATAATCCATCCATCACACTAATTATAAGTAATAATTACTCATTTGGAAGAGTCTCCTGAATAGCCCACAGACTCAAATCAATGTTTTCCACTTAGTACAATTACAGCATTTTTCATCATTTTTTAAATAATTCTAAAACTGATATGGACTCAGGATAAAGAGACGACAGTTTACCCTTTCTTCATCCCAGTCCTCAGAGGAATTAACACTATCTTATATAAACTTTAAGAATATTTTTTCCCTCTACTTATAACTATGTAACTGACATCAGTCGATTTCTCCCTCAGTGACCTCCTGAGTGGAAGCATACCAACAGATATTTCTTAGTTTCCAAATGCATAGGCTCACACTGTAGATCTGCACTTGCCTTTTGTTTAACCTAGTGACGAACCTTGGGTATCCTTGGGGATCATTACATTGCATTTGCCTTATTGCATGGTCACACAGTAGTCCATTGTATAGAGGTGGCATATTTTAACCAGTTTCCTCCTGATGGCTATTTATGTTGATTCTAGACTTTTTTCCTCTGCTGCTACAAACATGATTTTTTATATCATTGTTCAGTTGTGCAAATTTCTAGAAAAAACCCTGGCTCAATTAGAGTGTATTTTAAAATCTTGAGATCTGTTGCATGGTTCATGTTGGCGTGAAAGTGAATCCTAGCAGAGGTGTCACTGGAAGAGTTTAGAACAGAGCTTGCTCTCTCTCTGAGCTGGTGAGCAGACATTTGGTATTGATAGCACTCAGTGACAAACCCTATGCTATGATTACACGATTTTATCACCATCCTTGATTATGGGGCACTCTTCATATACACACTGAACTTTTATTGTGAATATGTAGCTTGATGACTTGGGGAACATGGAAAACACGAGATAAATGTTTAAGATCGTAATTTAGAAAACTTGTGAATTTGCTTATTTCGCATGTAAACGGAGGATAATAAGTTTTGTCACTAGTATTACAAATACTCATGCAAGCCTTTCCCCTAAATTATTATCATTCCCCAGAACTCAGGCCATTCTAAGTGTCCATTGAATGGCCTTTCTATAATGACATAGACCATCAGAATTGTTGTTTCGAAAATGTAGAATCTAACTTTGGATAACTCAAGCAAAAAAGGAATTATTTAGAAGGACAAGGTTGTTCATGTGATCAGAAAAGTGAGAGATCAGACTCAGAAAATAAACAGGAACCAACAGTGGGCCTGATGGCCAAGGACAAGGCCGAGACCATGCTGTGTTCTGCTCAGGGCATCACTGCTGGCACCACTATTCCCAGACCTCCCCAAACCTTTAGGCTCCACTGACACCAAGAATACCTCCTGTCTGCTTCCCCCAAGTCTCGAAGTCCCAGGTATGACTTTCCAGTTGGCTGAGCCTAGATCATGTGCTCAAGTCCCAGTCCCAGAGAACTCTGGGAGAGGGAGTTACCTGAGACCCCTTGGCTTTCCCCTTGGGAAATCTCCAACCAAGACCCAAACAATGGAGAATTGTTTCTAAACAGAGAGTTCAATACTTCATAGCCAAACAAAAAGAGAGAGAGAAATGAGAACTGATCACCACTCTGAAGCCTCCACTTCTGTTTCTGGAATGACATTATAATTTCTTTATGATTATCTTTATTGTGCCTCTTTAAAAGCTCCTTATAACCTGATCTATCCCCCATCCCTTAGTGTATGTTGTTCCTGGGTTGTTGTTGTTTTTTAAAAATATATCTTTATTGATTTCTAAGAGAGGAAAGGAGAGGGAGAGAGAGAGAGAAACATCAATGATGAGAGAGTCATCATTGATCGGCTGCCTCCTGCACGCCCCCGACTGGGTATCGAGCCCGCAACCTGGTCATGTGTCCTGACCAGGAATCGAACCACGATCTCTTGGATCCTAGGTTGATGCTCAACCGCTGAGCCACGCCCAGCCAGGCTTTTGTTTCTGTTTTTAATGATTCTCAGCAATAACAATAATGCTTTGTAGTCACCTAGTGCTTGTGACTTTCTGAATGCTTCTCCATAGAGGGTGGCATTTAATTAAAGAGCCTCTACAGAGTAGGAATAATTCCTCCCCATCATGTTTACTTTTTTTGACAAATCTTTTTTTCTAACTCTCTCCCTGTCCAAACACTAACCTCTCCATTCCCACTTGCTTCTTCAGGAACATTCAATCACTGGAATGAAGACAGCTTTTTCCCCTTGATTTCGGGCACCTCCTTGATCCCACCTTTTCCTGCCCATCAAACCATAACTCGCCACCTCAGATCATTCCTTCAGCCAGTGGGGTCCCTCCTGCTCACAGTGAGGTCTTTATGCATACATTACTCATTGTCCTAAATGGAAATAAGGCCCTGGATTTTGAGTGAAAATATACCCATATTTGTATCATTTTTTATTTTTTTAATATATCTTTATTGATTTCAGAGAGAGGAAGGGAGAGGAAGAGAGAGAGAGAAACATCAATGATGAGAGAGTCATTGATCGGCTGCAGCCCACGACCTGGGCATGTGCCCTGACCGGGAATTGAACCCTGATCGCCTGGATCCTAGGTTGACGCTTAACCACTGAGCCACGCCCGGCCGGGCTGTATCATTTTTTTCTTAGTATTCCAGAAATGTGCAAGAAGCAAATTATTTTCTATAGTTTTACATTTCACATATCTTTTTTGTGAAAAAAAGCTGACATAGAATAAAAATACTTTAATGAATTTTATAAAAACTTACATTAATCCAGCTTTGTGCTTTTTGGAAAAGTAGACAAGCTCTCTGAACCTCATCTGAAAAGCTAAATATTGAGCCAGGTGATCTCTGATTTCTTCAACTGTTATCTTCCATGTATTTAAAAAGTTCCATGAACAGACATGGGGGCTGACAGAAAAGGGGACTCGAGGCAACATGAGAGTGGAATTCCCTCTTTCACTGGCTTGATCTGAAAATAAGAATCATAATTGATCTTCTTGGAGTAGCTTGAGGATAGATGAGGTCACTGATGCCTCATTGTTGTAAGCTACTTGAAGACATTTATACACATGTCCTGGAAACTTTTTACAACAAAAACCCTAAGCATGAAAGGCCCAAGTCTTGTTCTAGGCACCTCATGCTTTATTAGAATGTAATAGTAATTATTATTTTCAGGTATGATAATGGCATTGTGTTTATATATATTTTAAAGTCTTTATCTTTTAAAACAGGATTTCTCTATCAGCATTTTGGTATCATTCTTTGTTGGGGGTGGGGGAGTGCTATCCTTTCATTGTAGGAGGTTTAGGAGCATCCAGGTCTCTACCCACTAGATGCCATTAATACCCCTTTCCCAGTTGTGACAACCAAACAGGTCCCCAGACATTGCCAGATGTCCCTGGGACAGGGGTCAGGGCGGGGGAGGGGTAGGTAACTTTACCCCCCATTGAGAACCACTGTTTTAGAGATATATACTGAAATGTTTTTGGATGAACTTCTGGTAGGGGTGATGGAAGATGTGGATGTAGAAAGATTGACCAAGGGCTGATGGTTGTTGGGGCTGGGTGACGGGTCCTGGGGCTTCCTTACATCACTTTGACTACTGTTGTATATGTTAAAAATTATCTAAAATAAAAGCATCAAAAAAAAGGCCACCCAAAAAACATTGTGCACCAGTGGCATCGATTTAAAATCCATTCCCAAACCTTGAGCCTGCGGAGTATCTTACTTTGCAGAGAACACAAAGAGCTGAGGATAGAGGGAGTAGAATATTATTCACGCTCTGGACTAGGTGACATTGACCATTTTGGAGACACACTAAGTTTTGAATGGTTAAACACAGCTCCTAACCAGCTTTGCTAGTATCAGGCAACCGTGATTGTCTGTTCCTGATCATCTGGACCAGCTTTCGCCGAATTGAAAACTGGGACTCCATGACTTGTGGAAGCCCAAGTCATGGCTCTTTAATTAGGCCATCACTACAGCCCTATCTCAACCGGCTGCTTAGGGACAGCATCATGTCCCTTATTAAAGTCTCCTGTGCATGGACATGCCCAGTGAGAAGGAGGCAGGAGGAAAGCTGAGCCTGGCTGGAAATAGGGGACCACCAGCAGGGATCCAGTTAATAATGCATAATTACCAGTCAGCCTGAGCTTTGTATAGCCTGAGAAACATAACTGGACCTTAGCTTGAGGCTGGGCAAAGCAACCCTTACAACCATTATTTTGAGATTGAGATCTGTGTTCATCCAGAACACAGCAGGAGCCATTCAAAGATTGCTTTGGGCATGATGATGACAGAAGGGTGGGAGAGATGAGCTCAGGCAGATGGGCAGTAGAACACTGAAGTGATTCTTTTTCATGTCTACGGGAAACACTCAGGGCTGTCTAGAGAAACTGGCGATTCGTAATTCTCACCTGCATCAAAAAAATGCAGCTGTAACTGATTTAGAAGAGTCCAGAGCTCCTTCCAGTCTTGAAGATAGTAGAGGGTGTGGCTAAGAGATGCCACTGCGGCCAGCCCACCTGTAATTGAATCCTGACCCCACCCCTTAGAAGCCACGCTAACCTTGGAGAATTACTGAATTCCACCACACAGCGGGTTCCTTATCAACAAAGCCAAGAGTTCATTGCGCTCCTTTTAGGATTGTTGTGAAAACTACATGAGTTAGTGTACTACAGGGTTGTGAATAGTGCCTGGCACAAAGTAATCAATTGGTGTTGGTGACTTTTACCTGGAACTTGTTTTATCTTGCCAGACAGAGCAAACATCCTCTAGGCCAGACAATTTGAGTATCTGGGAGAAGAGGCCCCTTTCATAAAATTTCAAGTAATTATCAAGGGTTATTGCTTGCTTTTCCCATTTTGCAGAGGAGAGCTTCTCCCTCCCCTCCAAGGGTGGCCAACCATCATCTCCTTTGTTTGCACAGCATGGGGGGATGTTTATCAAATGCTGTTTCCCTGTTCTCTGATAGAGTAGTTCTGAGGGGATGGGAGTTTGAATGAGGTGAAGGTGGGAGGAGTAAACGGAAGTCTGGATTAAGGGGGCTCTGCCCATGATGGAAGCTGGGTGGGTCCTGGAGGATCTGAGCTCCAGAAGACAGGGGCGGGGATGCTGGGAGATGGGTGAGGGTCCCCAAAGGGAGATAATGCCGTATTAGAATTATTTCTGAGCTAAGAACCTCCTGACTTAAAGTGACTGTGCTAGATTGAATGTGCCCATATCAAAGGGATTGAATCATTCATTCAAGTTCATCCTTTGTGCTATTAATGTCTTAAAGACTCATCAAAACTCTGCCCCTCTGAGATACTTGTGGTTTTTTTTTAAACTCCATCTCCCAGATGGCACGCAGACCCTGTCTGGTGTCATTTCAAATCTGAAAGTGAAGCTGGTAGCTATCTTTGTTGCCAGAATTTTTTTGTTAAATGAGGTTACCAGAAATTGAAATACTCCTCCATATTTACATGTTCTTTATTCTGTCTTTGGTTTTTTTCTTTTCGGCAAGCAAATTCTTCTGGTTTTTGTGCAAATACTGCTCCAAATGAGAACGAAGCCTTCTCCCTCCCCTCCAAGGGTGGCCCAGCCATCATCTCCTTTGCGTGTTCTGTACACTCTGAGAACAGTTTCACCGTCTAAACCTGATTCCTAGAGTCGTCCTCACACCTCTGGTATCAGAAGCCCCAGAGTGCAAATTAAAATCGCAGTTTCCTGACTGAACCCCAGATCTTCTGAATCTGAATTTTGAAGAGTGGGGCCCAGGAAACTATTTTTACCAAGCAATCCAAGGAAGTCTGATGCCTACTAAAGTTTGGGAGCTGTGGCCTTATACCTACAACCCAGGGCCTGCCCCTCCCCAATAGCTGATTCTCCATCCTTATCTTCCATCTCACCCACCCGGGAAGCGTCCTTCCCAGATAGGCATCCTGCATGGTGTAGTCAAATTGGCTTTCCTAGGAAGATAGACTCTTGATACGACCTTTGTATGAAGCTCAGAGGCTATATCTTGAGCCTCAGACAGAAAGCTTAGACAGGATGAGTCATCCAAGGAAAAGGTGAAGAGATCTGCTAGTCTGAGCTGATAGGAGCAACTTTGGGAGTCTGACTATGTGAATCCATGCTCTTGGTTCATAAGGAAATATTTGCAGAATGAAACATGATTTACTGATATGGACATGGTGAGACTGGTCACTATGGTGATCTGCCTGTGTACAGTGACTAACCCTGAGATTCTGCTCATTATAGTAAAATAGCTCGTGTGTCCTCCACACTAACTGCAGCTCAGCCCTGACTCAGACCTTGATTGCTCTTGTTTTAAGCTAAATTCCTAGAAAATGGGTTATCTGATTGCTCGAGCCATGGAAAACGAGAAGCAATCTGTAAAAACAAGGGGAATATGCAGACAAAGGCACCATGATAGAGGCACACACACACAAAAATGACAGAACTTAGAATTCTGGAAAATTTGGTTACATAGAACTCATCATTCCAGGATTATGATATATAATTTAGGTGGAAATGTAATGACACCTGGAAAAATTGAGTACTTCCAACTTAAAGGTTGTAAGAATCTTCTGGTACGTAAAAGAAAAGTAGCCCATTGGTGATCAAGTATAATGTAGACTACTTAGGGATGGAGAAATAGGAATGATGAAAGGTAAAAAGGCCTTACACAGGTTGTGGAATAGAGTCAGTCATGATCCTGGGGCTGGGGCTAGATCCCAAACAGGTCTCCCTGAATTTATAGGTTTTATTTCATAAAAGGAAATTGACAGCCTCAAAACCGATGGTGAGCCTCTCTTCCATTCGATTGACCTAAATTTCTTTTAGTTTTGGCTGATTACCAAAGCATTACATTAGCAAAATGCTTCCCGTTAGTGTATGGGCATTTAAGCTAGAAATACGATACTCAAGTAATTAGAATCAATGTTCTCTCTACAAGTAGAAATGATAGGTCAGGCATTTCTCTGCATATAGGAAAGAAATAAAATCAAGTTCTGGCAGAGTTCTGTAAATATTAGCTGATTTCAGACAATTCCAACAATGCCATCACAAGATACATGATGTAAAAATTCAAATTCTCACATGTGATTGAATATTGTTGTACTTCATTGTGCAAACCTTATATTTGAGGTTATGCTAAGACTTAGAATAAACTTAGTGTTTGTGGTTATCTGAGGAAATGAGGTAAATAATTTAGGCAATACTGTCGTGTTAGATAGTGTAGTGCATCTATATCATTTTTGTCTATATCATTTTGGCTGGGGAAATTGTTAGCAATGAGCAGCCAGGTGCGTTTACATTTTAAATCCCAAATAGGAAATTGCAGAATTCACTTCATGTTGAGAAACATCTTTCTTGTGAACTCTGAAGAGGCCTGAAAACCTCTCTACCTGTGAGTTTGTCTGTTTCTTGAGCCAGGACTCCCCATGGGCAAGACTCAAGCCTTCTGAGGTCACAGTTTCTCCATTTGATAAACTGGGAATATTATTGCTTACCATAGCACAGCATCTCCCCGAAAGTTAATGAAGATGACACATGGCCCTAAAAGTCCAAACACAGTTTCTGGGAAGACTGTCAACATTTGGATAGAATATTAGGGTATCAGATCAGGAGGAAACTTCTGTGGTTATGCAGTGCTGCGCATGTTTGATAGGTGAGGGAACAGGTCAGAGAGATGAAGGGGCTGCACCTCGTCTTTTCATGTGTCTTCCATGGTGCGTAATAATGGTCAGGTTGTGTTCCTCTCAGTTCTAGGACCTACTTCAAGGCAGGAGGTATATCTTGATCATCTCCATGAAAATCTGCTGAACTTCTGCCCTAGCAGAGTGCCGGGAACACAGCAGATGTTTGCTGTTTATTAGATAAGTTGCTAAAGCAAAGTTAAAATGTAGAAAAGGAGTGACCCTGGTAACCGAACTCCCAGCCAGCCTTGTTTCATTAAGTCTCAGTTCTGTAAACGTTCTTCACAAATATGTCAGTTCAGAACATTCTGGACTCACTGAGGGATTTGTCTCAGCTGCATCTCACTGAAGTGAGATGTTTAAATTCCTTTCCTGAAGGTCCTGACCCTGTAGTCCCACAGGCCTTGGCCAAGTCTGTACACAAATGACTTGTTTCTTTGGGGCTCTTCCTCCCTGCTGCAGCTCCCTTGAGGACTGTGACTGTGAACTGGCCATCTCTGTGTCACTGGAGGCTAGCACAGTGCCTGGTGCACACTAGTGTTTCTGCAAGTGTAAGTTAGTGTTTCCTGGTGCTTGTTGGCCACTAACTGTGCATCAGGCACCTTTCCAAAATGCTTCCCTGATGAACTCCTTTAGTCCTCACAGTGGCATTATTACTGTTATTCTGGTTTTACAGATGGAGAAACTGGCACAGAGAAGTTCGGAACCTAATCCAAGGTCACATGGCTAGTAATTAGAGGAGCCAGGATTTGAACCCAGGGAAACGGGCTCCAGGGCCGACCGTTTCAGAGATTTCTAAAGTTTTGGTCTCAGGCCCCTTTTGCATTCTTAGAATGTATCAAGGACCTCAGAGAGCTTTTTGTTGTGTGGGCCGAATCTCTCAAAACTTATTGTAGTAGAAATTAAACCTGAGAAATAGAAAAATACTTATTTATTTATTTATTTAGTTAGTTAGTTAGTTAGTTATCACAATAAGCCCATTGTGTGTTAACATGATATATTTTTATTAAAAAGTACAAACTGTATTTTCCTAAACCCCAAACATGTAATGAGAAGAGTGGCAATGCTTTATGTTGTTGCACATCTCTTTAATGATAGACTTAATGGAAGATAGCTGAGTTCATTCATGTTCTCTGCGTTGTCTGTTGACGTTTGTCCGGTAGACCTCTGGGAAACTCACTGTACGCTTGCAAGAGAATGAGAGAGAGCAAGGCACATGACCCCTTGGGTTTCAGCAACCCCCAGGGCTCACCCTGGCTGTAGTTTGGACCATCCATCACTCTCTCAGCTTGAGCCCTGGGGTGGGTCTGGGGTCACAAAGATGAGACTCTGCCTCCCAGAGGCTTTAATGCTGTGCAGATGACCGACGCATCCTCCTCTAACCTGGTAACTCCTGTAATAGGACTGTGGTTTCATAAAACCAATTTGTGTGCTGTCCCCTCATTTCCCACGTGCTTTCCTGTCCCTGTGCCAGTGCTCTTGCTGTGCCCTCTTCCTGGCATGCTGTTCTCCTTCAGGGAGCTTCCCGGAGGCCCAGGATGGACTTAATTTAAGCTCCCCTTCTCCGGACACTCATACTTCCCCAACTAGAGCTCCGTGGTGGCCATCACCAGATTACATTCCATCCCTACCCCAGGCTGAGTGCTCTCCAAGAGCAGGGATTTAGAATTTCCTTTTCTTCCCATTTCCAGTGAGCATTGAAAGCAGAATTGTGGAGCAAAGTCCCAGGGAATGGGGGTGGGGAGATAAATTTGACCTGAAGATCAAGGGAAGCTTCCGGGAGAAAGGGGGCTGGACCTGTTCTGGAGGCAGGTGGGATGGAAGGGCAATCCTGTCATTTGCAGCAGTTTGAGCCGAGGCCAGGGCATCTCCCTGAGGAAGAGAGAGGTGATAGATGTGATTGGAGGGTCTATGGCGAAGAGGCTAGTGGAAGACAGAACTGGGAATGTGAGAGAAGGCACAATGCTGCCTGCATACAGAAGTCACTTGGCTGAAAGGAGCTCCTCTGATCTTGCCCTTGTGAGTTTCAGAACAACTGAGCAGCTGTAACACCGAGATGTGGCTCAATGCAGGGAATGAAGTCTCAGGCCTTTTAGGTGAGATGGAAGTGATTTTCCTGAGTAGCAGCCAACAGACTTCACTTTCAGGAGCCTCCTGGTTCTAGACTGGCTGCTGGACTGATCCTGTAAAAGCAAGGTCTTCTGTAGAAGAAAGCTCAGAGCCACTGAGCTGGTAAGTCTATTATTCTCAAGGACACACTCCAGAGCCCTCATACAAGTACAAGGAAGCAAAGTGCTTAAGGAGGCAGAGGACTATTTTTAGTCGACAGCAAGAAATATATATTTCCCCTTGTACTTCAGCTGCCATTGTGGCAAGTTTTATTACTCTGGAGAGAGGCAAAGCCAAGAATTTCTTGTTGACATTATTTCCCAGCATGTCATATTTTAAAGTGCATAAAACATCTTCCCTTTGATCTATTTATTCCAGACATTCAACTTGGCACCATTTAATAAATTATTGTTATAAACTTAGCACCATTTAAAAGTTCTTATTGTTAAAATGATGTTCATTGAAGAATTTGAAAGTAAGGAAAAACAGAAGGGAGCGGGAAAAGGATCCCTTCTGTTATAATTCCCAACACCGAGGTGCTTAGCCCTGTGTGAGTCTTCCAAGATGTCTGCTGAGTGTTCTTCCTCTCCCTGTATGCACACGTATCGTCTGCTTATCAAGAGGTGGAGTCTATCTCCCTGTGAGTCTGGGCCGATGTCCCAAATTGCTTTGACCACTAGAAATCTGCAGAAGTGATATGATGCCAGTTTTAGGCCTGGACTTGAAAAGACCCAGCTACTTCCCCTTTCCCTCTGGAAATCAGCTGCCATGAAAAAGTCTGACTATGTAGCGATTCCACGCTAAGAGGAAGCCCACGCTAGTGATGTGGAGAAGCCACAGAGAGGAGAAGCAAGGTGTCAGACATGTGAGAAAAGCCTTCCTGGAACTTCCAGCCTATCCCAGCCACCAGGTCAGTGCAGTTGAATTAGTCACCTTAGCCCATGTCACATGGAGCAGAAAGCTACCAAGCTAAGACCAGACTACCTATTGGATCATGAGAAATAATAAATAATTATTGTTTTATGACACTAAATTTTGCAGAGTTCATTATTAGGCAGCAAGCAATAACTGAAACACCCCATTATATTTTAGAACATTTTCTTAGTTTTATTTTCAAAGCATTTTTAGCAGTCACACCCATACAATAAATATAATTCGTTTTTAGAACTTGTCACTTCCCATTGTTAGGGCATAAATTTTCTCCCTTTTTCAAAAGTGATATGAGTATGTTTAATAACTATACACCATTCAATTGTAGGAAAGTATCATCTGGGCCAATCAGATCCCCCCTTCTAGGAGGGTAGATTCAGGACAAAGTAATCTGTTCAGTCTTTGTGACTAGGGTGGCCACATTTGTGTACTGGGCTAACAGAAAGAGAAGAATTAGTTATAGAGAGAAAGAAGAAAGAAGCAGGCACAGAGAGGAGAGAAAAATGAGACATTGTAGCCCACAAGGAGTCTCCCTGGAGTCTTGGGATTCTAGATCTAGTCCTTGTGTACAACCCTGTGTGGTCCATGAAATACTTGAACATTTATTTACAATTAATTCTTCATTTACTCTTAAACCATTTTGAGAGACTTTGGTTCCCTACAACCAAATGACTCTTGAATAAGGCCAATGGTTTTAAAAGAAGAACAAGAAAGAATATCACCTTCTAGACAGGAAGATCTTTACTGGAGAATGAAGTTGCCTTTGCAGACTTCAGTTTCTGGATGATGAATCAGCTCTGTAACTTGGAATTGAGCAATTACCAGTTTGTACAGAGTAATTCTAGTGATGGATGTTCAGTTTATCTATAGATAGCCACCTTTAAAATCCACTTCTGATGCTGAATTCTGATTCCAAAAAGAATAGGGGCTGCATTAGTCTGTTTGGGCTGCCATAAGAAATACGACAGACTGAATGACTTAAACAATGAAATTTATTTTCTAAAAGTTCTGGAGGCTGGAAATCCAAGACCAAGATGACAGTTGATTTGGTTCCTGGGGAGAACATTCTTTGTAGCTTGCAGAAGGCCACCTTCTTGCTTTGTCCTCCAGAATGGGAGAGACAGAGATCTCTTCCTCTCCCTATAAGGGCACCAATGCTATCAGATGAGGGCCCCACTATTATGACCTTATTTAACCTTAATTTCCTCCTAAACGCCTTATCTCCAAAATACAGTCACATTGGGGAGGTTAGAGTTTCAACATATGAATTTTGGAGGGACACAACCCAGTCCATGGCAGAGGCCAAAAGCCATATGTGCCCCTGAGAAAACGGTGCCAAATTCTCCACTTATAAAATGGGGACATTCATAATTGTCACCTTACTACATGGGGACTATGATGAAGAATATTGCTTCAGTTTTCCAAAATCAATTATTGCTTTTGAAATTAAGAACATCTGAATATTGTATGTGTGTACATATACATATATCTATAATTAATGCAGTATTTCCAGGCTATGAGCCCAGAAATGATTTTATGTAGGAATGCACAAATGTACCTTTATATTTTGATGATATTTAACTTCCTTTTAGGCAACTTTCTTTTTGAATAAATTACTTAATGACTGTGTTTTTCCATGAAAGATTATGAGGAATGTTCCAGATTTACTCTCCAGTGTTTTAGAGGTACAACAGCCTTGCCAACATGTCTTGAGTGTTCTGCTTTAGCTGGGGATCTGTTAGAGCACTATTCTCTATAGCCACCCTTTCCTGTACAGTATACACATGTGACTACTGAGCAACTGGAATGTTAAATCCAAGTTCAGACATTCTGTAAGTACAATATACATACCCAACTTTGAAGACTTAGTACAAAAGAAGAATATAAAGTGTCTAGTAATTTCTATGTTGATTACATGGTGAAATGATAATATTTTAGATATATCAAGTTAAATCGAATATATTAAGTTCACCTATTTATTTATACTTTTTAAAATGTCGTTGCTAGAAATTTAAAAATGACATATGTGGTTTAGTTTTGTGGCTCCATTATATTTCCAGTGGAAAACACTACTCTATAGAGTTGAATTTAGCCTTTTGTGAGTTTGTCAGGGCCCCCAACCAATGTAACGTTGAAGCCCTAGAGTATTTTTTTTCAGAGGCCCTAAGATCTGGAGCAAGCATAGAAGAACCAGGGCGCATTTCCCTTTGGTGTCTCCTTTCTTCATGCCTTTCTCAGCTCCTGGACACTACTTGCTGCTACCCGGGTGTCCCTGTAAGAGAACCTATCCAACATGCTCTTTCCGAAATACCTCCCTGAGCTTTACAGTGGTTCATTATTCTGTTTCTTTTTCACCTCCTCCAAACCAAAAGCCCTTCAGCCTAGGGATCTCCCATAGTTGTTATATGGAATGTGAGCTTTAAAAACTTCCCCTCAGGAGTGTAAAAGGCAGGCTCTCTATGAGCCTGTTAGAGGTGCGATGGTAAGGCTCTCCAATGGGATCTTTTCTGGCCAAGTGTCCCAGTAAAAGGATACATTTCCAACAGTTGGGACGGAGGTGTTTTGGAGTAATGTATTTAAACCACGCCTTGTCGGTGCACAGCTATTCTGTAAATATATTTACCTTCTCTCTGCTGACGCATGATTAGCACTTCTAGAATCAATATGATGTGGTCTCAGACTGATTTCCCCTAAAATAATCTCGACCTGTTTCTATATAAGCCCCTGTCCCCATATCCGCTTCCTCTTTCAAAAATCTTTTAAAAAAAAATTTTATTTATTGAATTTATTGAGGGTAACATTGGTTAATAAAATTATATAGGTTTCAGGCGTACAATTCTATAACACATAATCTGTATATTGTATTGTGTGTTCATCACCCCAAGTCAAGTCTCTTTTTGTCACCATCTATCCCCCCTTTACCCTCTTCTACCTCCCCCTAAAAATCTTTAAAAATCAGAAGGTGCCATTATTGACCAAATCACTTCTGTTGCGAAACTGTCTATCAGATGTTCTTAGCTGTGCTTCATTATTGATTACTTTTTCTCCTTTGGAGTGACATGGCTCTTACTCATTGATTCATCCATTTGATATTCATATACCACACACATTCCAAAAGTCTTGAAGCTGTTGGGTACCTTTCATGTGTGTACAGACATGTCATCACCCTGTTGCTTGGTCAAACTGGGGCTTCTCCTGAAGGAAAGCAATTCCACTTGCACACAGACATCAGGCCAGGCCCTTTGGGAATTTTTTAAGTAGGCTCAGGTGGAGAGCTGGGCTTTTAAATAATAGTCCCATCCTAGCCGGTTTGGCTTAGTGGTTAGAGTGTCAGTCTGCAGACTGGAGGGTCCCAGGTTCAGTTCCAGCCAAGGACATGTACGTTGGTTGCAGGCTCAATTCCTGGCCGAGAGTGTGGGAGGCAACCAGTTGATGTGTCTCTCTCACATCGATGTTTCTCTCTCTCTCTCCCCTCCCTTCCACTCTCTCTGAAAAGCAATGGGGGGAAAAATAGCCCCTATAAATTAACCCATAATCTATAAAAATTAGCCACAACTAAAAGAGGTTTATTAAGCAATTTCCACAGCTACGGCATTATATTTCAGGGAGTTTATGTGTATAAGTTGGTCTTTTACTGGGAATCACAATTAACATGCTCACTAGCTTTCACACCATTAAATATCTCATTTCAAGGGCAATTATGTTGAACTCTATATTCATCAGAAAACAGTTGCAGAAAAATGTGCCATACACAGCAATTTTTCAGAGGCATCAGCAATACAAAAGGTAGACATCAAAAATAACATTTCCTTTTTGTGTATTATTTGAAAATTGTACCATGGCAGTTTGGCACAATTTCATAAATTGGCTTATTTATGTCTGATATATGAGCATCAAATTATTCAACTTCTCTATGATTTTTTTTTTTTGCAGATAGGACAAGTATATTATACAGAACACTTAGGGCCAAGACTCAGATCCTCAGATCTTAATGGAAATTTTAAAAAAGTTCTCTGCCCCATAATGAGGCACTTCTTTCAAAAATTAATCTGAATCGAGGCATAAAAGCTTTATATTGAGACTGCAATGGTAGAATGTCTATACACACACACACACACACACACACACATATATATAACTTCATAAAGAAATAATTCTTTAAGAAACATATATAGAAATAAACTAATACCTTTACACATTCACATCTCTGACTCTTTTAATCTGTTCTTCATAACTGGATGCATCCTTCTTGCTGCCAAGTTTAGTATATATGGTAACTGGCAGCTTACTATGTATTGGAAGACTTAACCCATTAAAATAGGATTATCTGTAAATGGGTGTGGTGGATATACTCTACGGTGACCCCAAATGATCCTTATATAATCCTCTCCACTTGAGTGTTAGGGCAGCCTGTGACCTGATCTCAGCCAACAGAATATGGCAAAGGTGATGGGATGTCCCTCCTTTGGTTACATTATGTAAGACTTTGTCTTAGTGGACTGAAGTGACTCTCCTTTGCTGGTCTTGAAGAATTGTGCTGCTGTGTGGGGAGAGGGCCTGTGAGAGGGTCATGTGGTAGGGAACTATGGGCAGCCTCTAGGAGCTGAGACTGGCCCCTGGCTGAAAGTTAGTATGGAAACAATCCTGTAGCTTCAAGGAGCTTCTTCAAGGAAGAGGTCTCTGAGCTCTGTGAGGTCTAGACTGAAGCCCAGCTGACACCTTGATTGCAGCCTTGTAAGACCTCTGCAGAGAACCCAGCCATGCTGTGCCCAGACTCCTTGCCCATGGAAACTAAAAAAATAAATAGGTGTGGTTTTCAGCCATTTATAAAATTTAAGGTAGTTTGTTATACAGCATAGAAAGCAAATGCAATGGGTTTTCCATTAATTTTTATGACACAGTGTTCATAAATTTATCTTTAACCGGGTTATTCTCAAACTCTGTGGAGAACCAGTGTTTTTATCTCCAATTTATCATGGAGAACTACTTTCATAAAATAAAATAAAAATGAATTATTAGAGAAATTAAACACAAAGACACAAAATACAAGCCCATAGATCAATACTTTTATAAAGTGAAATAAAAAATGAGTTAGAAAAATTAAATAAAAATATATACAAATGCAAGCCCAAGAGGTTTGTTAATAGATTTGCTAGACATGTAATTTCTCTGTTAAATTAGTATAAAATTTTCTAAACATTTGCTCTCAATTTTTATATCTTGTTGAGATGGGTAAAAACAGTTTTATAATCAACTGATAAAAATAGCTGGTATATATGCCCTAGACATGTGTACGGTCCTTTTCATGAATGACCTTCTATTCATGCTCCTCACAACTCTATGAACTTTACAAATCTCTCCAATTTGTGTGTGAACACATTGGGATTAGTGGAGTGAAGTGACTTGCCCAACTTGGTCACACAACTAGTAAGTACAGAAAGCTGTGACCCAAAGCCAGAAATCCTAACTGAACAGTATGATACTGCAGAATAGCTTTATCGTTCATAATAATTGAGAAAATATAATTTTCAAGTTACGAATATGAGCTCTAATTAATTCCTCCCTACAGTGTCCTACCTAGGGAGTTTTCTGTAGTCCCTAAAAACGAGACCAATCATTTGAGCTACAGAGAGAGGAGACCCGTGGTGATTTCTAGAAGGAAATGAACTGTGCTCTTGTTGATCTCTCTTCTCAAATCGTGGCGGTTCTTAGTAGCAGAATCAGAGATGCGGAAGAGTAAAGCAGGTGTCGTGGGTGATTTATGCCCTGTTTATACTCCGTTAAGGCTTTCACTTCCTTCACGGAAGCCTGTCAGAACCTTAAGGGTAAAAGTTCCCATCAGAATCACTGGAGGGGTTTTTCCTGCTCCTGATGCGTGGCCCTGTGCTGGAGGAGTCTTAGTCTACTGGTCTGGGAGAGCCCAGAATCAGGAGTGTTTCCAAAGCTGCTCCAGTGGCTAATGTGTAGTCCGGGTTGAGGACCGTTATTTTAAGGGACGTAAGTGGGAGACTAGGTGCAGCGTCTGCTGCCCTGCTGCCCAGGGCTGCGTGGAAGCCGCACGGGAACAGCTTTCGGTCTGTGGCTCTCATCTACGGGGAATATCCAGTTAGGATTAGGGTGGCTCATGTACCCATTTTATTTGAAGCTTCCACCAGCAACTTCAACAGTCTCCAGCCTCTGTCAGTTCAGGCCTTCATGAGCTTAGGTCTCATCTGTTGTGCAAACTCACATTCAATTGATTTTAGTGTTGGAGATTATCATTTATGGCAAAATTAGTCTTTTTTAAAATTTTATTTTTCAATTACAGTTTGCATTCACCCTCATTTGTGGTTTTTACCTACACTGTAGGAAATGCTTCTGTCATTTTAGAACTTAACTAAGTACTTTAGTATTTTTGCATTTTACTTTTATCCAGCTTTGAGTGACTAGAATTATTACAGGATTCCAGGGCAAGTGGAATAGGGAAACTGAGACCAGAAAGTTAAAACAAGGCCACACACTGTGGGCAATTTGCAGCCAGCTTGTAAATAACAAGCCACTATCTTCCCCAGCCAAGGACACTTGAGAGCAAATGGTTAAAAGCCTCCCTAAGGAGAGAATGCAGAAAAGGAGAGGGAAAGGCAAAGGAAAAAAAGGGCAGTTTTACTCCCTAAGCAGAGAAGCCAGCAGTCTCAAGGCTTGGCAAGATAAAATGGCCAGGTGCTTCTCGTGAGTTCTGGGAAGGCCACAACAAAATAAAAAGGGACCTTGAGAATTAATCTGAACCCAAATATTCAGCAGAGGAATTTTGAGACCAAAATATTCAGCAGAGGAATTGATGTCATTTTTCCCCATATAAGGTTGGGTACAATAGTAGAGCTAGGGCCCTGGTCGGTGTGGCTCAGCAGTTAGAGTGTTGGTTCGAGCACCAAAGGGTTGTGGGTTTGATTGCCAGTTAAGGGCAAGTACCTGGGTTTCAGGTTCAATCCCCCACCCTGTCGAGGCTCCTGCAGGAGGCAACCAATCGATGTGTCTCTCTCACATCGATGTTCCCCCCCTCTCTCTTTTTCTCCCCTCTCTCTCCCTCCCTTCCATTCTCTCTGTGGAAAAAATATCCTCAGGTGAGGATTAACAACAACAACTAAAAAGTAGAACTCGGGCTGAGACTTTAATCTCACAGTACATTTGGTAGAATCCAGTCTTGGGAGAAGTCTCTTGAAAAGAGTTTCCCAGTCCCTTACTACACAAAGTGTGGTGGTCCAGGAGCTGCACTGTTAGGAACACTGAGGCTGGGCATTTAACTAGACCTGGGTGATTCATATGTGTGTGTAGGAAGAATCTGAGAAGCACTGAGTGTTGAGAAGCAACTGCAAGTTTTGTCCCCTTTTTGAAGATGAATGATACGGAACAGCATATGAAGGATTCTGGTATGTGCAATGGTTAAGAAAACCCTTTACTCCAGACTCTCCCAAATGCATTTGATTATAGAACAACATTTTTTTTCAGGTAACACTTCAAAAAAAACTTTTCATTGAAGTATGACATACATCAGAATAGTGTACATAGTATTGTTGAGCGATAATTCTACCTGTCACCTTTTTGCAAGTCTGTCACCTTTTTGCAAGTCTCAGAACCAGAGGCAGCAACCTCATTCATTCTGAACTCTCTTCTCAAGAGTGTAGAGCAAACAGCCTTGGGAGTCAGAGAAAGGGTCTCCCTCTAGAGCAAGACCAGTCCAGCATAATAAAGCCAGTCCAATATAACAAGGACAATGTTTCTCTCCAGGCCAAAGATCAGGCAGGCTTACTGCCTATTTTAAAAGAATTGGGTTCCCTGTAGTCAGGGTTCTTCAACTATGACACAAACCCACCGTGTGCACAGCATCCAGTTGGGCTGCTTCACATCATAACATACACATAATAATATCTCCATGAACTAGAACTTGACTTTATCACTTGTGACTTGAGCAAGTAATTTATAGTAGTGAAGCTGCTTTTAATCTAGTAAAATGAAAATAAAATGATCTGTTCTGAGTCCAATCATGAACCCTAATCCAATGTCTATCATCTATCATCTCTGTGTTTTGTAACAGGCTATGTATTTTGCAGACTGTTTATAACTTGATTCATCCATCCTTCATTCCTTCATTCAAAAAACAATTACTGAAGACCTACCCTCTTCTTGCCAGGTACAATGTTAATGGTATTAGAATGCAGTGTGAGAAAGTTTCTGAGAAAGGCAAGTGCTCGGAATGATAGACCCCGATGTCCTAAACACCACATCAGCTGGTGGTCTCATCCCTCCTCACTCCTCCCCTCCTTCATCCAGCCCACAAAGAGGGTGTGGAGGCTGGAAATCTATTTAGGGGTATACTTTCCTCTCAGGCCTGGGTAAAGATGTTAAGGGGGCCTCTCCTCTACCTCCACTATCTCTCCCTCCCCTGGCCCAGCCTGTTCCAGGAATCGCAAAGACACACTCTGCTTCTCTGGAGCTAATGGGCTCTCAGGCTGCTGGTGCAGATAATTCCACACATTTGTCGCTTCTTTCCAGCACTCCCTGGGGAGGAAATCTGAGGGAGGCTCCCTGCAGAAAAGGGAAGTGCTTCCAGTTTGGGCTTTTACTTCAGAGCTCAGCAGGGCCTCCGCTGCCTTTCTATCCAAACCAGGCATACACACAGTGGGGGAGAGCTGTCACCGGAACACCTTTCATTTTCCTTAGCAGAATGATTTTTGTGACTCAGTACAGGTTGGCGGATGGGAAGCCAGGAATCTCTTTTGAAATCCAGGAAATAATTTTTGCTAAAAAATAAAGATGGATTAATACAGTGTGGTAGCCTGGACTGGATCCTAAAACAGGAAAAGGGCAGCCAGCGTCTGTGTCGCTGAGCTTCTGAAGGCAGGGCGGCGCCTGACTCAGAGAAAGTTTGCATCACTCTTGCTCATTTTCCCTCCTCCGGCAAATAATTCAAATGCCTACAACCTGCCAGCCATTGCTAGGTGTTGGAGAGCAAACAACAGTGACATTCTCCCCTCTGGCACAAAGCAGCTGTGATAATGAAATGGGGCCAAGAGGCAAGCACTTTGTGTCCGGGGAAGCCAAATCCTTACAGTCCCACCAAGCCCTGCAGGATCTGGCCCTGTTACCTCCTGGCCTTGTTCCCTTCTGCTCTCCCTGCTGCCTGCCTGGGCACACTAGTCTCCATGCTTTGGGCATACTGGTCTCCGTGCATGCTGCGTCTCCTACATGCCCAGCATGCTCCCGCCCTCGCTCCCCTTCACATTACTGTTCCCCCTGCCCGGGAGACATTTGTCCCCAGTACCCACGTGGCTCCCTCCCTCATCTCCTTGATATTTTTGCTGTGATGTCACCTCTCATGGAGGTCTGTCCTGACCACCCTATTTCCCGTCAAACCAGCCCCGAGTATGAAACCATTTATTCTGCTGTATTTACTACCTTTAACAAACTGTACTTTTACTGATTAATTCTGTGTGTCTCCTGTTCTCTTTCTCCCCACCCTTAGAACATAGCTCCACTAAGAAAAGGATTTCAGTATATTTCTGCATGCTCAGCTCAATTTGTGTTGATTTTTTTAATGTGTCCACAGAATCAAAAAATAAGGAATTACGCATTTCAACAGTTGTTTAAGTGGATTCCAAAGGAAATGTCCACAGAAAATGAAGTAGGAAATCTAACAGTAAAATGCCATTACAGCTTTTTAGTCTCTGTCGGTATTTATACTTCATGGAGGCATAAAAGCATTTAGGTTGAAGGTAAAACTTTCTCTTCAGAAACACCTCCCTTCCGCTATTCTCCTCTCTCCTTTATCAGAAGTCACTTGAGTTTTGAACTTGAAGGAGGTACTTTGGGTTGAAAGTGATTAATTATAGAGGTGCTGGAACTATAAAACATATTCTACTGGGTGAAAGTGACTTACTTTTTAACAAATAATGTTATCCTCTTATAAGGATTGATTTGGGTTGTGACAGCTTTTAGGGGATGTGCAGGGGAGAATATAAAAGGCTCTTTCTGCAATTGCAACTGTTTGTCACATCTGTACCTGATAGTGATTGTGGGAGGGCTAGGGAACACATGTATTGGTATTTAAAGTAAGACAAGTGGATTGAATCTCAAGGAGAGTGAAAGTCTGGGAAAGAAAGAAGGAAAAAAATGAACAGTAAAAGGAAAGGACAAGAATTTAGAAATAGAGCTCAGGCTGAAATATTTTTGCACATGAGCAGGAAGTTGCCCTCGGAAAGCCCGGCCGCAGACTCTTGCACAGAGCTTGCACAAGGAGATCTATGATTAGAAAATAGCATCATGAGCTTAGAGCTGGGACATTTTGCAGATGGGCGTCTCTATTAATTTGGATTTAATTGTGGCTGGAGAATCTGTGATCTGATGCAAAGCAAACAAGAAACGCTATCCCCCTCTCTCAGTGTTGGCATTAAAGCTGAAATGTTTTCATGTGCGCTTATTAATCTCAGCATAAGGAAATTGAGTCTCGTAGTGGCAGAAGTTGTCAGGTATCTAAGCCCGAGTGCAGATTTCTGATGGGAGAGCTTTGAGCACAGTCTCAGCCTTGTGTCGGTTACCCTTCTGTCCTGACTTGGGGAAATGCTGCGCGAGTCCACATTGCACTGTCCTGGCATCCGCGTGCACACCCCACTCATATGGATTCCATTTGAGGAAAGAAAAGCTCAAGAAGCAGAGGGAAGCTGGGATTTTTTGTGAATGTCGTAATTTCAGAGACTGCAAAGTAGCATGACCCAATATCGCTGCTCTCAGGCTGCAGTGTGCTCTGTTCATGGAGCCTCATGAGAAACGCTGCATTTCTGAGGCACAACTGCCAGTTCAGGGACCAGCACAGACGGGAGTTCAAAACCACATCTTGTAACAAAGAGCAGAATTTTGTCTGATGGTGAAAGAAAAATTCCTTTTCTTAATTTGATGTAAGGCAAGCGATATGGATGCTTTTCTTGATTAAAGCCCCCTCAAATAGTAGCATGCATTAGTGAGTTAGATCGATGATTAGTGGTGACGTGAGGAAGGAGTCATGATTTAGGATTTTTCATGTGTCTGTGGAGCATAAACCAAGCAAAAAATATCCAAAGAAGTCAACTCCTCTTAGAGCTCTTACAATGTATAGTGAAACCTGCCTAGGAGACCCAGAGATTGCCCAACCCAGGGGTTCTCAACTAGGACCAAATTGGCAGGGGCATATTTGGCAATATCTGGAAACATTTTTGGTTTTCACGATTAGGGATTGCTACTGTGATCAAATCAATAGAGGATAGGGATGCTGCTAAACATCCTACCATGCACAGGACAACCCCCACCACAAAGGATTATTGGATCCAAAATGTCACTAGTGCCGAGACTGAGAAAGCCTCGTCCTGACACATGTCCTAAATATAAACCCATTTGAAATAGCCCTCAATTGGTGGAATTACCCAGAACAACAGTCTGATTTAAAAACAAAACAGAACAAAAAACAACAACAAGCAAAAACCTAGTTATTAGTATTTTCTCCTTTCTCTTACATACCCCACAGAAAATCAATGAATGTAAGCATGACCTTTAAAAAAAATCCTCTGTAAGCAATCTTCTTAAGCATGTTTCACTGCAATTTCTGCCATTCTCCAGAGCCTATCATATTCCCAATAACATTACTGAAACCACTGCAGTAATAAAAATTCATAACTGCATTAGCATCTCTTGGCTAAACTCATTGAAATGACAGGTGAGGGGGAAACATAAAAGACTTTTTTTTTTCTTTTAATCTAGCTTCTTTGATTGTTGCTCCATTGTTTAAAAAGAAAGACTGGAATTTATGCTCTGTCTTTAGATGCAGGGCAATCTGTGACATATATAAAGATTCAAGCCCAAGAAAACAAAGCTTGTTTCAGTCGGCCTGCTCTTGAATTTGTTGGTGAGAAGAGAAAACTGAACTTCACTTGTGCTTCCTACTCAAGAAACTTGAGGATTGCTATTGAAATTTTAGCCCCAAATCCTTTGATAATGTTAATACAGAAAGTCCTGCCCGTGGCTTGGAGAGTTTTATGCCAAGAGCATTAATGGGGTAATTGGGAGATCGGGGCTTTTAAGACAATTGGTAACACCACTTACCTGTGTGACCTTGGTCTTCACATTTCTCATCTGCAAAACAAAGGCCCTGGGTTATGACCTCCAAGGTCATTTTCAACTAAAAAAACATAGCACAAAAATAGTACAGGCTGACCTTGAGATTTCCACGATACCAACAAACGTCTCTCTTTAGAAGTTTTTACCCATTTGGAAGTGGTTGAATGATAGCTCATAAAGCTGTGGGTTTTGCTCTTTCATTCAATAAGAAAAATGAATAAATATCTGCTGTGGAGGGATTGTAAATAATTAAGACCCTCTTTCCCTCATCAAATAAATGAGACCAGGAAATCTGTGATGGAGAATTGATTATTTCTCCAGCATCCAAATCTATTTGTTACTCTGAAACTGTTGGGATTGAGTATTTACATAATTGTAGGCTATTTCTGTGTTGACTGTGCCTTGCAGACCCCCCTCAGACAATAGCACATCTATCTTAATATCAGCCTGAATGTTAATGTTAATGAATCTAGACTTTTCCAAGCATATCTGCATGCAAAATAGATTGTCAGACAATGTGGTGTTTCAGCGTCTAGTGTGTTCTCTATGACAGGCTCTTGAAAGCCAAAAACAGGAGACGACACAGGCCAGAGTGCAGAAATCACTACATGTTTTTTCTTTCACAGGAAGCCTGTCACCGGAAGCTAGGCCACAGAGCACCGGGTAGCTTGCAGAGAAGGATGCACCCCCACCCGCCCCAGAGGACCCTAGGGAAGCAGGGCTCGCTTGTTTCTCAGCCACTTTTATCCCCCTGCCCACGCCCTGCCACCCAGAGCGCTGGGCTGTCTGAGTTAGTCCTTCTGCAGCTGCTTTTTGTTTTTTCGGGACCGGCTTTACGCGATCTTTGCATCACCCACGGCTTGACTTTGTCTTGCTTTTTGCTCTCTTCTTGGGCTTGACTTTAGATGAGATGTAAGAGCAAAAGGCACAAAATCCCAAACCCATTTTATTTATTCATTCATTTATTCATTTTTATCTTAGCAACAGTTTAGGGAGAAGAAGGTTAATAAGAAGATAAAAGGGTGAATTTAGGAAACCATTAGTGAGTTTTAAGAAGGCAGCCACCATGGCAGCTATACCTACACAATGGTTGGAGAGGGCAATTTTTAAAAAGAGTATTATCTATTTAGAGATGTCTCTTGGGTTGTTTATCAAGCTGTGTGACTTTGAGATGAGGAATGGAGAAAATGGAAGGTGAGAGAAACCATTTTCCATTTGAGATCTTGTGAACCAGCTCTTTTTCCCTTGCTAACTGCCTAAAGTTAAAAAAAACAAACCTCGCCCGGCCAGGCATGGCTCAGCGGTTGAGCATCGACCTAGGATCCAGGCAATCAGGATTCGATTCCCGGTCAGGGCACATGCCCAGGTTGTGGGCTCGATAATGACTCTCTCATCATTGATGTTTCTACCTCTCTCTCCCCCTCTCCTTTACTCTCTGTCTGAAATCAATAAAGATATATTTAAAAAAAACACACACACACAAAGAAACACACAAACCTCAGTGGGGAAATATATAAATATGTGCAAAGGTTTCCCCTCTATCTACATATAGCACCTTTGTGCAAGATGCATCATCTTGCAGCCTTGCAGTGTGGTTGGATTTGAAATAAATGGTGCAAGAGGTGCTCTTTGTTGTTTGTTTCTTTCTTTCTTCCTAATGGATGCATAATCTGCTTGCAAAGCCTGTGAGCATGCAGCCTAAATGATAGACTTCATCTGCCTGGGAAGGGAAAACCTTGACCCAGTTCCTGCCACAGAGATCTGAAAGTGTGGTTCCTGGGAGTCTGAGCATCTTAGAGGTGATTCAGGGCCCTCTCAGGCACTCCCTTAAGGCTTGTTCAGTGGTGATAAATAACATCGATTGGCATTGAGACCAGAGTAATAGCAGAAGGCAGACAAAGGGCTCACTCAGCTGTGTTAGTAGAGTGGAGCCTTCTTTCTCTAAGCGGTCTCTTTAGAAGTTTAAGGGTTGTTGCTCAAGGGAAAATGGCTCAATCTGGGTAATTATTTAAGAGCAACTGAGAAAGGGCCATTCACCCAGGCCTTCCCTCCACTGGATCCAATCTGTGGTCCTTTGCTTGTTACCTACAGACGTTGCAATAGGAAAAGTTAATGCAGTGTGAGAAATCAAATGGCTTTTGTTGAAGTGTGAAAGGGAATGCATGTCAGTAGCTCTAGGGCTGGGCAGAAGCCATGAAGGGTGTCTTGTGGGAAGGTCTCTGCCTGCACCATCTACCTGACTGTTGCACCGAAACCACAGCTATCTAACACATGCTTGCAAGAAACCCCCAGAGGCTTCCTGTTTCAGGCAGCTCATGAGAAGGATTGTGCAATATAGCACAGCTCTCCTTGTCTTGGTAGTATTTCCAATCTAGGGGAAGGAGAATTTGTACTTTGTGTTTTAAAGTATTTATAAATACTTTCCATCTATAAATCTCTCCATTAGGATGTGATCTTCCAAGATAATAGAGAAGTGGCTGTGCAAATCCGGGTTAGCCTTTCCATCTGGGACTCAGGGAGTTGCTGGGACATCTCCAGAGCTGAAAGCAGTGTAGTTTGGCAGGGGCCTTCCGAGGATGCATCAAGCTGAGACAGGGAAGCATGACTGACCAATCCAGGGTGGTTCTGGAAGATGGAGCAGATTACTGGCATGGGCAGGTTGGTTTGTGAGGCAAGAAGGCTTGCAGCCTCTCCTGCTGAGTCCAGTACCCCCAATCCCAAGACTAATGACGGGGTGTGGAGGAGAATGTGGTCTTGGGTAAGGTTCAATCAGACCTCACAAGTTAGCTCAGAGTATCCCCTAAGGAATGGCTGAGACTTCTCCTCCTGCAGACCACAAAGGACACATATTCAATGCTGTTAAGGACAAGCATCTGGGCACCCAGTGACCAGAGGTGTCTAAGCCCTGATCACAAGGTGAGTGGTCTTCTGAAGATAAAAGAGCACTGTGGCCATGGCCACAGGTCCCCAAACCAGAGCTCTCTGGACATTTGGGGCCCCTCCTGGCACTCTGCACAGTTTGCATCCATGTGCTCTGAGAAGGCTGAGGTCCATGAAGGCTTTCTCGGTGCTTTGTTAACTCAAAAGAAGAGAAGAATGTCTCAGCTGGATACCAGCCACCCAGACTGTCTCTTCCCCTCTCTGCCATCAGCTCTGGAATCCCTGTCTCTTTCAGTCCCTGGGGAGACTGCTCTGCTCACAGCACAGTGTCCCTAAATTAGCATAAAGATCAGCTACCTCCTTCATACGCCTGGGCAAACTCATTCACCATATCTGAGTGTGAAAGTCAGGGCTCTTGCATGGCATGTGTTATATGTAATCACAATAATCCTTTTATAAGCAACAGAGTGGACAAAATACAGAATGGACTCAGGACTGACATTCGGAACCTCCATCATGTGGACTGGACTATTAGCACATTGCCTTTCTCACATTTTCCTGTTATTGAGTAATTAAATATCATTTTCCTTATTTTAAATTATGAAAACTATACTTAATAACAACTTTGAATTATGAAACTATACTTAATAACTGTAGGGAATTTGAATACAGAAAAGCACAATGACAAAACAAAGCCCTATGCACAGCATCCTGAGCTAGCTCAAGTCACTGAATATTTTGATATATTTTCTTCTAGCATTTTTTCTCTCTACCCATACATATTTTCATAAACATATGTCCTTCTTTTTACACACCTAGGGTATTCTGGAGGGTCAGTTTTGTTTCCTATCTTTTTTCATGTTATATGGTATTTTGGCCACATTACCCCCATCCTCCTACAACATGGTTATTGATGGCTATGTTCTCTGTATATGTAAAAGGTACTGTTGAGGGATATTTGAGAAGTCTACAGTTTTTCTGCATGATAACCAGCACTGCAATAAACATCTCTGTCCATATATTTTAGACTATCTTTGAATATTGACCAAGTGTAGGATCCTTGAAGTAAAAAAATCTCAAGGTCAAAAGGTCTAAATACCTTTATTGCACATTATCAGACTTCCCTCCAAAATGGCTATTCCAATTTATAGTCACAGAAGGTTTTCTTTATCTGTATTATCAGAGGGTCTTTGGTACTGAGGCTCAGTAGTGACCGGACACTATTTTAAGTGAGAGTGAAAAGCATAGAGCAGCTCCATAGCTGGGACTGAAAGATCCCAGAGGACAGCTCATCAGATGTAGAGCTGAGGGTGCTTCCCAGGGTTATTCTAGAAGGAACTGATCCCTCAAGGAGCATTTTGGCAGAGATATTGACCTTTAACAACAGACCAGCACAAGATGCCCTCAACTTGAATGTGAAAAAGACATTACTTCTTCTAAAATTTCCCTTATGTCCCCAAACCCACACTTCTCTATTCAAGTCAGGGTTTGTGACAGGTAGCCAATTACGGTTTGAGGTTTCAGTAAGGCAGGGTGCATGCATATGCTACCGGCTTTTATGAGAAGAAAGGCAAATGTGTAAGTTGACCTTTGAGGTCATTTGGTGCCCACCGAGCTGTGGGCAACTCAAGGTGAACCACTCATGGTCCCCTTCTGCTCTTGGCCAGGACTGACTGCATCAGTTTGCTTTTCCACTGGGATAATAATATTCATTGGCTTTCCCAAGGGATGTTTGGGGTAGAATTGTTGTTTATCGAAGGTTTAGAAGACAGGACTTGACAGCATGTGCCAGTAACAGAGAGGGAAGTCCATTGAGGGCCTGGACTCCTGGATGGCTTGCTACAGAAGCCTTGGGTGCTTTTAGCATGAAGCTGTGTTAATGGTCTTCACCCCTACAGAGTTCCTGGGGTACATGACATTCATGATCCAATCACAAGACCAAAAAGCACCTGTGTTTCTCATAACTCAGAATTACACAAGGCCTGGAACACACACCAGTGTTTGAAAGCACTCGGTGCAAATTGAAGCTTCAAAGCGTTTTATCATCTCAGGCCATCACTGAGAGGGCCCAGCTGAAGCTACCCTGTACATATCCTTCTACAAGCACTGGGCTTTCAATGGGGCCTTGAAAACCCGCTGAACTGCGGCTGGCTTTTCAATGTTTCAGCTGGTTGGCTTACAGCAGTACAAATTAGCAGCATGGCAAGAAAGAAGGCTGAAATTTGACTCTCTGATTGAAAGCTCTTGAGACTCAAATGTCATCAACACTGGGGTGCGGCCTGTCCACTAATTATGTTCTGTCAAACAAGGGTTGAAAATGTCAGCTCAGACTGAAGGCTCCTCCCGCAGCCAATAGCGGTGGACCTGGGTCTGGTTTAAATGATGAAGAAGGAGTTTGAAAAACCACTCAGTTGATTTCGAGACTTCCTGGGGACGACATTGAAACCACAATGTTCTCTTTTGGGAACAGAGTTAAGAACCAATCACAATTGAGGTTTCTCAGCATGTTCTGCCCATATTTGGCTGTAGTCTTGCTTCATTCAACTAAACTTTATAATATATGCACTTGAAAAGCAAGGCTTTGAGAAGTATTTTTCTTTCTCCCTGTTATAAAAGAAATCTTATCTTTATGCATTTGGGCTGCCTATGAGCTTCTAGAATAGCTCCAAAGCAAAGAAAGGAGCCAGCCAGTATAGAAAATTTACTTTTATTCATTTTTTAAATAAGCTTGAACTGGAGCTTCTGGCTTTATACTGTTGACATGAAAATGCATATAAAACAAACTAGTTTTGTCCTGTGCAAAAATAGTGAGAAGTGGCTCATGAGATTATGGGGGTGTTGAAGAAAGGATGCCACATGCATTGTTGTACTGTGTTTTCTGCTTGCTGTGTAGAAGATCCGATTCCCAGAGATTCTAGGTAATAAATGCACCCTTTAACATTTCTCCCCAAGGGTTGCTTCAAAAGGGTGATCAGGTCTTGTGGAGAGATGCAGCACAAACATGAAAAACCTCATTCTTCCTTTTCCAAGTGAATAGTTATCGACCACTTTGTATGTACCATCCATTTCATTCTCACCACAACCCCACAGAAGAGATCCTATTGTTATCCACATTTGCAGATGAAGAAACTGAGGCAGAGAGGTTACATAAGTTTCCTAAGTTGCCCGACCTTGTAAGCAGTGGAACTAGGAATCCACCCCAGTCAGATGCCTAAGCCCCTCACTCTTAACCATGTGTCATTCTAGTCCACTCAGATTTTCCGTATGTTCACGGGCAAGAACAGAGGCCTTAAGTAGTACAGAATGACCCAGGGACCCCAATCTCTAAGACCTCAACCTCCTTTGAGTCTCGGGACCCTAGGAAAAGAAAGTAGAGAGGTTTTTCAGCTTCTCTCTGGCCTGAGGTTAGGAAAGTCCCAAGTTCCCCCTAGGAGATCATGTCCAGAGCTGTCTGATCTGAGAGGAGCCCACGACCCACCAGCTGAGCCCCTCACTCAGGGCCTCAGTTATCCCCAGTCTCGGGAAAAGAAGCTCGAGAAGACTTTCCTCAGTTGGACCAGGAACACATGGTCCTCTGTGTTCTCAAAACTGGGGAGGCCTAGAGGAAGAGGAGGGAGGTGGCAAGGCAGCCCAGCCTCCCCTGGGAATACAGAGAGGCCCCACCTCCTCCCTGCAGAGCAGTGGCGCTCAGCTTGGGGCATCTTGGTCCCCCAGGGGATGTTTGGCAATGTTTGGAGACATTTTTGGTTGTCACAGCTCAGGGGAAGGTGCTACTGGCATCTAGTGGGTAGAGGCCAGGGATGTTGCTCAACATCCTACAGTGCACAGGACAGCCCCCACTTCACAAAGAATGATGTGGTCCCAAGTGTCACTGGTTCTGCGGTGAGAAACCCTGCCCTCAAGTCTTGCTTGGGCACATTGAACCACAACTCTGAAGAAGCTCCGTCTGGGGCTTCTTCAGAGAGTCATTCTGCAACCAGGAAGCCAGCAGCCCACACAACTAAGCAGAAGGCGGCGAGAGAGGAGGCGGGACCATCACACAGGTTTTAACTTCTGCATCTTTCTTCCTGGCAGAGAGAGGTCAGTGTTTGCCTCTGTTTACAGGCATCAGGACCAAGGTAGGGGCTGGCCGTATGTAGAAAACTGAATAATGGCCCCCAAAGGTATCAGGTCCTAACTCCTGGGCCTGTGAATGTTGCCTTACATGAAAAAAAAAGAGTGGTCTTTGCAGGTGTGATTAACTTAAGGATTTTGAGATGGGGAGATTATCTTGCATTATCTAGGAGGACCCTAAATGCAACTACAAGCATCCATATAAGAAGCAGGCAGAGGAGATATGACACATGCACAGAGGAGAAGGCAATGAGATGAAGGAGGTAGAAAATGGAGCATTGAGGCCACAAGCCAAGGAATGTGGGCAGTCACCAGTAGCTGGAAAAGGCAAGGAACAGATTCACCCCTAGAGCCTCCAAAGGGAGCGTGGCCCTGCCGACACCTTGATTTGGGCCCAATCACACGATTCCAAACTTCTGACCTCCAGAACCATGAGAATAAATTTCTGTTGTTTTAAGCTACCAAGTTTATGGTCATTTGTTACAGCAGCCCTAGGAAACTAAAATATTCTTGCTTCCAAATTGATCTGTTGAAGCAGAGAGGCAAACCCTTCCAGCACAAACAAGACCTGAGCCCTTCTGGGGTAGGATTTGAAGGGAGGATGGAAGTTTCTTTTGCATCTTCCTCTGTTTACTTACTTTTCCCACCTTCCCTTTGAAGCACCCTCCCCTAAGAAAACATGGCACCCACCTCCCCTCTGCCTCTCTCTCAGCCAGCAATTTCCAGTGAATGCTGGGCAAATCATCTAACAACCCCAGGGCTTGGTTTCAACCTGCCCGGGGCCACCTATCTCTACCTTGATTTCTTATCTTCTTAAATTCGGTATTTCTTACACTAGACTGTGAGCTCCTGGGGAGCAGGAAGCCCGTTTGATTTATTGTTAAGCCTCCCAAGACCCAGCAGGGGCTCAAACAGTGGTTAAGGTGTGTTTCCTGATCCTGACTGTGAGAAATGCTATTTAGTTCTCACTATTGTCTGTTGGTCAAGAAGCTCAAAGCCAAGGCCGATGTGTAGGAACATAAATTCGTGTGCATTCTATCGGGCCTGCAACAACTGAACATGGACACTGTCAGTATTCTTGGTTTTCAATTGGAGTGTAATTTACATACAGCAAAATTCACATACATTTTAAGTGTACAGCTGGATGAATATTTACCTATATATACATCTTTTGTTGTTGTTGGCTGTAAACCTATATATACATCTTTATAACCACTGTCCAGATTAACATATAGACTCTCTCCAATCCCCTCAGAAAGTGCCCTCGTTCCCTTACCCAATCAGTTAACTTCCATGCTCCTCACACTCCAGGAAACCACTATTCTGTATCCTATCCCAGAAACTAGCTTTGCTTGTGAACATCATAGAAATGGATTCATACAGAACGTACTCTTGCATCTGGCCTTTTTCTCCTCACATGATATTTTTGAGATTTATCTGTGCGGTTGTGTATATCAGTAGTTTTTTGTGTGTTTTTTTTTAAATCCCAGCAGTGTATTGTTCCATTGTAAGGATATGCCACAATTTGTTTATCCGTTCTTCCTTTGATGAGCATTTGGCAGGTTCCCAGTTTGGATCTATTGTGAATAAAGCTGTTCTGAGCATTGTTTTACTTCATGGCCTTTTGCTTTCATTTCTCATGGTTATGTACTTAGGAATAAAATTGCCGGGCCATAGGGAAGGTGTCTGCTTTGCTTTATAGAAATCAGTATCACTGTTCTTGGTTTAGATACAAGGAGCAACAACCCTTCTGCACTTATTTCCCAATTTCATCCATTATAGTAATTTCTTAAAGAAATGGAGTGCCTCCTGCATGGCCAATTGAATCAGCAGTAGAGAAAGTGGAAAGGCCGTGGGGCATGGGGATAGAAGAAAGACACATCCACATAAAAACATCCTCGTGTCGTTTTCTACACATCCACACCCACCCGCATCTGTAAAGCTAGCCTTTCTGGCATTGGGATTGAACACAGTGCTCACACAGACAGCATTGCTGTGAAAGAAAGTATTTTAAGAGGAAAATGTGCTCTGTAATGAGGCCACGATTGAAATGACAACTGCAGGCAGCGAGAAGTATGTGGAGTATGTAGAATGGTGGCAAGCGGATCCTTCCGCAGTGTCTGCTCTGAGTATTTGAAAAGTTTGATTTTCCTTCCAAATCCATGGCCCTCCAAAGCCTGGGCATGCGGACCCCCGCCCACTCTCCTGGCTGCCCTCTCCCTCCAGAAGTGAATTCCTGAGGACCAGCTGCTTCCCACTTGAGTGCCACTGAATTCTGGAAATCCTCAACAGCTTTGCAAAAGTGACTACACACAGGGAACTATTTTAAGGCCCTGTAGTGTTGTCAGGACACTTCAGAATTAAGACTCCGATGCCAAAGGAAAGAACCAAGTTGTCCAGACTTGTGTTTCTAGAAGGTGAATTTGACAAGAGCCATTACTCATAAGTCAGTTTCCTTCCACCCAAACAGGCGTTTCATACGAGTTTTCTGAAGGTGCACAGGGTTTGTTTTCAGATTAACTAACTTCCCACCCCTTTTACTACTTAAAACTTTTGTCTTTACCAGTGAGGGGCCCTTATGGTTCACCAAACGGCAGCTTAGTGCAGTCGGCCATTCCTTGGTTCTTTCTTACAAAACCTGAGCTGCCGCTGCTGGGACCAATCGATTGTCTCCTGATTTACCTGGCTTCCCTGAAGTCCTCTGACGGTCCTTTGTCTTTTCTTCTCATCCATGGAAAAAATTGGCCGTGTCTGTGTGGCACCAAACAGTCAGACCGAGTCAACAAATAAGGACTGTCAGTCACCAGGATGTGTATTTGACACCAGGAAATGAAAACAGAGGGGTGATTCAAGATCTTTTTTTCTCCCTTTTCTTATTTTTCTTTTTTTAAAAAACATTTATTTTTCCATTGTTCTCCTGCTGTGTAGATAGTCATTTTCTGGACAAAAATAAATCATCTGTCACTTGATCTTTTTTTTTAGTTTTCAAATATTTATTTTACAATTTTCAACATAATTTTTCTTTTTCAGTCTTGATCTTTTATTTCATTTACCTGATTTCTGGCCACTCTTCCTCATAAATAACTGATATTTCTGTTTTGTCTTCTGAAGTAATGAAACCTTGTCAATGAATTTTTTCTCATCAGTATTCTCATCTTTTAGAGAAGTTGGGATACTGGCATTACCGTTTACTAACTGGTGACCTTGAACAAATCATTTCATTTCTCTGTGCAGTAGATCATAATCGATAAAATAGAATGAGAAGCGCTATCTTATCTACCTCATAGGGTTCTCATGGGCACAGAATGAGGTGATGTACATTAAAGCACACTATAAACACCAAATAATAAAAGATATATTTTTTCCTCTTATATCAGTAATACTTTTCATTATCATTAATAAAATATCATAAGCCATATTCAATGTCCATTGACATAGTGGGTTTATAGTATGCATACGGTAGATAAGGTATTAAATGCGGAGTCTGTTCCCTTTTTTAATCCATCATCTGTATATGGTACTGTGCGTTCACCACCCCAAGTCAAGCCTCCTTCAGTCCCCATTTACCCCCTTTACCTTCTTCTACCTCCCCACCCCCTTCCCGCTGGTAACCACCATGCTGCTGTCTGTGTCTAGGAGGGTTTGTTTTGCTTAATCCCTCCGCCTTTTTCACCCAGCCCTGTAATCCCCCTCCCCTCTGACAGCTGTCAGTCTGTTCTCTCTCTATGAGTCTGTTTCTATTTTGTTTCTTAGTTTATTTTGTTCATTAGATTTCCCGTATGAGTGAAATCATATGGTACTTGTCTTTCTCTGACTGGTCCATTTCACTTAGTACCATACTCTCAGGCCCATCCATGCTGGACACTCGGGCTGCTTCCAAATCTTGGCTATTGTAAATAAAGCTGCAATGAACCTAGGGGTGCATATATTTTTTTGAATTAGTGTTTCAGGTTTCTTTGGATATATTCCAAGAAGTGGAATCGCTGGGTCATAAGGCAGCTCCATTTTTAATTTTTTTAGGTAACTCCACACTGCTTTCCACAGTGGCTGCACCAATCTGCATCCCCACCAACAGTGCACAAGGGACCCCTTTCTCCCACATCCTCGCCAAAACTGGTTGGTTGTCGATTTATTGATGGAGCCATTCTGACAGGTGTGAGGTGATACCTCACTGTGGTTTTAATTTGCATCTCTCTGATGACTAGTGATACTGAGCATCTTTTCATATGTCTATTGACCATCTGCATGTCCTTCTTTGCCATTTTTGAGAGCAACTGTTGAATGAACTTGTCCTGGAACGGTTTTCAGAAGAGAAGTGAGCTCCCTCAGCGGTCCTACAGTTTTCATATTGCTTTCCTAAAGCTCGGCTTCCACACGAGTTGTTTGTTGGATCTGCCATGATTTGGAGCTCATTCTCTCTTATTCAAAAGCACATGCAGGGTTGCTTAGAAATTAATGCTTCTGCCACTGGAACCCCACATTGTGAACCCCAGAAGCCTTCATAGTAGTAGGGGATTGAGTTCCTTCCTCTATATATTGTTTATGGAAACACTTCCTTCTTTCTTCATCTCTACCAGCACAACTAAGTCTTAATTTGTAAAATAGTGAATATATATTTCAAATGTATTCGTGGGCCCACAAACTCTACCGTAGACTTTTTGTTGTTGTTGTTTTTAATCCTCACCTGAGGACTTTTTTCAATTGATTTTCAGAGAGCGTGGAAGGGAGGGAAGGAGGAGGGAAGGAGAGAGAGAGTGAGAGAGAGAAACATTGATGTGAGTGAGACATACCAATTGGTTGCCTCCCACATTTGCCCCAACCAGGGCTGGGAATCTCACCCAAAACACAGATACATGCCCTTGACCAGGAATTGAACCCATGACCCTTTGGTGTGTAGGCTGATACTCTAACCACTGAGCAGTGCTGGCCAGGGCTATTGTAAACTTTTTGTTGTTGATAATGTCAGGTTTAACAATTTACCTCTAGTATAATTCATCCTTCTATGTATACAGTTCTGAGTTTTGAGAAATGAGTATAGTTATGTTACTAACAGCACAATCAAAATATTGAGTATTTGTGTCACCTCAAAAAGTCGCCCCTTGCTCCTTTGAAATCAATCCCCTCCCACCAATCACCAGTTCCTGGCACCAACTGATCTGTTTTGTGTCCCTATAATTTGGCCTTTTTTGGAATGTCCTATAAATGGAATCATACAATATGCAGCCTTTTGTCTCTCATTGTTTCACTCACTACAGTGCTTTTGAGATTCATTTGTGTTGTATGTGTCAGTGGTTTGTTCCTCTTTATGGCGTAACAGTATCCCACTGCATGGACATACTACAGTTTGTTTACACATTCACCTGCTCAAAAGCGCATTTGAGTTGCTTCTAGTTTGGGACAATTATGAATAGTGCTGCTGTAAACTTTCATGCACAGGTATTTGTGCAGACATGTGTTTCCATTTCTATTACTGCCTTAGTCAGTTTGGGCTGCTATAACAAAGTGCCATAGACTGAGTGGCTTATAAACAGTGGAAATTTATTTCTCAGTTTTGGAGGCTGGAAGTTGGAGATCAGAGTGCCAGCATGGTCTAGTTCTGGTGAGGGGTCTCTTTCTGGGCTCTCTTTTATAAGGACACTAATCCCATCATGAGGGCTCCTTCCTCATGGCATAATCACTTCCTAAAGGACCCACCTCCAAATACTATCACATTGGGGGTTAGGACTTCAACATATGAATTTGGGGAGGACACAAACATCCAGTCTGTTGCATGAGTAAATCCTAGGAGTGGGAATGCTGAGTTATATGCTAAGTGAATGTTTAACTTATAAGAAACTACTGAACTGTTTTCTAAAGTGGCAGTGCCATTTTACATTCCCACTAGTAATGTATACAGTTTTCAATTGCTTTGCATCCTGTACAGTATTGTCAGTTTTTAAAAACAAACAAACTGTAGACATTCTTATGGGTTTCTAGTGGCATCTCATTGTGGATTTAGTTCATATTTCCCTAATGACAAATGATATTGAACATCTACTCATGTGCTTATTTGCTATCTACATCTCTTCTTTAGTGAAGTATGTGATCAGATCTTTTGGTCGCTTTTAAAATGAGGGTTTTTTTGGGTTTTTATTCTCAGAATGTGAAAGTTCTTTAGGTATTTCTGGATATGAGTCTTTTACCAGATATATGACTTGTACATATTTTCTACCAGTCTTGTCTTGCCTTTTCATTTCTAGTGTCTGATTACACACTCTCATTTTCAATGACTTGGCATGGTTTCTTACTGCACTCCTGACCCCACCAGCAGCTTGGCCAGTAGGGTAAGGAGCTAGTGGGCACCACTGGCTTTGGTCTAATCATAACACTCTGGCTATAGGTTAAAGTCAGTCTCCTGAAAGAAGACAATTGGCCTAAAAAGTAGACACTTCACTCTCTAACTGTAGTGTCCATAGAAGAATCTGGAAAGTTTGACGTGCAGATTTCCAGGCTCCACTCCTGGAAATTGTATTCAGCAAGTGCGAGGTGAAGTACAGGTTTCAGTATTCAACAAGCACTCATTATCCTGATACAGGTGGCTTCGGGATGACCTTTTGAGCAACCTTGGAACTCTAAGGCCACTGACAATGTATCACATCTGCTGTGGTAGTGATGCAAAGTCTAGGTCCAGGCCTAAATGAATGGTTTGGGATAAGTCAAAGGAGGGAAATGTTACCACACAACTAGACACAAAGAAGAAACACTGAGAATACAGGAATTTTAGAACAGTTTTTTTTTTTTATTATTGTTCAAAATATTATAGATGTCCCCTTTTTTCCCCATTGACCCCTTCCACTCCACACCCACTCCCCACCCCAGTCCTCCACCACACTATTGCCTGTGTCCATGGGTTATGCATATATGCATATAAATTCTTTGGTTACTCTCTCCCCACCACCTGAACGTTCCCCCATTCCTTCTTCCATCTCCCTCTCCTATTATAGGCATGTCTTAATTTGGGCAGATATCCTTTAAAAGTGCCTTTCTTTTTTTCTTTTTTTGAAGATATTTTTTCCATTGCTTTTTTTTTTTTTTTCCGAGAGAGTGGAAGGGAGGGAGGGAAGGAGAGAGAGAAAGAGAGAGAAAGAGAAACATCGATGTGAGAAAGACACATCGATCGGTTGCCTCCTGCATGTGCCAGACCAGGGCGGGGATCCTGCAACCCAGGTATGTGCCCTTGACTGGGAATCGAACATGCAACCCCTTGGGCCAATGTTCTAACCACTGAGCAAAACCAGCCAGGGCTAAAAGTGCCTTTCAAATATGATTCTTTATTTGAATAGATACTGGAGGGAGAAGGTGGCTGATAAATAAATTGATAAATGTCAATTAATTCTTAACTTTGATCCTGGATAATAACATTTTCTCATTACGTCAAGTACTAGGCTGCCAGCTGTGGTGCTAGGATAGATTCCACTCCATTTCTTTTCAGATCCTCTCTGCTTACAGAAGTCATCCTGAACTTTTTCACCAGGGGTGTGTGGAATGTCTTTGGCCCTACAGTAAAATTTTTTTGGACAAAGGCAGAACCTATCCTGCATATTTTCAAACAAATGCCTGAAAGATGTTGGAGCATAAATCATCCCCCCCCCCCCTTTTTTTTAACAGAAAAGGAAACACAGTAGCAACAAAACACCCAACTCCATAAAATCCAGGCATCCAGATGTTGGGATTGTGTAATAACAAACAACCCATCAACCAGTCGGTCTGAGGTTCCTCCTGAATCATACAAACTATTCTGACATTGCATAATTACAGCCAGCGTGATTGAAGTTTTATCTCCAGACAGAAACCAATGGGATCAACCTGGTTTTCTGTGTTAATCAGATGTTATTGTTCAAACTTGTTGATACCTCTCAGCTGAAATAATTTAAAAGGCCTGTTGTTTTAATCCTGTGGTGGACTGTTTCTTTAAATGACAACTAGTTGACGTATCTTCTAGCCTAACTAGGGAGCCTCAGGCTCTAGCAAACATAAGTGATCAATGATTGTTAGTGGAAGGTGGTGGAGTAGGAAGAAGCCAAGAACCAGGGAGGCAAGAGATGTGGATCCTACTGCTTGCTGGTGCCTCCTTAAGCTTTCACGAGAATAAATACTTAAGGAAACATAAGTTTGTAAAATGGCTAAAACCAAAGGGGTTAACCACTATCTCTAAATATAACCCACCCCCTACAAAGCAAGCAAGCAAGCAAAGCAATCCTGATGATGTTTATGTATTTCCCATACAAAGGGGACCTGAAACCAGGAGGCCACAGGATTCCACGAGGTAAGCAGAAATTTCTTTATTTTAAAACATTCAAGTCATGTATAATTAATGTGGAAAAACTAGAAAATAAGAAAAAGAACAAACAATAAATGAAATCAATTAAATCCTACTACTCAGTGAAAACTACTGTTAGCCTATCAGTATTTATTCTTCCATGGATCCATTCGTGTTCATGATACATGTACATTTCCAATGATTGCTGTCCTGACGCCTGCTTCTTTGACTTCATGCTGTGTTGTTAAGATCCTCGCAAGCCGAGAAATCCGCAGCTTCATCAGCCATTGCATGGCCATATTGTATTCTATCCCATGGCAGGCCAGTAAATATTAATAACTGACGCATACAGTGTTTGCTGTGTGCCGGGCACTGTTCTAAACACTGTAGCAGCGTCCCTGTGAGGCAGGTGGTACGCTGACTCCTGTTTTACAAACAGGGGCACTAAGTTAAGGAGCGTTAATGAACTTGCTAGCTGGGATTCAACCGCAGGTGGCCTGGGTCAGAGTCCAAGTTCGGAACACCTGGCCATGCTGCTTATCCTCTCGTCCCTCCTGTCTGTTTATAACAGCTCACTCTTCCAAACGGTGCACATCAGTTCAAAGCTCAGCTTCCTCACCCGGCTGCGGGTGGAGGGTGGAGGCAGGAGGAGCATAGACAGTGGATGATTTCCCATGAGAGTCCTAGGGGGACATTTTATGGGGTAAAGTCAGATTACAAGGCCTTTTACTCTCGTGGTAACAACTAGGGAAGTCCATAAAGTCAGTGTGGTTCCCCAGGGGAGGAGTGTTTTCAGGCATTTGCTGTGAGGCCTGAGAGAGGGACTCCACCACTGCAAGATCTATGATGCAGACTAGTATAAAAGAGTATCCCTTGTGGTCAAAATACAGAATTAATCTTCTGCAGGCTGAACTTTGGCCTATTGCAAAGAGAGAGGAAGTTCTTAGTAATTGGAGTATTAGCTTTAAGACAAGGAAGTGAGTGTTCACTGGGGACTGGGCGTGGTGGGAAGCAGAGCAAAGGTTTACTCACGATCAGCTGAGGACGGGCGGGGCGGGGCGGGGAGGAGGGAGGAAACCTCAGCCCATCGAGGCCTGCACCTCTCTGCGGGGCCACGGCACTGCTCGCTTACCCTGGGCACAGGATTTTCTTATGTCTGCATAGTAAATTACACAACCGACATGGGGGGGGGGGGTGCAGGGGAAGGTGGTTGCCACTAAGCAAGTGAAAGGTAGATAATAAATATACTATAAAGAGTGATGAGAATCTGAATAGACCTGTCTCCAAAGAAGTTATTCCAATGGCTAATGTCCAAATGAAAAGATGCTCAGCATAATTAGGTATTAGGGAAATGCAAATCAAAACCACAATAAGATACCACTTCACACCCATCTGGATGGCTATCATAAAAAAAGATGGACAATAACAAGTGTTGATGAGAATGTGGAGAAAATGGAACCCTCATACACTGCTGGTGGGAATGTACAATGGCACATCTGCATTGGAAATCAGTTTGGAAGGTCCTCAAAATGTTAAACATAGAGTTAACATATGACCAACAACTCCTCTCCCAAGAGAAACAAAAAGATCTGTCTACACTAAAACTTGTAAACAAATATCAATAGCAGCTTTCTTGATAATAGCCAAGAAATGGAAACAGCTCAAATATCTATCAGTGAATAAAGAGATGAATGGAAGATTATTCAGCCATAAAGAGGAATGAAATTCTGATGCATGTCTCAACACAGATGTATCTTGAACACATAATGCTGAAAGAAGCCAGTCACAAAAGGTCACACATTGTATGATTTCATTAACTGAACATATTCTGTTGCTTCTAAGAATTAACAACTGTAGGATACAAGGGGGGAATTAAACTCTTTTATCAATGTTCAGTAGCATATTTATATCATACACAGATTCAGGCTTAATCATTTAAAGGAGCGAGTGGAAGCATGTCTAACTGAGCTCATGATAGGGTGGGCCAGAGCCTACCTGCGTGTCAAACTTGGGATCATCGCGTATCAGCAGTTCACCAGGAACTGTTTGGCCTCTGGGTTGAAACTGTAAAGAAGTTATTGGGACTGATATTCCCGAATGAGAAGAGAAGGGTTTTCCCAGCCTGAGGGAGAGCAAGAGAATATCTTAGGCAAACAAGGATCACAGTGGCGTGGGGGGGAAGACAGCTGAAGGAGATCTACACATGCGACGTCGCCTCAGGGCCCAGGCAGTTTGGATGATAGAAAGAAAATTCCTGGAATGGATAATGGCGATGGTTATACAACATTGTGAATGTACTTAACACCAGGAGTTCTTCCTTCCTTCCCAATGTCTCTCGTTCTCTCTCTCTTGCTTCATTTGCTTAGTTTATTTGCTTATCTTTTGCTTTCAGAGTCACTTTAGTTTAAATGCTTCTCCTGTATATCACAGAGAATTGGAAGTTGATTTTTTAATTCAATCTGAGAGGCTTTTTAAAAAATAAAATTATGTTTATTTCATTTACTTCTGTTGTTATACATCTACCTATGTTTGGCCTTAATTCTGTAATTCTATTTTAACACCTTGCTGACCAGCTATTTCTAGCCAGAACTCACCTGTGTGGCCAGCTAACTTTTCTGTTGTGACTAGTCAGCATGGTGTTTAAAATTACTTAAATTAATATAAGTGCAGACACGAGTTGTCTCGTGACCGGTCAGCAAGGTATTTTAAGTTATCTTTTCTGATTTTTAAATATATGAATGTGTGAGTTTCCCACCTGATAATTTTGAAAATTTACATTCAAATTTTAGTACCTCAAGGAGTCACCTCACAAATTGAAATAATTTACTTACTAAACATATTGATGACTATAATAATCTACCAGATGATAATATTCTAATTTATCTTTTCCTTTGTTCTAAATTTAGATTGCTGCCAGTGTTTTGCTAATATGGGGTAATGCTATCAAAGAACTTGAATATTGTAAACTCTTTATCTCTATTGTAAAATTACTTTCCATACATTCTGTGACAATTTATAGTCCAAACATGCACGTAATTGGGAGAGAAAAAAGTCTTAGTTACGATAAAGAGGTTGCCCGCATCTTAACTCGCCTCAAGGCTGATAGCGTGGGGGAAGGAGCACCACAGCAGGACTTAGAAGTTCTTGTAGCCCATGGGTTGGCTGGCTAGAGTACAGAGTGCCTTGTGGTTTGGCTCCTTCGGCATATCATTCTAACAGATGACGAAATACCAAGTCTCCTTTAGATTAGTTCAAGTTACATGGTATCTTCAAGAGAAAAAGAATTCAGGGTATTTATGCTCTTGCTCGCTTCTATAATCTTACTTGTTTACATACGCTCTTTAGAGTCTCTTTCCAAAGCATTCCTCGGCACTGTTGGGCAATAAGGTCTCCTTTGCTGGTATCAGTAATCAGAGCCCACATGAAAGGGAATCTACAGTGTTCCCCCATCGAAGTCCAAAACCTGAAAGAGTAGCCTAATCCAACATGTCAGTGCTTCTCTCCCCACCATTTTGCACTCCAGATTTGAGCAGGAAATATGCTATACTTCTTTTCCCTGTAATTTCTCCCCAGGCTGACTGCTTTCTTTGTAGAAGAGGGGTCGACAAACTCTGACCCCAGGCCCAGATCCAGCCCACTGACTGTGTTTTTATGGCCTGTGAACTGAGAATGGTTTTTACATTTTTAAATGACTGAAAAAAATCAGAAGAAGATGAATATTTCATGACATATGAAAATTATATGAAATTCACATTTCGGTGTCAACAAATGAAGCTGTAACACAGCCAGGCACAATCATGAACATATTATCTATGGCCGCTTTGGCACTACGGCAGTTGAATCATTGTGACAAAGACAGAGACTGTCGACCCACAAAGCCAAAAATGCTTACTAACTGGACCTTTGCAGAAAAAGTTTGTTGACCCATGCTCTAGGAAATTCATTCCTTTCTGAAGGCTTGCTAGGAGCAACTAACATGGCTCAGGAGATCCCATTTGCTCAAAGTTGGAGTGCCTAGCCCCCATATACTGCTGTGGCCCAAACTTCATAGCTTCCCCAACACATGGATCTCATTTCAGGTTCCCCTCTGTTCACTGAGATATCGGATCCTTTTCAGTTGGTATAAATTCTGTATGGGGATGCACTGAAGGCTGAGCATGTGAGAGTAAATATGGGTGTAGTGAGCTAATGTCTCCAGATATATGGCCTAGGTGGTGCTTCTCAAACTTTAATGTGCGTTTCTGTTTCCTGGAAATCTTGTTAAAATGCGGACTCTGATTTGGTAAGTCTGAGACAGGGCCTGAGACTCTGCATTTCTCACAAGCACCCAGGGGATGCTGATGCTATTGGTGCACAGACCACACTTTGAGTAGCCAGGGTCTACAATACTGATGTCTGTTTCTTCAACTGAGTTGGTTGCCCTTTATCTTTGAATATCTGTAACACCAATAAGAATATCCCTAGATTGTAATGGATAGCTTATGTAGTATATCTTATTATTTCATCTTCTTACGTTATGCCTTATACATCTCATTATAAATAGACCGTGTCTTCTAGAACTTGGATTGCTAGTCTCCTATATAGACCAAATCATGAAATGGGCCAAGTTTCCCTTCAGGCCCCTGATTCTCCTGTCTTCTCTCATCCCCTCTTTTCTTAGGGGCCCCAGGCATAAGCCTCTTAAATCTTCCTAGTCTCTTCTTCCTGCATCAGTCCTCCCTCCTGGTTCCTTCCCCCAGCCTCGGGCCTCCACAGTCCCTTCTGCACTTCAATCTGATGAGCACAGTCAGGAGTCTTAAGCTTAGGGAACGGCCACTCCAGCTCCCTCATTTTGCAGGTGAGTGCAGCGGGGCCTGCAGACTGTGAACAGTGCTGCCGTGGACATTGCTGTATAGGGGTCTGTTTGAGCCCATTTTCAAATCTTCTGGGTGTATACCTAGGTGTGGAATTGCTGGGTCATGTGGTAATTCTGTTTAACTTCTTGAGGATCTGAATTTCATTTTAGTGGTTTTACTAGTTTCCTTTTCTATTCCACTATTCCACAATAAGGACAATGAAATAATCAGGAAATGGAGAAGTGTCTCACTATTTAGTATCTCCCTCTGTCCCCCGCCAAATGCCTTTAATCAAATCAATAAATTTCATTTTATATCACTTCTTTTCCCAGTCCACAACTTAATGTAGCAGTTTCTGAAGGGCCAGAGATTTGTCCTAAGTCAGCAAACAGAGAAGTGGATGATAGAAAGCACAGAGCCTGAATAACCTTTGAGTTGCTTATGAATAATCCAGAATTGGGGCTGGCCTCATGGGTATGTGACCTGTTTAGTCACACAGGCCCCCACACTCTGAAGGACCCCATACTTGGTTTAATGCTCTTCTGTCTTTGGTTTGAAAATTTTAAAAATTTTTGAAGAAGGGGCTCCACATTTTCATTTTGCACTGGGCCCCATAAATTATGTAGATGACCCTATCAAGAATTGATAGTTTCTATCTTCTACCCATCCTATACCCTAAACATCCAATTCTAAAGTGTGAATTAAAAAAGATATGTCTGTCACTCAAAATGAAAGCATTCCAAATGTGGGTGGCTGTTAAATAGAATGGTAATAGGAAAACTCAATTGTATTTAAAAACACAGGCTACAGCCCAAAGCCAGACAGAGTTTCCACAAGTGAATTTGCTGTGTCTACTATTGTTGGCCTGAGAAATGAACTCAGAAAAGCCATTGCAGGAAACAGAGCCTAAATAATGACAAATAGCAATCACATTCTGTTATCTGTGGAAGTGGAGTTCTTGGGGTGTCTTGAGGAAAATAATTTCCTTGGGAGGGTAGGATTTCGTAGAAAGCTTTATTAATGGTGTAAAATTAAGGGGGGGTCCCCTCCAAGGTCCCATCTCTGTCCGGCTCGCCATGGAAGAAGTCCATCTTGTCTTCACAGGGCCAGAATTAAGGCCACTGCCCAGAATTTCTGCTCCATATCGCAGTGCAGTGCAGTCCGGCATCCGTCTGGCTTAGCTTGCATTCCCAGCTGCAGTCCATTGCCTGTGGGGTCCGCAGGGCCACGGGCCATGTGGCTGCTTAAGGTCACATGCCTATGGAGAGAGAACAGGAGCACGTGGGCGGTGCTGGTCACAGAGCAAGAGAAGAACAAGGCGAGCAAGAGGACGAGAGAAGGAACTCTGGGGATTCGCACCTTCCAGGCTTCTGACGGGTCCACCCTGTAATCAAGCCATTGTTCCCCAGGCTGGACTGACAGGCACATGCCTCCCTGCACCACCACCCTTTGCACATGTGCCTATCTCCACCCTCTTCCTAACAATCCAGCCCCGGATGGGGGAAGGAAGGGCTGTTAATCCCCTTGGAAGAACAATGCTGTGTGAAGCTGTAGCTTTGGTGAAGCTTCCCAGGTGACCATGGTTACAATGTCTGACTTCCTTTTACTTTCTTTCCTTTATTAATATTAATACCTAGCTAATTACAATGATAACAATTCCTTCTGCTCTCCGAGAAAGAGTGGAGAGGTTTCAGTTCTTACGGTTTTGATTAGATCTGAGCAATGCCCCCTGTGCTTGGGAGGGCCTGGTAAAAACCGAGAACAGAATGCAGTTTCAAGAGATGAACTTTACAGAACACAGAATACTTTTGCAATCTGCTGCTAAGTCTTTTCATCATGTTTTGGTTACAGTTGAGATCCGGCTTCATGTGCTCAAGGAAAAATAAATGTGTTCCTGATAAACCTCAGCCCTGCCCTGCCCTGCCCCACCCTTTCCAGCATAAACAGGGAGAGGAGGACCCGGATTTTTTCCTAAGATAAGAGTAAACAGGTTTTCTATTCAGGATGGAATCACAACTGGCCAGAAAGCTGATGGGGCCCCCTTATCTGCTTCATCTGCTGGCTCTGGACCACCTTCAGCAATTGTTCAGTTGTGATGTCTTTAAGGAAATCTTGCCAAGCACACACTTTCCCCAAACTTCCCTTAGTTAAAACAATCTACAAAAGACAGGGTAGAGGAGTTGGCTACCTCCATATTTACTACAAGTGGGTATGAGTAGTAGCCTAGGAGACGGATCCTCCAGGAGAGTGATCAGCCAGACCGGCACGTCCAGAGGCCTTCCAATAAACCAGCTTCGCTGTGGTGAGGTTATGTAATTACATGGCATGTTTCAAGGCGACATCATCAACTGCAATTGACAGTTTGGCATCAGATAGCAACTTGGGGTGTAACCTACATCAGGAGGAGCCAAGTTGGATACCAAAAGCAGGACTCACTTTTGTAGGGAAAGAAGAATGGAGGGAGGTATTTGGTGATGGTGAGAAATAGAACATATTTGCATTCTTATAACATCTGTCCACATCCCTGATTTCCCTTTATAATTCTGAGCCTGGGCTGTGTGTGTGTGTGTGTGTGTTAAAGCTTAAGGTAGAAATAACAGGGCAGGCTCACCTACAGTCCGTGATTTTGTCGAGTTTTGCAGTTTCCATCCTCCACTCTCTTAACCTCCAGCGTGCAAGTCCCAGGTGGTTGTCACACAAACCTTCCTGTAGCAGGAAAGGCCCCAGAGCACCTACCTCGCTTGCCTTCCGGGCTTATTAATTCATGATGGGCAGGTAGTCAGGTACATTCCATGAATGACCATCTGCATCTTTGCGCAGGTAACTTAGTCCTCCAGTTTTAAAGATGGTATTGATTCTCATATGCCTGGAATTGCTTGAACTTGATTCTTGAAAGGTGAAGCGATATTATAGTTGCTTTTTTTTCTTTAATTCATCTGTCTCCCCCACTGGAATGTACTACTTGAGGACAGGTATCTCATTATGCTGACCATTGTGTTCCAGGGGTCCAAGTACAATGCTTGGCACACAGTAAATGCTTAATAAAAGTTTCCTGAGTATTTGCTGGATGAATAGGGCAGACAGAGGTTCTTTCAAGTCTTTTAGAGCCCAGCAAGTATTAGCATAGTGGTTAGGAGCAGAGATTACCGAACTGGAGTACTTGCTCTTGGTGCCAGCTCTATCTCTTCCTATTTGTGAATACAGCTAAATTACTTAACCTTTCTGTGCCTCAGTTTTGCCATCTTTACATTGGGTGTATTAATAAGATCTGCCTTATATCCCTAGAGTTTAAGTGAGTTAAATCTTAGAACATTGCCTGGAAAATGGTAGACATTCAACTGTGTTAACTCTCTTTATTATTTACAAAAAATGTACTAATGACCCACTTCCATGTTCTTGCAGCTCTGCTCCATCCCCACTGCTTCCCAACAAATCATCCTTCAATAAAATATTTTCTCATAATTATTATACAGGGGTGGGCAAAAAAAGTAGGTTAAATTACCAGCCATCATCAACTAAAAGATAAATCATAAGTAAGGATATAAAATAATAACAATAAGAAGACACATAATACAAATAAATAACACATTAATTAATAAATGTTATAAGAATAAACTCTGTTTTTTGTACTCACAACTGTAAACCTACTTTTGCCCACTCCTGTATATCCCATTATCTCCCTTGTTTGATTGTTGCATTATATAGGGCAAAAAATCCTGCAGGAAAAATGTCCCCAAATCCACATTCAATAAAGCAAGACTTAATAAATAACCAATTGGCAAAAAAGAGGGGAGCAGGGTGGACTTTTGGAAACTTTGAAGCTCTTAGCGACCTACACATTTATAACATTCAATACATTTTGATAAATAACATTGTTATTAAACATAAAAAGGATTTGCTTATGCATGGCTATTATTTGAGTAGATTTGGTCGATACCCCATATTTTCCATTAATTCTAAATGATAAACTAGGGAACAAAGTCAGAATAGTGAGTTACAGCTCTTTAAAAATAAACTTTCTGATACCTCCACACTTTAGAGAATGTCTGCATGTGTCCTTGTGGAAAGTCTAGAAGATTATAAATATGTCAAGTGTGTCTTGGCCCAGTCTTCTGAGCACACCTCTTATGATTCTGGGAAGATCTAACTATGAATTGTACTTGACATTCAGGGGAGAAGGACCTGGCAGTGATCTGACTTCTACCAAAGCAATGGGATCAGGAGGCCAGTGGAGGAGAGCCTGGGGCGTGGCTGGTGAGTGTTTGTGACTGAAACTTCTCTGACAAATCCATTCATTGGTGTACCCTGAGTTTGAGCTCTCTTGGGGGACTCTGAGATGCCAGGCAATGGTCACCCCTGAACTCCATTTACCAACATCTGCTCATCACCCTGGTTAACCATCTCCTCCCTTTCTTCATATGTCATCAGACTCCTCAAACAGCATCTAGTGGCATTACTAATTGGAAAGAAAAAGATAAGAAACGGTGCATAAAAAATGGTCTGAATTGTGTAAAAAGAAAAAAAAATCACACCCAGAAATAAGATTGGAGGAAAAGACGCTAAAAGTTAATGGAGGTTACAATGGGGTTTAATTTGTAGCTGGTTTTTATTTTCTCCTTTATGTGTATCCGTATTTTCTTAAAATGTCTATGAAAAGTTGTGCTGCTATAATCATACAAAAAGGAATTAAGTTCTATTTAGAAAACTCTCCATATGATGAGGACTGCTTGTCCTCCCTGAAGCGAGTTTGCAACCACTGATACAAGGTGATATCCGATTGGGAGAAAACATGGTCAGCCAGGCCTAGTCACAAGGGCTTGCCAGGAGTCCTTACCTCAAACTCCACTCCAAAAAGGTCTGCCCCTTTTTTGCTGGTAGTTTCCTTGGAATGAGTCCCCAGCCCTCACCTTTCACCCTCCCCAAAAGATGAAGACGGGCTGTAATTTCAGCTTGGAGCCCAACTGGGACAAGAAGAATGGGTGTGTGTCTTATCTTCCCTATTCAACTAGCACTCATGGCGGCAAGGGTCAGGCCTGTTTCATTTCTGTCAAGTCCACATCTCAGTTCCCGGTAGAGACTGATAGCTCAATTAGTTATCCTCAACAAATGAATTTTACATCTATTCTTCGGCCATTTATTCATTCAGTCAGTCTGTCGCTCAACATATTTTTGAGCACAACTATACCCCAGTCATGTTTCAAGGTGCTGGAGACACAAACTTAAACAGATCAGCCCTGGCTGGGTAGCTCAGTTGGTTGGAATGTCCCGATATGCCAAGGTTGTGGCAGGTTAGATCCCCAGTCAGGGCACCTACAAGAATCAACCAATGAATGCATAAATAAGTGGAACAAGAAATCGACGTTTCTCTCTCTTTTTCTCTCCCTTCCTCTCTCTCAAATCAATCAATAAATTTTTTTTATAAAATGTAAACAGATCAGACTGAAATTTCCATCCTTTGGAAACTTATATTCTATTGGGTTTGACCGATTGCTGAGAAAATCTTTCATTTCTTTGTTTAAGTGTCTAATTGCTGATTCCGGGGGTTCATCCACAAAGATGTAGAAGGATTTTTCATGGTGATCTTTCCTTTCTCTAAGGACCTGATCAGGATCAGGGAACAAATAAAGCCCTTACAGAAAACCTGGCATTTCAAAATTTTGGCCCAGACTTCATGTGGCTAGAGGTGCAGCCCCAGACAGTGGAAATGGTGCCCTCTGCATGGTCTGAAGTGAAGGGAATGAAACAAGGAGGTAGCTTGCCTGGTAATAGCAGCTTTAAGTCTCCTCTCCTTTCCCTCATGGTTCCAAGTCAAGCATTTAGGAAGTCTAGGGCTCAGAGAAAATGAGGAGCTAGGATAAAGGTGTCTGGATGAAGAGAATGATAGCGGGCCATGTCAAAGGTTTCAAGAAGCCTTAAAATGACGAAGGCCCACGGGGTCTGAGGATGGGGCTGCAGTTGGGAGCCAGGAGAGGAGACAGCCTCCAGGAAGAGAGAAGTCACCCACTGAGGGTTCTCAGAACTTTTAGGATGGGTGAAAGACTTCCTACAGGGTGTGTGATTGAGCCCCGAGCTATTTTATTTCAACATGGAAAGAAGTCTGGGCCTGCGAGGCTGGGGTGCTGGGGAGTCCAGGTGACCCTGTGGTCGTGGCCATCTTCTCCAGCCTGGGAGAGCGCTCATTGGCAGCACTTTAGAGGACTCCCAGCATGTGTCTTTGGTTGGTCTTTACGTTGCCTCACTTCCAGCAAATCCAAGAACTTGCAAAGATCTCTGGGAGTAAAAGGGTGTCATTTCAAATCCTTTCCCTCATAGTTGGAAACAAACTTTGCCTAAATTAAAAGTAGACAGGCTATAAATCTGAGTTTACATAATGTAATGAGTGTAATGTTCTGAACCAGTTTCCGTCGTCTTTACGACACTGTTTTCAGGATGCATTATTGCAGCTGCCCCGTGGGTCTTAGGAGCCCATCAGTTTTTCTCTGAGAGATGCAGAACTAATCCCAGGAGAAGGCAGAAGGGCCTTCAAGCACATGGTTTTGATGTGTTGCCCACAAAGAAGAAACTGTTTCCCATGCAGAAATGCTTCTTAAATGTGAAACCGATTCATCAGCAATCTATTTGCCCAAGCCACTGTGTGTGCAAACTGAAAATAAACTACATTGACCCAAATTCCCAGCAGCGGGGGCAATGTGAAGAATGGGTGGTGATGCCTTCTCTCTCCCAGCCTCTTCACCAAACCCCTCCATCCCAACCCTCGAAAGTACACTAAACCCAGGGGAACATTAGGTTTCACAAAAATGAGAAATTCAGTTTGATTCAAACAAGCTCTCTCTTTCCCCAAAGACACACACTCCTGCACTGTTCCAGCTTCGAAATTAAACTTTGGGAAGGAAGGTTCCAAAGATCATTTTGGTTTGAGGGAGACCCATGTGGCAAATCACCTCTCCTCTGGGTTGTGTGTGTTTTTTTAATATATCTTTATTGATTTCAGAGAGAGGAAGGGAGAGGGAAAGAGAGAGAAATATCCATGATGAGAGAGTCATTGATCGGCTGCCTCCTGCACGCCCCCGACTGGGGACCGAGCCCGCAACCCGGGCCTGTGCCCTGACCGGGAATCGAACCGCGATCTCCTGGGTCCTAGGTCGATGCTCAACCGCTGAGCCACACCCAGCCGGGCACATCTCCTCTGTTTTTACAAAAACTGAGGCATCAGAGAAAACTTGGAACTCCAAGACTTCTGCCTGAAAATGTCAGTTTTTGCTGGAGAGAACGCTGTATTTCCAACAATGCCTAAAGCAGGTCATCATGGCGACACTCAGGCGGGTTAGCCACATGCTTTCCATGTTCCATTTGCAGCTTAGCCTCTAAACCCCTTTGGCTTAACCTCTTCTCTTTGGAGAGTGAAACCAAATTGAATAATGGGGAATGGTTAGCATCAGAGGATTTAATAATCTTTTCATCCATTTGCTCTCAAAACTGACGGGAAGAATGGAGTCGCTTCTCCCATTATTACCATTTAGCTCTGTACCTCGATGCTCTATTTTGCTGCCTTAAAGCTTTTAATGGTCCCGGATAAATCAGAGCTTTGACATCACCCGCCGCTTTATGGAATCGGAATGCTCCATCCTAATCTAGCATCGGGTGCTTACTTTCGATGGCGTTCTGCTGAGTCTTTCTACCCTGCATAGAGCTTCTCTGCCACTGACAAGCTCACGCTTCCAGTTCAGCTTGCAGTTGGGTTTTGCAGACGCTTCCACTGGTCTCCTAAAAGGTGAAAAAGGGAATGCTTCAGAGGTTGAGACAGAAAGCAGGTCATGAAGCGTGCCAGAGCTAAAAAGGATGTCTAAGAGCCAGCAGCAAAATTAAACAAAACCCAAGCCCCTCGCTGCTCTTTCTCTGTCCCCCAGGTTCTTATCTGCCAGGGAACTTGCCAGTCTCTGTGACTCAGCCCTGGTGTCACGGTGAAGGCTGTTGGCATTTGTCCCTCCCATGTACCTTTAAGTACCCTGTACAGTTTTCATTCCAGCACGTTTCTCATGGTTTGTAACTATTTGTCTACTTGTCTATCACATCTCACATCTCGCGCACCCTCTCCTCTAGTCTGTGGTCTTTGTATATATTCTTAGCCAGTACTCAGTAAGTGCTATCTCCTCTTATTCCCAGAGGTCATGGTTTCTCAGAGGATTTTGTGGTGGGGCTGCCCTGTGCACTGTGGATGTTTAGCAGCAGCCCTAGCCTCTTCCCACTAGATGCTGGTAGGAACTGCCCCCACCAAACCCTCCTTCCCCCATCATGGCAATCAAAATTGTCTCCAGACGTTTTGTCTGCCAAACATCCCCTGGGGAACAAAATCCCCCCCCCCCGCTTTAGAATAAGACTGAAATGTGGGTGCAGTGATTTAGTCCACATGCTCTTTAATCATACAGACTCTCCAAAGCCATGAAAATGCCTTTATTTTTTTAAGAAGAAAGGACAGTGTTTTACCCATGCAGCCTCCAGATTCTACCTTAAAAATATATTTTTTAATTATATAAAAAGACAAGTGATCCTTGAGAGGTAGGTTTACTTGCAGGCTCTCTAGGGTGGTTGTTAAGCACAGAGTACAGGGCCCACTGCTTCAGTTTAAAATCCAGTTCTAGCCAAACTATCTGTGTGATCTTAGCAAAAACAGCCTCTTTCTGCCTCCTCAGCAAAATAAGAATCCAATTAATCTAAATCATAATCTAGAATAATAGTACCACCTGACAAAAAGGGTTATGGAGTGGCTTAATATTTGAGTTAATATTTGAAAAGCTCTTAGAACATTTTCCCACAAAAAGTAAGCAAGCTGTAAACATTAGCTCAAAGCCAAGAAGGCGGGGGATTTTCAAGAGGTCTCGGAATTGGAGCACATTGGTTTAGAAAGACAAATATCACATGATCTTACTTATATGTAGAATCTAAAGAACATAATAAATTGATGAACAAAATAGATCCAGTAACACAGAAACATGGAACAGACTGACAAATCTAGGAGGAAAGGTGGGGATGGGGGGGAGATTAACCAAAGAATTTATACGCATACTTGCATAACCCATGGACACAGGCAATAGTGTGGGAAAGGCCTGGGGTGGGGGGTGGGGGTGGGGTGGAAGGGTCAATGGGGAAAAAGGAAGACATCTGTAATACTTTCAACAATAAAGATGAAAAAATAAGAACTATTTGGAAGCTTTACATTTCTGCTGCCAAAGGGATCAGAATGTACAAAACACCTTCATGCCTCCAACATTTGAGAAATAAATTGTAAGATCAGGGTCAGCTCTGTAAGCTTCTACTCCTCAGACTTGGCCTTGCTTGTGACTCCACCTACTTATTTTAGAAAGGAAGAGATACAGTGAGTCTCAATAGATAGGATCCTGGGAAATCTCATGACAGCCTTGTGTGTACTGGTCATTGGGTTCGAACTTACCTACTAGAAGCAGAATCACAGAGGAAAGTGTTGGTCACCATTTGTGATAATGCATTTAAGTTGGCTTGTGTGCTCTGGGACATAGAGCCAGTAATCTCCAGGTAACTTCTCTTTTTCAATCGTTCTTCCCTTTTCATATGTTTAAAAAAAAAAAAAAAAAGAGTTTAAAAGATGTCATGTTTTTGTTCTCACAGTGCAGTGGTTTTTAGACTGTCATCTGTGATCATAATTTCATCCGTTCCCACTTTCACTATTGTATTTTAGAGGCAGCAGGGTTGCGGGGTAAGAACCTAGCTTTGGGCTCAAATTCCCCTTCCGGGACCAACACGATGTGTATGTCTGGGTGAGGCGCTCAGTCGCCTGTGGCTCGGTTTCTGCATGTCTGAGGGAAGACTGGTATCACTGCTTTCATCAGACAGTTTCCTGAGACCGAACTGAAAGCTTCATCTTCAGAAGTCAGCACAGAGTAAGGTGCATGGTTAAGGTTCTATAGACACCAGCCATTACCATTGATAATGTCTCATAGCCCTGGCCGGTGTGGCTCAGTGGTTAGAGTGCCAGCCCTGCACCAAAGGGTCAAGGGTTCGATTCCAGTCGAGAGCACATGCTTGGGTTGCAGGTTCGATCCCCTGCCCCGGTCGGGGTGCATGCGGGAGTCAACAAATCAGTGTGTCTCTCTCACATCAGTGTTTCTCTCCCTCACTCTCTTTCTCCACCTCTCTCCCTCCCTTCCACTCTCTCTAAAAATCAGTGGGAAAATATCCTTGGGCGAGGATTAACAAAAAATAAAAAATAATGTCTCATAGCCATAGAGTAGTTTAATACTCCTTCAAGTAGGTTCATGTTCATTATCTCATGTGACAGTCAAAGTTTTGTTCAGAAAGTAGGGGGAGTGACTTTAGCCCCAGTTTAGAGAGAAGATGACCGAGGCAAAAGGATGGTGAGGAATTTGCCCAAGGTCACCAGTGAATTAGCACCACTTGAACCTGAAACTGGATCTCTGAGCCCCTCAGCCTTGTACAGTGTCTGCGGTTAGTGCTTCTGGACAATGAAAGTATATTCCAATGATCTGGGAATCCTGCTCAAATGCAGATTCCTACTCAGCAGATCTGGGAGGGGTGGAGGTGAGCTTCCAGATGATTCTGATGCTGCTGGCCCATAGACCCCCACTTGGAATAGCAAAGCTCTAGAGCTGGTTGGATCAGTTTCTGGTACTTCTGATAGCTTGATGCCAATTTCCATCAGAATTCAGGGGGAAAAGAGTGTGCAGAAGAATCACAAAACATATCACGGGGATAATCCTCAAAGTTGTCATTCTGTCACCTCTGTGCAGTTACATGGCAGTTAATTACCAAAATGCCCATCAGCCTTCACCGTAGCAGTACAAACAGGCAACCGGAAATTTTGCCAGAGCCCACAATCAATAAAAGTTGCCACTCTGTTGGCTGATCAGAGGTCCCGCTGGGTGCGACCCACAAAAGTCCCTCCATTTTCTTCCCGTCACTTAACACCAGGGAGCTCAGTCCCAAAGGGGAGCCCCATCAAAAAGAACATTCCTCTTTCTTCTGAAGACTGATTGCTCCCTCTCTATGTACACTTGTTTTTCATTTACACAGATATTTCAGCAATGTATGCCTTGCATAACCCAGGTAACCTAAACCAGCTAAAATACCGAAACCACTTCCAACTTTTGCATCAGATTTCAAACCACACCTGAGCTTTCCACAGATCACCCGGCCAAAAGAATGCCAAGGGTTTTATGGGGAGGCTAACCCTCTTTAGTCCTAGGCAGTCAGGGTGTCATGAAAGTGGGTAGGGACACACAGGAGAGGTTCAGGCGCAGCTTAAGAAAATCAGCTCCCGAACAGGGTACTTTTCTCTTTTTTTCCCCTCCATAGTGTTTTGTTTTGTTTTGTTTTTTGTACTTTTCCTTTTGGAGTAAGCTGGTCTTTGCATATTAGACAGTCAGTCAGCAAACGTTTCCTGCGAAGGGCTAGATGATAAATATTTTCAGCTCTGCAGGCCATAGTGTCTTTGTGGAAAGGCCTCACCTCTGCCCTTGTAGCTGAAAAGCAGCCACAGACAATATGTAAAGCTGGGTGGGGCTGTGTTCCAAATAGACTTTGTTCCTGGACACTGAAATTAGACTTTTGATTAATTTTCATGAGTCACAAAATATTTTCCTTTTGATTTTTCTTTTCAGCATTAAAAAATATACTTCTCAGATCTCAGGCTATACAAAGCCAGGCAGCAGGCAGGATTTGTGTCACAGGTCATGGTTAGCTGACCTCTGCACTAAAGTCATGTGAGCCCAGCCAAAGGCAACATTCTCATATATTGTAGTGTTAAAAATTAGATGCAGAATGTACTTCCAGATTTCCTGCATTTATGATGGCAGCTCTAACGGAAACGAAAGCTGCGTGCTGGAAACTGCTCTGAGTGCTCTGTAAATGTTTTTTCATGTTAGCTTTCGGTCTCTAATACGTTCTCATTTCCTAAGGCTGTTTGATTTGTGAATGTGAAACCGTCAGCTTCCTGTGTCAATTTCAAGTAGCTAAGTTTCCTATTTGTTTGAATTCCTTTAGTGGACCCTCATTTTACATTTATTTATTTTAGCTCCAAAGCCTGACCATATTCATAGCAAGAGTTTGGCAATGTAAGTAGTCATTTTCTCAAAGGAATATATTCTGACCAGTTCATTTCAGTGAAACGTCCCGAACTATGAGCTTTGATTCTAGTAACAATGATGGTAATTAGGGCTTATGGCAAGGTTCTTCAACCCTTTGGTTTGTGTATGTTATAGCTACAAGTTAGATTTCTTTTCATGGAGGAATTCCATGCATAGTTTGGAAACTTTTAAATGTAGACTATATCTTTGTAACACGTAAAATGCACACATGCTTTCTGAGTATGCACAATTCTTCTTTTCTGTTAGTCTAAGCTTACTTTCCTTTTGAATATTTCTTTTCACATCAGGCACACTTGCCTTGGGTTCCCTGCCACTGTCCCTTATTCTCAACTGCCTTAGCTGGAGGAACTTCTCTAAGGTAACAAAATTAATTTTCTCCAAACACCTCATTCATTTATTCTTCCCCTTAGTAGCACTAACTTCAAACGAGATACTTAGGCCCTGGCAAGTGTGTCTCAGCTGGCTGGGCGTCGTCCCACGCACTGAAGGGCTGCTGGCTGAATCCCTGTTCAGGGCACATGCCCGGGCTTCAGGCCAAATCCCCAGTGGGGGACATGCAGGGAGTGGCCAATCCATGTTCTGTTCTCACATTGATGTTTCTCTCTCTCCCTCTCCTTTCCTCTCTCTCTCTGAAAAAAAAAAAAAAAAAATCATTGAAAATATTTTAAAAAACAAAACAAAAAGATACATAGGATTCCGTCTTCGGTTTCTTCTTTTGCAGCTTCTATAAACCATCATCAAATTGTTCATCTGACAGATTGCAGACATGGAGTAAGTTTATTAACCAGAATATCTTCTTGTGACCCCATAAAATTAATTTATTTCTACCGAAAGATTTGATCTAGGGAGCGGGGGTCAGTAAGAAATATCTGAATCATAATCTCTCTTGGGACAGCCCTTGAACCCCATTAAAGTAACAGTGACTCCCAACCACTCCCGGTGCTCTTGCCGCCCGGAGGTGGGAGAACGGCCTGGAGTGGAATTCGGGGCTGCCCGCACGCCTGGCGGGAGGAAGGCCGCGCTCAGCTCCCTGCCCGCCGCCGCTGGTGCTCCGTGGGGCCTTTGAAGGGGCCTTGGGACACAAAGGCTTTGTCAGAGGAAGGGCGGCGGGCATGCAGCAGCTGTGGCCCCGCTGGAGCGCTCCCGCAGGCGTCCAGATCCCTGACGTCCGCACTTCCTCGGCCCTGACCTTTCCCCGGCCCTTCTCTGGCTAGGGGGTAGCGCTCCCCAGAATTCAAGCTCGTGTCACAGCACCCTGCAGGATCCAGGATGTCCCTGGGTGGCCTCACAATAAAAGCACAGTGTCGAGGGGGGAAAAGGGCAAGAAGAGCTCTAAGCGAGCAATCTGCAGTGTTCAAGGGCCAAACCATTCAATGTCTATTGAGCTGCCCGTTCATAAACTGAAATGAAACAGAGGAGGTACATGCAGTTGGCAGATCTTCACTGGTTTAAGGCTTTGAAGAAAGCGGAGTGAAAGGGAAACATAGCATCTTCCAATACAGACAAGCAGTTTTGTCTGTGAGCAGCTGGAGCTCGGAGCTCCGGGCCCTTGAGTTTGCCTTTCTCGGTCCCACAGGACAGGTGACGGGGAGCCCCTGCCGCTCTGCTGGCCGCACTGCTGGGGGAGGCAGGGACACAGGGTGGGAGAGCCGCTTCTGCTCAGCTCAGGAGGAGCTACATGATGTCTGTTGCACCGGACTGACCCTTCTCATCTTCTGATCATGTTTGGCTTCAACTAATTTTCAATGTGCCGATGAAATTTACCCCAAACACAAAGCTCCCAGAGCTGATTCAGTGCAACTTGGGTAACTTTCCACTGCTGACACAGGGGAGCCTGTGGAATTTCTCCTCTAAAGGCTGTGCCCCGGGAATCGGCATTTTCTCTTCCCCATTTGCCTGTCTTGTGGTGTTGACCTTCATTCCCATAATGTGTCAGGAAAACAGGAAGCGGTGCACAAGGCTGATCAGCTGTGGAAAGTGCACAAACCCTTTACTCTAGAGCAGGGTCCTTCAGCCTCCACACTGTGGGCATCTTCACTGGATCATTCTTTGTAGTGGGGACTGTCCTGTGCAACAGAGGATGCTTGCAGTGTCCCTGGTCTCCACCTACTAGATGCCAGGAGCATCCCTGCCCCTTATGACAGCCAAAATTGTCTTCAGATGTGGCCCAATGTCCTCTTTATGACAGGCAAAATTGCTCCCAATTGACCACCAGTGCTCTTGTACGAGGGAATTGTGGGGGACACAATAGCATGCCTTTTAGCTTGGCTCAGTTTGAAGCATTAGTCATTCTTTTCCAGATTTGGAAGCATAGGCCAAGCTCTATGACAAAAGTGTCACTGCTTTATTCCTAGCTCCTAGTCTTGGCAAAACAAAGTAGGTGTTCAATAAAACTGTGACGAGCTAAATTATATTTTCTTTTTTCCTGCTAATCCTCTGTCCTTTCTACTCTGCCCTTAAAGTCTAGGGCTGTGGACACACTTTTCTTGGTCACTGGATAAAAGACACTTTGGCTTTGGACTTCCAGTCCTGGCTCAGTTTCAGATCTCATTTTTCTTTTCTTAAACACTGAGCTTAAGTTGAGGGCACCCCTGGAATCCTGCTTGCAATGCATGCTTGAAGGAACGTCTCTGTGCTGGATAAGCCTTAACTTCCCACTTTTTCTTCCTTAATAGAGTTTCTTCAACTTTCTGACCCCAGTTCTGCATAGTCTGCCTATGGATAGATGAGAGAGGAGGCTCTTCACGTAGAGCCAATGAATGGGATTTCAGGAATCAGTAGATCTCTGAATTGTCAGCTGACCTTTTGTTTTGTTTTATTTGTTAAACCTCACCGAGGATATTTTTTTCCATTGATTTTTAGTGGGGAGGGGAAAGAGAGGGAGAGGGAGAGAGACAGAGAGAGAAACAGAAACATCACTGTGAGAGAAACACATTTATTGGTTGTCTCCCACACACGCTCCAACTGGGGCCTGGGATTGAACCTGCAACCCAGGTACATGCCTTTGACCGGGAATTGAACCGGTGTCCCTTTGCTGCGTGGACCATCGCTTTATCCACTGAGGCACATCGGCCAGGGCTCAGCTGAGCCTTTTTAAAAAATTTATCTTTATTGTTGAAAGAATTACAAATGTCCCCTTTCTTTCCCCATTGACCCCTTTTACCCCAAACCCACCCCCGGGCTATGTGTTCATGTAAACCCTTCCTGAGCAGAAGGTCCAAGGCCTTCATTGCACGTCCAGAAGGATTTAGGGTACACACACACACACACACACACACACACACACAGAATTCTCCAGAACCATGCCTACAAACCCTGGCCCAGCTAAGTTTAACTGCACTTTGATATCCTTTAAAGCAAATGAGTGACTCATACTCTGTACATCATCTTTAGGGGGAGGGACTAATGTCATTATCTGAGCAAATGCACACTGAGCACTATTATATACCAGGCTCTGTGCGATGTGTTAGAGATCAGCAGTGGCAAGGTGGAAGCAGCCCTGCCCTCGTGGAGGTTACAGCGTGGGAGCAGCTAGCTTAAGAGGCAGAGAAGAGGGCCCAGTACACGGCTGGGAATGCAGCCTCAGCCGGGGTCTTGGGTCATTTTAAAAAATGGAAAACAAAAAATATACTGTGTGCAAGTTTCACAATAAAAGAATCCTTCCATGGATCTGTACAGATCCAAAGCATTACTGAGTGAAACCAGATATCCTAAGAAACATGGAGTCTAAGAAACCAGAAGGACAGAAAGACATGTGAGCCTTCTGTATGGGAGAAAACTTACACAGGACTCTTGTTCCAGGTTTCTGAATTAAATGCCAAGCTCTAACGCCTCTTTAGAAAACTTCAAGATAACTTGAAGAATTCACTGAAGGACAAATTCAGTTAGAGCAGGGAAGGCTTCAATAATAAGATGAAGTGTTTTGTTTGTTTTTTACCCCTTCATTTTCCAGCGTTAGGAAAGAAAAGCTGCTAGGGGATTTTGGCGAGTGGGAAGCCCTCCAAACAACCTGCTCCCTGGGTCATTTTGATCTAATAGGTCTCGGTGACTTTATTCTGCATGGCTGTGGAAACAGGATGCAGACCATTATTTCTCTCGATGGAATCATATAATGAATGACACTGCAAAAGGAATCAGAGGTCGTGCCAAAGATTGTTATGTAATTGATTCTCCCAAAAGCCACTTTTGAAACTAGATTTTTATTTTTCAGAATAGTATGCTTTGGGGGATATGTAAAAGTCACAATGTTATCTTATCCTAACTCTTTAATGGTTAAAGAGCATATTGTCCAAGAAAGGAAACTGGGAACACAATTAATAGATTCTAGATCAGAAAAGCAAACAAAAGCACTAATATGGTCATTTTAATAAAATGTCTAAGAAACAAGGAAAGTCTTATGTCTAGACAAGAGAAGGAAGCATTCCACAGATATATGGGAGGGAATATTACCTTAAGGGGCAGACAAAAGAGTTTGTCTTGGAAGTGGTTTGATTTTTCATATATTTCCAAAACTTATGAATGTACTATTTGTAAATATTTTTGAGTCTCCTTATTGGGACAAGAGCTATCTTAAGGAACTGAGAAAACTTAACCTGAGCCCTCTAACTCACCTTTAAGGACTCAGAGAGAATGGAGTAAGCACCAAAGACTAAAGGTCAGAATTTGAATTCTGAATACCATTGACCAATGGATAAGAGTCTAACATGATTACCAAAGGTTTGATCTCTGAGCTCCTGATAGGAAAACCAGTCATCATCAGCATTGAGTGACAGCTCTCTGGAAAGTGTGATGTTAGATCAATCTAATATCTTTATAAAATAAAATTATTACATTGGTGGGACAGTGATGTGAGAATATCAGGGAAAAGACAACTAATCCATTGCCTTACAACAGGCATAATTCAAAGATTCTATGACACATATGTGACTTCGTACCTGTTGGCATATAAGAATATAACATAATGCATAAAATATTACTTTATATGAATCAACACCAATGATAAAAATGTCATTATGTCTATAGATCATAGTTTTCCTTTGAGTGAATGGTGAATTGTTTGAAGATCTAGAATGTGATAGAGACAGTAAATAGATTGCAGACATAAATGACAATATCGTCATGTGGGCTTACTATTTATAGGCGTTTTTAAGTTGCATAGAGCAAGCATGAGAGAACTCTGCCATGCCTTATCCTGCAGCTCTTTCCTGTGGTCCATTTGGTGGAACTCATCCTGGAAATCTCAGGGGTTAGGTGTTTTTCTGGGAGGAAGATCATTCCTGGAGTTCATCCGATCGTTCTGACCCTTCCAGCCGCCCCACAGGCAACTGCCTTCGCAGTGGAAACGTGGTCAGGGGCTGCAGGAACTCATGTGATAATGTGGTTTAGGCGATCGCTACTTTTACAGCAAATTTACCAACAAAGCACAGGGGATCTTCAATGATCTCTATTTAAACAGTTTCAGGAGAAGCACCCAAACGGAAGGGTAGCCTCAAACAAGAGCCCTCTTTTCTACACACAAGCATGATACACAAACATAATTTGTTTATTTCTCAAATACTTTCTCTCTCCCCAGACTCTGTCAGCTCCACTACCAAGATGGTTAAAATAAATAAATAAATACTATCGTAATCCTTTATCATTAGACCCCAAGCAACTGTTTCTAGAACCTAGAACTCAGTGCTTATTAGTGGACTGGAGGCATCAACTGGGCCAAGTAAAGATTGTTTGAAGTTGGTCTCCATTCAAGGAGGCACTGGCTTCTGGGTCTTTATAGTGTGAGTCCTCTCCCCTGGAGGAGGAAAGGAGTGTGGAGATCAGGGTCAAATATGCTTGATGCCTCTTGTTTTTCTTTGCGTGAGAAATTCCATCCAATACACATGGCCTTAGAAATAGGCTTTGTTGCTTGGAAAGAAAGCAAAAACCTATAGAAAGGCAGAATTTAAAAGCAAGAAGGATGCTCTCTGGGAAGCCACCACCACCAGATTCCATTTCATTTCTAAAACTGTAATTTCTATGTTCATCCATTTGTTTGCATAGGGCTTTCTCATTTTGCATTGTTTTGTTTATTTTGATTTTCTTCTGGAATCCAATATCAACACACTGTGAGGAGTAGCTTCTAGACAGTGTTTATGAACAGCTGAAGGCAGGGATCAAGTTAAATAGCACATATACTCCCAGTGGGGTTTTCCTCTTTGCACTTTATAATCTTCACATTGCTACCAAGGCACTGCCAAAGCAAACTTCAAAAAGCTAGAAACACAACCTTTATACAAAGTAGGGTGAGCATGTGTCAAAGACATTTAATTCATTAATGTGGAAACAAGCATATAGAAGAGACTGATGTATATACAGGATATCCCCCCCAAAATGTATACAAACTTCAACAGCTGATAGCTCAGTTTTGAAAAAGAAATGTATTTTATTAAACACTGCCTTTATAATTATTCAAAGTATGTGTATACATTTTTTGGGACACCCTATATAGTTAAAAAGAATGTTAAATATGTTAAATGGGGGAAAGGGGGGACATCTGTAATTCTTTCAACAATAAAGATAAATTTTTAAAACTGTAACTGCAAAGATCGATACAAAACTGTTTAATGTCCTACAAGGCAATAAAACTGGAACCTTTGTACTTATCTTTTTTTTTTTTTTTTTTTTAACCAAACAAATCATTTGCAACTCCATTGGACAAAAATCTTTCATAACTTATCAGGCTATTTGTGAACATCTAACTTGGTAGAGTCTGGGTCCTAATTGATGGTGAATAAGAAGTTAAACAAAGATAGACTTGCATTGAGAATTAAATGCCCTTGGCTTACTAGACAGTGCTCAGTATGATGAAAGGACGTGCAGTCACCTTTTATTTTTTAACATCCAAGCATTGTACAACTTTTCTTCACATAAGGATTCTGTGAAAGGGGGTTTTATGGATGTTGATCTCTGTAATTCCCTTATAACTCCCCAAAAGCTCGGTTCTGAAAAGCTTCAGCAACCAAAGGAAAACCCCGATATTTCAAAAAAGAGATCTTGGGGGATTTGACCTCCTAAAAGCCAGCCTTTGCCATGCACCCAAAGCAAAGGTGGCCCCCTCCAGCCAGCAGCTCGCATTTTAAGCCAGCAGTCTGCAGTGGACTGCTTGTCAATGTTCTATTGTCATCTGAGGTTTTGAGGGGTGTGAGTGCCCACAGCTGGCCACAGCCACTCCGCCTACGTTTTGTTAGCTTGAGCTTGTCGCCAGAAAGTCCTTTGCAATGTTGCAATGAAGAAAACCAGAAGAGCCCTGGCCTGGTAGCTTAGCTCGTTAGAGCATTGTCCCGATGCATCAGGGTTGCAGGTTGGATCCCCAGTCAGGGCACATACAAGAATCGGCCAGTGAATGCATAAATAAGTAGAACAACAAATCGACATCCCCCCTCCCCTTCCCTCTCTCTCTGTTTAAAATCAATCAATAAATAACAATTTAAAAAGAAAAAGAAAACCCGAAGTCCACACCCCATCTGGGGCAGAGGAAACCACAGACAGACTGGCTGTCTTCCACAGGCTCCCAGCTGGAGCTGACCCCGTTTGTTTCTCAGCGCTGTGAGGCCTGTGGCCTTAGCAAAGGGTCAGCCGCCAGCGCGACTGGGCTAGGCGGGAACAGAATGCCAGTTCCCGCCGCAAACCGAGGCACAAGGGTGATTCCGATTCTGCGTCCGCGGCGTGCAGGTCACTGCCCTGCTCTTCTAAGGCCGTTTTCCTCTCTGCGCAGCGGGGCGGAGCAGACGCGGCGCCGAGCCCGTTGGCCCCTCCGCCGCGCCGGCTCGGCCTCTGCCCGGGGCCCCCGCAGCCCCACGCGCCCGCCTCTGCGCCGCGCTCAACTCTGCAGGGCTTGTCCCCTTGGTACAGGGAGACTGAGCCAGCCCGTGGGGCCTTTCCCCTTCCCGTCTGCCTCCCGCCGCGAATGCAGGCGTGATGCTGGGAACCGGAAAGTGAGGGAAGGACCAGGAGCCCTGCGGCGACGCGGGCCCAGCGCGACGGGCCGGGGCGGTGCGGGCTGAACACTGCCATGCCTCGCGCGCACCGCCCGTCCTGGGGAGAATCAGCTCCGCGAAGGCGCTCCGGGGCCCTCCGCGACCTGCGGCCCAGCGCAGCGCCCGGTGGTGCGCCGGGCGTGAAGTGGGACGGGGCTGCGGGATGGCGTGTGCGTGTGCGTGTGCACGGGCGGGCTCAGACTTGCCGGCGGTGTGCCGCTCACGGTGGTGCTGGTGGCGGGGCTGCACATGCGTGGGGGCCGCCACTGAGTGGGAAAGCTCTCTACCTTCCTCTCGACTCTGTTGTGGAAACGAAAACTGCTTTAAAACACTAAAGTTGTCCAAAACGAGAAAAACACACACGGGTGCTTGTAGGAGTTTGAAGTTTGATGACTCGACTAGTGCCACCTTCCCTGTGAAAGCCCCCAGGCTGTGGATTCTAGGGCCCGGCTCTCCTCATGGGCCTACGGTGGCATCTGCAACACTCTCCTCCCCCCGCAACCGTCCCGAATCTTTAAAAACTATCTTCAGTAGCCAACTCCTCAAAATCAAGCGTGTGATTAGTGCCCCAGACTAAGGTTGATTCTTGACCTGGAGCAACTGTTTTCAATCACTTTGCCCTGTTAGTCCCATAAATGATAGAAATATGGAACTAAAGTATTTTGCCACGCAAACTTCATGAATACCTACTAAGCTCTGGGCTTTGGGAAGATAACTAAGAATAAAATCCCTGGCATTCACAGCCTAGGGAAGAAGACAGACTTGGAAACAAACAATTTCAAAAAGATTAGGAGGAAAACCACCAGAATATATTTATGGTTTCCTGCATGAGAAGTGTCCAGGAGGGATTTTACTTTTCTTTTTTATGTATTTCTAAACTTTCCAAATTTCCTGTATCGAACATACATGGTAATAGGAAACTTAGACACCTGCATTTTTATTTGAAAAGCATGGTTACCGGGTTTGACATACCCCTTGGGATGGAGAAAGATAGGAATGGGTCACATTTTTGGAGCCAAACTTATACATTCACTTTTGTCAGACCCCATGCAGCTCACAGACTGGTAGAGCTGAAAGGGACCCTGGGGAGGACCTAAGACAACTCCCTGATTTTCCAGTGAGAATGAGTGTCAGGTGAGAACGTGATCCCATGGCACTGGACTAAAACTAGTGGCCCTGAAACTCTCAATTAGACTCCTCACACATGGACACAGCATTTCAGGGTGAAAAGTCTTACTGGGCGGAGACAAATAGACTTGCCCGGCCAGCATGGCTCAGTGGTTGAGCATCGACCTATGATCCAGATCACGGTTCAATTCCCCGATCGGGGCACATACCCTGGTTGCAGGCTTGATCCCTAGTGTGGGGCCTGCAGGAGGCAGCTGATCAATGACTTTCTCTCATCATTGATATTTCTATCCCTCTCTCTCCCTTCCTCTCTCTGAAATCAACCAAAACGTATTTTAAAAAATGAAATAAATAAAAATGTAAGAAGAAACAGGTGAAAAGAATTTAAAAAATAAACTTTATTTTGACCAGCTTTAGGTTCACAGCAAAGCTGAGGGGAAGGTATAGAGAATTCCCATACACCACCTGCCCCCCCCCCCCCCCCCGCAGAGTTCCTCCGCTGCCAGCATCCCCCAGAGTGGTGCATTTGTTACATCAGTGAGCCTACACTGGCACATCATTACAATCCAGAGTGTCTGTTATACTAGGGGTCACTCTTGGTGGTGTACATTCTGTAGGTTTGGACAAATGTATAAGGACGTGTACCCCCCATTATGGTATCATACAGAATAGTTTCCCTGCCCTAAAAATCCTCTGTGCTCTAACTGATAACCATTTCCTCCCCCCCTCCCAAAACCCCTGTCTACCACTGATCTTTTTACTGTCTCCATACCTTTGCCTTTTCAGAATATCGTATAGTTGAAATCTTACACTTATAGCCTTTTCAGATCGGCTTCTTTCACTCAGCAATGGGCATTTAATGTTCCTCCATGTCTTTTCATTACTTGATAGTTTATTTCTTTTTAGCATCGAATAATATTCCATTGTCTGGATGGGCCACAGTTTATGCATTCATCTATTGAAGGACAGCTGGTTGCTTCTAAGTTTTGGGAATTATGAATGAAGTTGCTATTAAGATACAGGGTTTTTGTGTGGACATAAGTTTTCAACACTTTTAGGTGAATACCAAGGAGCACAAATTGCTTTATCCTATGATAAAAATATGTTTAGTTTTGTGAGAAACTGCTAGACTGTCTTCCAAACTGGCTATAGCATTTTGCATCCCCGCCAGCAATGACTGAGTTTCTGTTGCTCCAAATCCTTGTCAACGTTTGGTGTTGTCAGTATTCCAGATTTTGGCCATTCTAATGGGTGTGTGATGGTATCTCATTGTTTTAATTTGCATTTCCTAATGACATATGATGTGGAGCATCTTTTCATATGTTCATTTGCCATCTGTATATCTTCAATGGCTCTAGAATATTTAACATTCAATTCCTTGACTATCTCAGTATTTAAATATACCTGAGTGACATTTTACACTTGAAAACTTGGCTCTGTTTACCTTACAGCTTAGTGATTTGCTTAATTTGAAAACAAAGAGCTTCATAGATACAGGGTATCACACACTTTCCCATCAGGAAAATTCTTCCAGCTGAGATTACTAAATGGGCACTTACTAGGTGACCAGGTGGGTGCCTGGAGATCTGGCCCAAAGTAGGCTGTAATGTTTAAATATAGCTCTTAATATAATTTTTTTTACACTAAATTGAAAATACCATTGATCACCCAGCAGATGAATCATTAACCACCTCTGGCTTATCTCATCCTGGATAAACAAAATGTGGTATGTCCCTACAATGGAATATTTTCAGCCATAAAGAAGAATGAAGTACTGATACATGTTACAATGTGGGTGAACTTTGAAAACCTTATGCTCTCGGTGAAAGAAGCCAGACACAAAAGACAACATATTGTATGAATCCACTTATATGAAATGTCCAGAACAGACAAATCCGTAGAGATAGAAAGCAGATTAGTCAGTGCCAGGGGCTCAGGGGACGGGGAATGGGAAGTAAGTGCTAATGGGTAGAGTTTCTTTTAGGGGTGATGAAAGGTTCTGTAATTAGGAAGTGGTGATAGTTACACAACTTTGTAAACATACTAAAAACCACTGAGTTTTATACTTTAAAAGGGTAATTTTATTGCATGTGAATTATATCTCAATTTTTTTTTTAAATAAAAGATTCTTGGGTTAGTTATCTTTTTAATTATTTGCTAGAGGACCTATAAAGTTGACTCTATCTTTTATAAAATTGCATGGTGTGGGTTTCTTTCTCACCATAGTTTTCACTTAGGTATCAATAGTCCCTTAAATGAAAATGGCATAGAATTTATATCCACCCTGGTTTTTATTCACCCTGTCTCATGAGTTATGTTTCCTTCCTTTTCCGGTAATATTTGGTGAACATTTTTACAACTTTCTTCTGGAAGTTCAAGAAATACCGGGAAGCCCCGGCCGGTATGGCTCGGTTGGAGCTTCATGCCATACAGCGGGGCTGGTTCGATTCCCGGCTGGGGCACATGCCTAGGCTCCAGGTCTGATCCCGGTTGGGAGTGCAGGAGGCAACTGATCAATGTTTCTCTCTCTCTCTCTCTCAAACATCAATAAACATGTCCTTGGGTGAGGATTTTAAAAAAATTAAAAAAAAGAAATGCCAGGAAACAGAAAGCCTGATACTTAAGGAAAATGATCTCCTTCTAAAACATAGTAATTGTTTTTTTTTTTTTTTGGCTCTTGGAGTTTTGTTAAGTTTGTTCTTTGAAAAGTTGGATCCAGCTTCCTCCCTTCCTCCTTCTTCCTTCCTTCCTTCCTTCCTTCCTTCCTTCCTTCCTCCCTCCCTCCCTCCCTCCCTCCCTCCCTCCCTCCTCCCTCCTCCCTCCCTCCTTCTTCCCTCCTTCCTGTCATAGGTAGAGGCGCAGAGATGGAAGCGAGGGCAGTAAGGCACCCCCGTTCCCAGGTACGGGCGGGTAGAGCAAACGGGCTGTGTCATCCAGGGAGAAAGCTGGAGCCGGGCCCAGAGGGAGGCAGGAGGCAGCGCCCGGGAAGGCCAGGCCCTGCGCCCATCAACCGCATCCCAGGGCCTCTCCCAGTGCGCACGGGCGGGCCAGTTTCTTCACGGCCACAGCTCCGGTGACTCTACTAGCAGAATACCTCGGGGGTGACCTGACACTGGAGGACTGTGGTCTCCTGTGCTGTGTGGGTTTCAGACAGCAGGCCTCCAGGATCTCAAATGTGCCTTTACATTGGGTCATAGGATGTTTGCCTCATGTGACTTCACTGATGGAACAAAGAGTGTTTATTTCCAGGTCTTTAGGGGTGGGGAGGATACTTTTCTCCTTTGGGTTGTGTGTGGTGAGTTTGAAAAGGATTCACACTCACTTTGCCTAAGGAGGGTTGGTGACTTGCTGTCAGGAAATTTTAATTCTCCCAGGCCCTCCGTAAAGCAGGAATAACCCTTCACCCAGGTTGAGACGGGGCCACGCCTAAGAGGCCCAGGACATGCCACACCATGTGACTCACTTCATGTGGCAGGTTCCATCCTGGAAAGATCTGTTTCAATCAAATTATATTGGAAGGCCCTGGCCAGTGTTGCTCAGTGGTTAGAGCATCAGCTTGCTCACCAAAGGGTCTCGAGTTTGATTCCCCTTCAAGGAAACGTACCTGGGTTGCAGGTTTGATCCCCAGCCCCAGCAATCGATGTGTCTCTCTTACATTGATGTTTCTCCCTTTCTCTCTCTCTCTCTCTCTCCCCCACCCTCTCCCACCACCCCTTCCTCCCTTCCAGTCTCTCTAAAAAAAATTGGTGGAAAAAATATCCTCAAGTGAGGATTAAACAACAACAACAAAAATTATATTGGAGAGTCTGGCTCAACAGAGGACTCCAGAAGTATATTCCTTTGTAAAGGGAAAAAATCAAGACCCCCATAGAGCAGCAATTAGGAAAACTGGGATAGTCTAAGATGTATTTTTAGTGAAGTATGTCTATACGGGGACAAAGATGAGGAGGTGGAATGGCTTTTTCCTCTAATACACTTGAAATGTGAAGTCAAGACACTGAGCCTTCTTCATCATTTCATGTTCTGCCCCCAGCCCAATGTCCTGGCACAGGAGGATTTCCACAGATACTTGTTAAATGAATGTATACATGCATGTCTTCCCCTGATAGCTAAACTATATCTCCTTGAGGCAGGCTCATTATCTGTCATAGGCGAGGGAGTTGCGGCTGGTGTGCCTTAGCTCTTTGCTCCAGATCACACGGCAGATGAGAGCTGGAGACGGGATGAAGCCCAGGCCTACGAGTTCTGCATGGGGACATTGTACCAACCCTCCCCGTTCCTACCACTCAAAGATAACGCAAAGTTAACCCATTCAATTTGCTAAATACTGCTATTGATTTACAGAAATATGTTTAAAGTACTTTTTGTCACATGCATTGCCTATTCGGACTAATATGCACTACGTGTTCTTGTATGACAATGGTTTCCAGAGCGTGGGCTGTGGGCCAGCAGTATCGGCATCACCTTGGAGCCTGCTAGAAATGTGAATTCCCAGCCTCTGTCCTCCATTTTCTTAATCAGCAACGCTGAGGGTGATGCGCAGCAATTTGTGTTTTGTTTAACAAGCCCTCTGGGGGATTCTGATATACATTCAAGTTTGAGATGTGTTTTGTTTTATCATACGGATATATTTTATATTACCATTCCTCTTTTATTGGAGGCTGAGGATTCCCTGAGCAACTTTTTTTCTTGTGAAAACTGCAGTGGTAAACATCCTTAGGACCAAACCTTTGGGTATATCTGCAATTTTTTCTCTAGAACAGACATAAGAAGTGCAATTGCTAGGTCAGAGGATATACACAGCTGTAAGTATCCACGATCTTTTTTTGCTACCAGATCACAGGGTCACCACAAGGCAGACTGTGGTCTGGAACAGATGTCCTTGTCCAGGTGACTTCATCACAGATAGGAACATTCCACAGCAGGATTTGGAGCAGGCTCCGGGTATCCAGGCGCCAGCGCAGGAAATGATTAGATCATGACAAACGTTCCGAGGTTTAAGGAAATGCAGGAGGAAGGTAAGATGAAATACAGAGTGAGCTCCCCATAAATAAGCAAACGGCGGAGAAAGTTCTCACTAATTCAGCTCACATGAGGATGGGCTGTGATTACATTCAAATGCGAGGAAAGTATAAAGCAAAATTTAAATTCCACGATGGTGAGGAATTTCATATTGCTATTACATTAAAATGCCTTACTGCATACAGATCAGGAAATTATTAAAACAAAACATTCCAAGCATTGTAAATGTTTCCAGAGACATCTGAGTCATTTTATAAAAATAGACTATTTTTCTCTTCTTGCTAAGGGTTGGTATCAAAAGTTAGAAACAGAAACTGGAAAACCCACACCAGGGCTGAAATAATGACAAGGAACTTAAATATTCCTTGAACAAGTCCTTCCTCAAATGGGGTCCTTGCTCGAGGGTCACAACTGATAAGTATATGAGGGACATAGGACAAAACCAAATAGATGACAACGAGCTTGTGGTCAGGAGACCCAGGCATAAGGGACTACATGGCGGCTCACTGTCAGACACTCTGCTGACCTGTGCAGTGGCGGTGCTGCCATGGAACGAGGTCCTAGTCTCAGCTGTTACTGCCAGGTGTGTGGCCTTGGGCCAGATCCCTCTCTCAGCCTGCCTGTCCGTGTCACACAGGCATCTGCGCTTGTGTATCTCCCAGGATCGTGGTGGTCATGAAAGAAGGTCATTGCTCTGAAAATGCTTTATAAAGGATGGCGTGATGGTAGCTATTGACGTTATAAAAAGTGGCCTCGGCGAGCCAGTGGCAAGGCTGAGAGATGGGTTTTAGTCTTGACCGTGCCACTGATATGTGGCTTTGGGTGAGCAGCTAGAGGCATACCAGTCGTGCCCCACTCAGATCCCCTCTGTTGGGCTGATGAGCCCTCTCCTAGCTGCTGCATGCTCATAGCTGCCCCCTCTCCAGAAGACTGCCCCTGGCCAAGGGGAGTCACCTTGTCTGGGAGGTCATACAGCCCCCGCCCCCTGTAGGCCACAGCTAAGGGATCCCCAGGGTGGACCCTCTCGTCTCAAGGTGCTACTCTTTGGAACTCTCCACACTCCAGAGCTCCCCAGGGATCGGCTGGAGCCAAGCTGAGATGGAACCTTGTTTGTTGTTTTTGTTAATCCCCATCCGAGGATATTTTTCCATTGATTTTAGAGAGAGTGGGAGGGAGGGGAAGAGAGAAAGAAACATCAGTGCGACAGAGACACATTTATTGGTTGTCTCCTACACGTGTCCTGACTGGGGCCAGGGACTGAACTGCCATCCGGGTATGTGCCCTTGACCAGGAATCAAACCCGAGACCCTTCAGTGTGCAGGCCGATGCGCTAACCACGGAGCAACTCCTTTTCTCCTGAAAGCACAACCTCAATAGTTACCATACACCTGAATCACGGTCTGCTCCTAGAAAATCCACTGAAGATACTATGCTGCTGCTTTCCACGCGCTGCTATAGATTTGTTCAAGAGCCGTTTCTCAGCCCAAAGAGTTAGTTGAAACTTCTGATCGCTAACATGCTTTGTGATTTCTGTATCAAAACATGCCCTCAGTCTCCTGGTTAAACACTCATTTTTATACACCACCTTGCTCTTTACAATAACCTCGGAACTTCCTGTGTTGCCGCACCCTCATTACATTCGACTTTACATGCAAAGTGGCCCCCCCAAAAAGGACTTGAAAATAAGTCTCTCTCTCTCTATATATAGATGAAACAATTATTCCTGAGCAAATTGGAGCTTAAAAGTTAGTCAGTTTTGCTTATCCAATTAAGTCATGGTCTTGTTGGGGTTTTTCCCAGCAGCGTAAATGAACAAATAACCTGTTCCTTTGGTTTTGTTTGTAAAATGCTCTTTCCCCCCACCAGGCCGTCTTTCTACAGCTTGGATGAAATCCCAGAGGGCCATGGCCCTGAACACAATAGTGTTGCTACTGAAACCTCCTGGCTACGGACATGACTACTTTTTCAGTAGGGAGTGTTTCCCATAGTAACCCTCACATGGGACCTGTTGACGGGGGAAGGCAGGGAAATGGTCTAGTCTGTCGCATTTAATAGAAGTCTTCCCATAATTACCTTCCAGGGGCCTATGATAAACATAACAATCATAACTGACATGTTAGCACATCGCATCGTTCCTCTGAGGATTTGTTAATACCTGGCAAACATAATTCACCAGCAGATGTTCCTTTCTGTATTCAGAGATGGCCAGCATCAGGCTGTGGAGCTAGAGGCCTCCCTCCCGGCTATCGGGCAAATGAATTTCCAAATGCCTCTGAGCTTCTCTTGAGTTTCGCTAGCTTGCACAAACCTCACACTCCCTGCTGGCATTCACAAACATGGCTGCAACCCCCTGCCCTTAGGCCAAAAATACACAGAATAGAAGAAAATGAGGAAAAATAATTCTGAGTTTTCCATTTCTCCTGAACCCTGGAGTCATTTCTTCCTTTGACCCTTTATTCCTCCCAACACCGGTTCTGTGAGCATTCCCTGAGCTTGTTAGGGTACTCAGGAGGTAACATGGAGTGTAGACCAAAGGGATAGACTACCCCACGTTTGCTTTTATGTTGCTAACAGTCAAGTTGGAGAAACCAGACATGGCTACGCTGGATATCATTACACACGCTTTTCAGATAAATGGAGGTTGGAAGAGTTGAACTGACATATCTGGGGTCACCCAGCTACCCAGCATTGAGTTGAGACTCAAAGAGAACTGATTCCTGGTCAGCCCTCCTACTGCCCCAGTTGCCCTCGTTCATGAGTGAGGCACAGAGTAGCTGTATGCTCTGGCTTACGATAAAATGGACTGGGAAGAGAGAGAATCAGAGCCACAAGGACAGCCCAGGGATGCCAGGGAGATCTAGACTGCGGTTGCCTTGGAACTATTAAAGATACGCATTCAAGGCAGCATTGGCCGGCTAGAGAGTAATCCAGTTCTACTGTCCCGGCCTTCCGTTGTGTGCTCCTTTGAGTAAAAAAGAAACGTGAAGAAAATTGTGACTGCACCGTGTGCAGCATTGCGCTAAGTGCTCTGAGGGGCTAAAGTAACAGCGTGACCTCAAAGAATTTACACTCTTCTTCAAAAGAAGTTTTATAAAACAATGCTAGTTATCCAGGAGAGCTGCCCAAATAGCCAGGCTACTAGCTGCATGATCACACCACTCATATTGCTATAAAAGACCATGCAAGAGGTTACTCCTACTGCAAGGTTGGGGGCAGGGAGAGGGAAGAATTTATAAATTACACATAGAAGCTTACCACATTATACCCATGTTATTGTGCTTGCCTAGGAATCCATCCCACTTTTTTCTGATGCAAGAGAACCTTCTTACCTGTTGTTTTGTTCTAGCAGATAATTTAAGATCAAACAGGCAACTCAAGGTCAAATGTCTGGATAGTTGGATAGAGTTGCTCTAAGTAAGATTAGCTGCGGAGGTTCGTGTCTGTCCTGTTAGATGCCTCGGCTGGGAAGGACTAACTGAGGGAACAGGACAGCTCCTCTCCATTCCACCAGCTAAATATTCAGTGAGCAGTCATTCTCTCAGATCTTCCATGACATGGCATCTCAGGAAAGTTTATGCTAGGGTATCGGTATCTTGGATTTCATTCCTTAAGAACTTATGCTACAATATTTTTACTTGAAAACCTCTCTTATTATTTAGATTGAATTCTGGGAAAAAGAATGTCACATGTCTCTGTACAAAAGCCACTTTTCTTTTTCTATTGTATCTCCCTCCCTCACTTCTTTAGGTGCTAAATAAATGCAGTGAGTGGTCAATAAATTTCACCTACCATGAGCCGGGTCATGGCTCCCACCATAGGCTGCTGGTGCCCGACCTGGAGCCTGTTCCTGCTCCTTGTGGCTCAAGCGAATCCCTGTCCTCTCTCCCATTCCCAGTCCCACTCCCTGAAAGAGCCCCACCCAGGCCCTCTCGGAAGCATCATCAGATCTGGAGCTGGACAGAAGGGTCTACACTCCAGAGGATACATATGAGTGAGGACCTGGTTTTTGTTGTCGTTGTTTTTTTTAATCCTCACCCGAGGGTATATTTTTTCTATTGCTTTTCAGATTGAGTGGAAGGAGGGAAGGGGAGGGAGAGAGAGAGAAACATCAATGTGAGAGAGACATATAGACTGGTTGCTTCCCGCACTTGCCCAGACGGGAAGGGAGTGAACCCATAACCCAGGTATGTGCCCCTGAATGGGAATCAAACCCGTGACCCTTTGGTGCATGGGACGATGCTCTAACCACTGAGCCACACCAGCCAGGGCTATTAAAAGATTTTCTCTGTGATTCTGATGACCAGTCAGGGTTGGTAACAACTAGTTTCATTTATTTCGGTGGTTCTCAAAAGGTATGAGGTATCAGCCTCATCAAGAACTGATTAGAGATGCAGACATCTCTAGTCTCCACCCCAGACCTCCTGGATCAGAAACTCTGGGTGTGGGGAACAACAGTCTGAGTATTAACAAGCCCCAGGGGTTTCAAGTCTGAGAACCACTGTTTGATCTCTAAGAGGCCTTTTCTCCAGCCCGAAAGGAGTCTTCATGTTTTAAATATTCCACAGACATCTGTGATGTCAGTTTAGTCTGGGAAGCACTTAGCAAAGAAAACCAAGACCGAGCAAGTTGCATGGCTGGACTAAGTTCATAGTCGTTCAGTGACCCAACTATGGAGTAGAAGCCCTGGCTCCTGATCCTCAGACCTCGTGCTTTCTTGAAGCTCGCTTTCATCATGAGAGGAGTCCAGCCTAGGAGAACTTTCCCGTCTCTAAACTCTGTAAACATTTACTACACTCTTTATCAGTCCTTTGAGCTACTAACCAAATTGTGCCTTACCCTACAAATTAACTTCTCAATGAAATTCAGATTGAGACAGGGTGTGGCCTGCTGGTGCAGGGCATGCTGTCAATATTTGTCTTCTACCACGATGGTGGCCCTTTGGGCAAAGCAGCTCTCACAGCTAGCCCTAGTTCTGCCACCCCTGTTCCTGTTTTCATCCCAGCACGGGGGAGTTTCTTTACATGTCTTTCCTCCTCAAGTTGAGACATAGAAGGCTCACTTAATTAATAGAATGAACTTAATACTTATCTGCCTGCCAATCTGCCTTTTTATTAGTATCTTCTTCTTTAATGTTTTATTGTTGTGTGCATTATTTGTATTTAAAAGGTTTTATTTTTTGATTATTTTTTAAAATGTATCTTTATTTGTTGAAAGTATTGCAGATGTCCCCGTTTCCCCACTGACCCCTCCACCCCACCCCCAGCCCAGGCCTCCAGCACAGTGTTGTCTGTGTCCCTGGCTTACGCTCATATGCATGTAAGTTCTTCGGTTGACCTCTCCCGCCCACCCACCCCCACCTTCCCTCTGAGATTCGTCAGGCTGGTCTATGCTTCTGTGTCACTGCATCTATTTTGTTCATCAATTTATTTTGTTATTTAGATTTAAAAGGTTTTGATGTGACAGCATGACAATCTATTTTGACTTGAAAAATTTTAAATTTGCAGTAAAATTCATATCACATAAAATTAACCACTTTAAAGCATACAATTCAGTGGCACTTGGTACATTCTCAATGCTGTGCAACAACCACCTCTGTCTAGTTCCAAGACTTTTCCATCACCCCAAAAGGAAACCCTACCCTTAAGCAATCACTCCCAATTTCCATTCCCCTCCTGCCTCTGGCAGCCATCCTTCTCCTTTCTCTCGATGGCTTTGTCTGTTATGGACATTTCATATAAATGGCATCATAGAATAAGTAATCGTGTATGCCTGACTTCTACGTCCCATAACCTTCTGAGGCTCATCCATGTTGAAGCATGTACTGGTACTACATTGCTTTTTACGGCTGAGTGACCTTCCATTGTATGGCTAGACCACATTTGGTTTATCCTCTCCTTCACTGACGAACATTTGGGTTCTTCAGCCTTTTGGCTATTGTGAATGGTGCTGTATGAACATTCCTGTATGAGTATTTGAGTATCTATTTTAAATTCTCTTGGCAGCCTGTTTTGTTTTTTTTAATCCTCACCTGAGGCTGTTTGTTTCCGTTGCTTTTCAGGGTGGAAGCAAGAACAAGAGAGAGAAACATTGATGCGAGGGAGACACATTGGCTGTTGCCTCTCACACGAGCCCCCACCGGGCCAGGGATTGAGCCTTCAACCGAGGTATGTGCCCTTGGCCGAAACTGAACCCAGGACCCTTCAGTCCACAGGCCAATGCTCCAGCCACTGAGCCACAGCGGTCCGGGCCAGCCTGTTCGCTGTTAAACTGTGGAGCAGGCTGGTGTTTGGGTGGGTGCCGGGGACAGTAGCTCCTATTTCACCACGGGGTGAGCCCTGCTCACCTGCACAGGCACAGCTACAGTTCTCGGTCCTCTCTTGGGTCTCACATCATTTTTCTTTTGTAAACACTCAAATGGCTACAATGAAGAAGGTGCATCACCCAACTTATCTTCCGTAACCCAGGGCGGGACCCTGGCCAGCTTTCAACTTACATGAGAAACAACCGCACTGAAGGCCTCAGTCAGTGAGCGTGGTGTCAAGGGGAAGGGTTTTTTGGTTTCTCTACTTAATCACAACTTCCTGTTTTCTTGGAAGAATAAAAAGATTGTTTAATATAAAAAGACACCAGACATTAGACAGCAGCTAAGAAAACAAGCTCTGAAGATGATATTTTTAATGACCGAGAAAAACATTTTCAATCTAATATTTCTACGAACTGAAGAATTCCAGCCTCAGGCCCACGCACCCAGCTGTGCTAAATCGAAGTTTCCCTAGTTTGATGGTGTGTCAAGAAAACACAGTGCATCTCCAATAGCTACCCAAAGGAAACAAATAAAAAGAAGTGGAAGCCACAAAATGCTAACGTCTCTTCAGAGACTTGGGCCATTTCCCAAAGCGTGCGCTTCTCTTTGTAGTCTAGTTGCTATGCCTCCATCATCATTATTGCAAAATATTGTCTGATATATTCCGGTGAGCCGCTCAATGAAAGAGCCAGTAACCACAGCACTGCTTGCAGATTCCTGTCTTTGAGGCTCTCCTCCCAGCCTGATGCTTTCTGACTAAGCCTTCACTCCCACCTTCTTAAGGCTTCTGGAGGTGCCAGTGATTAAAGTAGCCCAGGAAGAAATAAAAGAAAATGCCACTCAGAACCCTGCTGAGGCCCTGCCAGCGTGGCTCAGGGGTTGAGCATCGACCTATGAACCAGGAGGTCACAGTTCGATTCCTAGTCAGGGCACATGCCTGGGTTGCGGTCCCCATCCCCAGCAGGGGACGTGCAGGAGGCAGCCGATCAATGACTCTCTCTCATCATTGATGTCTCTCTCTCTCTCCCTTCCTCTCTCTGAAATCAATAAAAACTTATTTAAAAATAAATAAATAAATAAAAGAACACTGCTGAGGCTCTGAGGGGCTCAGGAATGCCAAGTTGAAGGTGGGCGGAATTTAGAGGAATGAAGACAAGGCTAGACTTTGCAAATATCTGACCTGGATAGCACACAGTGTGGGTTAAGATATGACAGTGGGAGTCTCCAGTCTTCAGATGTGACTTGACTTCATATTGGTCTGCGTCAATGCAAATATTCAAAGGAGACTCTTTGCTGGGGACAGTAATGCAGGGAGCTTTTGAGAAGCATTCAGACAAATGGTAGCCAACCACCCTCTTCCCTTTTCCCTCTTCCCTCTTCCCTCTTCCCTTCCCTCCCCTCCTCTTCTATGAATGGACCTGAAACTATCTTGGCCTTGGCCTCCTTCCCTTCCTTCTCCGTGGAAGAGGGGTTCTTTTTCCAGTCCACAGGACCCCAAGGATCCTCCCTGTATGTTTCCTTATAAATCAGCTTTATTCAAGTATAACTTATAGACAATAAATTGACATCCATTTAACATGTACAATTTGTTGAGTTGTAACACCATGAAACCTCTACAAAAATCAAGATACAGAATATCTGCCTCATCTCCAAGTTTCCTTGTACCTCTGCTGGAAAATACAAGGAAATAGATTCTTCCCTAGACACTCCATAAGGAACCAGCCTTCCTTACACCTTGATTTTAGCCCGGTAAAAGCCAATTCAGACATTTGATGTACAGAACTATAGCATATCAAGTTTGTACTGTTTTAAGCCACTAAGTTTGTGGTAATTTGTTACAGCGGCCACAGAAAACTAATACAGTCTCTAAGGCAAAGCTAGTCTGATTAGCTAGGATTCTAATTCCTGAATCCTTGGTCACTACCATTGCAGGGAAATACACAGAGAACATTCCAAGCAAGTAGGTGAGACTTTCACTCACTATAGCCACGGCCCCACGCCTCTAGGTGGGAACTCTCGTGGTGGCGAGGTTGCCCAGGCCCTGGGTGGTTCTCATGGGCCTGAGTAATCTTGAAAACAATATTTTCAGGAAATCTGCGGAAAGTTGGCCTTTCAAAAACCCTGCTTTGCCTACAGTTTGACTTTGCATTTTCACTTGCTGAGAATTAGCTCATTCAAATTGAGATACTTAAGAGGCAAATGATTTCTGACCTTTTCTAAAAAGACACTTCCCTGACATCAAAACTGATAATAATTTAATATATTGTTGCATCTTTACTCTGAATCGTATTCTAGGGTAGAAAGTTCTTTTGGAATCCAAGAATACTATTAGGTCCCTTAACCCTGTGTTGGGAGCATTTACCCAGATATAATTTATGGAATGGATCATGGACACTCTGTAGAGAATGTTAAACATGAGTAAGAGTCTATGTTTCTATATCCTTAATTGCTTGCTGACCTATTCAATATATATTGAATATAGACCTATAATATACACCTTAGCATTTTATTAATTGATATCTTTCAAAAAACCATGTGCCAAATATAAACGTTTAGAAAAAGAACCAAATTGTAAGCAAGTGAAATTTAGGGTACCACATGCTTAGTGTGTAGAACGCTGACCGCTACACCAGCATGGTCATTTATTACGTACTGAATTTGCTTAGTCTTGGGATCCAGTGCTATACACATGATAGGTTCATAGGAGTCATGCGTTAATAAATTTAAAGAGTATATACTTTGGCTTTATGAACGGGGAAATGCATTATAAGCGTAACCAAATATTTCATTCCCAGGCACTCTGCGTAGATGGGAGCGCCAGCCCGCGCCCGGGGGTGCGCGGTGGCAAAGGTAGGCCGTGTCGCTCGCGGCGAAGCCAGGGGCTGGTGTGTCCTCCCGCTCCGTCCCTGGACACCCGTCACAGCAGCTCGTTACTACACGCCCACGCTCTGCAACCCGCCATCTCCCGCTCTGGCTTGATTTAAATTACTTTATTTTAACTACACAGAATCATCTTCTGAATTAAATCAACACACACAGGATCCATATGTGAAAGTATGAGAGTTTGAAATGTAGTTGGGAAATTAAAATATAGGCAGAAAAAATTATAAGGTCGTATATAATAGCAACGGAATGGAACAGATAGCATAGCTATAAAATAATCTTTTCTATAACAATCAAATTATAATGACCCGATTTGGCCAAGAGCCTTATTTTAAAAAACAAAAAACAGAACAGCTTTACTGAGATGTAATTCAATTTGCCCATTTAAAAGTATACAGTTCAGTGGTTTTTAGTGCATTCACAGGGTTGTGCAACAATCACCACAATCAATTTTGGAAAATTTTTATCATCCTGAAAGAAACTTTGTACCCATTAGCAGTCACTGCTCGTTTCCTCCCCATTCGTTCAGTCCCACCCCAGCCCTAGGCAACCTCTTATCCACTCTCTAGCTCTATAAATCTGCCTGTTCTGAACATTGCATATAAGTGAATCATACAGTATGTGACCTTCTGTGTTTGTCCACTCATGGGCTGATGGACATTTGAGTTCTTTCCACTTTTTGGCTATTATTAATACTACTGCTGTGAACATTTGTGTACAGGTTTTTGTGTGGACATACGTTTTCATTTCTCTTGGGTTTAAACCTAGGGGTGGAATCGGGGGTTATTTGGTAACTGTGTTTAACCTTCGAGGAACTGCAGACTGCTTTCCAAGGTGTCTGCCCAGTTTACATTCCCACTAGCACTCCGTGAGGGTTCTAATTTCTCCACACTCTCGTGATTGCTAGTTCTTGTCAGTCTTTCTGTGAGAGCCACCCTAGTGTAAGTGAAGTGGTATCATTTTCTTATAATCCTCACCTGAGGATATGTTTTTATTGATTTTAGAGAGAGACACAGAGAGAGAGAGAGAGAGAGAGGAAGAAAGAAACATCGATGTGAGAGAGAAACATTGATCAATTGCCTCCCATACGCACCCCAACCGGGTATTGAACCTGCAACCTAGATATGTGCCCTGACTGGGAATGGAACCCACAACCTTTTGGTGCACGGGGTGACGCTTCAACCAACTGAGCCACCCGGCCAGGGCAGGAGCGCTGTCTTACTGTGGTTGCCCATGAGCCTTTTGGTAGGTCCATGGATTTAGGGAAAGGAGTTCAGGGGTTGGAGAGTGCGGTGAGATCAGAAACGAAGGCATAGAAGTGGGGATCCCCCTCCCCCAGCATGTTGAGTTCACCTGTGAAGGCCAGTCATTTCTCTTTGAGCAGAAAATCTGTGCAGGGAAATAGAGAGGGCTGGAACTAGAAAACTCCATCAGAAACTGCATCTAGACTAGCAGAGGATCCCGAAGGCTGGGTCAGTGTGTGCAGGGAAGGGTAGACATTAGTTCTTCGATGAAAGTCTCGCTCTATGAGAATTGCTTTGGATATACAGAACTTCTTGCGCAAGACAGAGGGGCAGCTGCTGGAAGCATTGCCTGTGGGTCAACAATTAGATCAGGATGCTTGTTTTGCATAAGGGATGAAAAATGGGAACTAAAGTCACCCCCAGAATTCCAGCCTGGGTCCTTAGGAAAGTTCTGGTATCCAAAGAGGAATAAGGAAGCTATTTCTTATTTTTTGGGGTGGATAAAGGGCAGGACGACTTTCACATTACAAATGTCAAGACATAGCATTTTGGATAATAAAAGGACTGGAACGTGGAGAGAGGTATTGGTTAGAATAGGGGTGGACAAACTCTGGCCCACTGGCCAAATCTAGATCACAGTCTGCCTTCGTAAGGCCCAAGAAAAATAGTTTTTACATTTTTATATGGTTGAAGAAGAATATTTTGTGACAAGTGAATATTACATGAAATTAAAATTTCAGTGTTCATAAATAAAGTTTTATTGCAACAGCCATGCCCATTCATTTACAGATTGTCTATGGCTATTTTCAGGCTGTGAAGTCGGAGTTGAATAGTTTCAACAGAGACTGTATGTCCTGCAAAACCTAAAATATTTACTCTTTGGCCCTTTGCAGAAAAAAACTTGATAGAAATTTGGGAGGTGCAGCTTCCTAATTGTGATACTTAAAGTTGAAAGAGTGAGTGGCCCACATTGAGAGAGTGTAGAGGAAAAGGCGAGCTGGGGCCAGTCCTCGGGCAGTTTGTTTAGGGAACAGAGGGAGGTGGAAGAATCAGTGAAGACAGTAGGTAAATAAGTTGACGTAAACCTCAACTTAATTAAACAGGTCAACTCCCAGGCTATTTTATTGTTTGGTATTTTAAACACACTCCCAAGAGGAAGATTAATTAATAAAGTTGCAACCCGTGGTAGCAAGGAGGACCAACCCATTACTAGAAGTTTGTCTTTGGCAAGTCCCCACTGCCAGTCTTGGCCTCCGTTCTCCCAAACATGAGGTGTCTCATTCCTGCTCTGTTCCAGGAAGGCCTGGCTTCTAGCTAACTCTCTCCGAAAGGGGCGTAAGGAAGAATATTCCACTAAGGTAAATGTTTGATGCAGTTCAAAGTGCTCCCTCTGCCCTAGGATTTGGATCTTAGTAGGGGGACTTTTAAGACACTTTAAGAAATAACTCTCAACTCTGGAAATGTCAAGCACTTGCAAAGGGCAGACAGGAGGTTGTGTAAGAATAGGGGGAAGGGTCCTTGCACTGTCCTCCAACCAGGCCAACTGTGTGTGCTAAGGATGTAGGGGTTGAACCCACTGGCTTGCCAAGTGGCCTTGGATAAGTAACTTCACCTTTCTGTTTCAGGAATTCATGTGGAAATAGGGAATAAATTCTAAGTCACTTTTAAACAAGAAGCACAAAAGCAGTTGAGTCTCCAGTATCTGCTTAATTAAACACTGCATACTGGCTTTGTCAATAACAGTGACGTTTAGAGGAAAATCCCTCCATTAGAGTCATAGGTGGAATTGTTTTTTCCTCTCCTTGGACTCAGCACAGGAGTGGGGATCAGGAAGCCAATCCCAGGAGTGCCTCCCCTCCCACCCTGTGTACATGGTAGGGCTGTGGCTGTGGCTGTGGCTGAGAGCCCAGGCCCAGAGCCACAAGTACTCACCCGGGCCCTGGAAAGCAGGAAACACATTGTCTTTGTGGACTCTGCTCTTTGGGAGCAAACAGTTGTGGGTCCCAATTCAGTACAGCGCCTGTTCTCTGCAATCTTATTCCACCCCATATTTGTTTCTGGGGCTGTTCAGGAAGCACTGGTACCAGTTGTTCCATGAAGTATGTATGTAATAAATTATCCTTCATATCTATCTACACACACACCCCTCCTCACTAGGCTTGTCTCACCCAAGGACTAGACAAGGTTCAGAGGAACACTAGTGGGTTTTCTAGGGGAAATCACACCCTGGATTCTCCCTGCCTGGCCTCCCCACCCAAATTAGTCCATACTCTGGTTCCTTTGGATGTGTGCTCGTGGCAAGTTCACTGTTGACTGGTAACTGATGAAAATTATGCCTCAATGTCCATCCAATATGGGGCCGTCAAAACCTTCATAATTCATGTGACTGCTGATCTGGGAATGATCTTAGCAAGCATCTGGTCCAGGAAACATCAAACCCCTCCCTTTCGTACATAAGAAAACTGAGGCCCAGAGAATTGAAGTATTTGTAAAAGGTAATTGTTGAGACAAAACTTGGAATAAAACTCAAGGCACCTTGACTCACAATCCAAACCATCTTTCTACCAGTCCCAAGTGAGTTTATAAATGCAAAAACTTTGTAAAACAAAAATTATAACACCCATCAAGATGTTAACTATCATTATTTATTGTCACCAATTATGTATTTCCCGTCCTTCAAGATGCCACTGTGGGGATGTTGACAGAGACATTTCTAACCCTGCTCTAAGAAACAGGCTCTCGGAGGCCCAAGGAGCCACCAGCAGCCCGCACCTGGAGGGATGTGAGAGTGAGCAAAGGGGAGGCTGTGGAATATCATTTTGCAGGCTAAAATTTTAAAAAATCTTTAGTGCAAACCCCTCTAGTTCTATGTTGTATGTTTTTGTTTTAGTTGAACTAAGACAAATACCAAATTCCTAATTGCAAGAAAATTTTTCACACAGAATAGAACGGACCCCCTTATCCATGGGAGATACATTCCAAGACCCTCAGTGGCTGCCTTAAACCATGGACAGTCCTGAACCCTGTATATATTGTTTTTTCTTTTGCATACATACCTAAGATAAAGTTTAATTTATAAATTAGACACAGTAAGAGACTAACAGCAATAACTAATAATAAAATAAAACAGCTATAACAATATACTGTAGTAAAAGTTATGTGACTGTGACATTATTAAGAAAAATAAGGGTGACTTGAACATAAGCACTGCGGTACCTAGACAGTCATTCTGATGACCGAGATGCTTCCTAAGAGACTTTGGGAGAGGAGCATCTATGGCCTGGAGATGCCAGACAAAGGGATGATTCATGTCCAGAGCAGGGCAGCCCGAGATTTTATCGGGCTACTCATAACAACACGCGATTTAGAACGTATGAATTGTTTATTTCTGGAATTTTCCATTTAATATTTTCAAACTGTGGTTGACTGCGGGTAGCTAAACATGTGGGAAATAAAACCACAGATAAGGGGGACCACTTCAAATGCTAGAAATTCCAGGCCGCAGGTGTGGCTCGGCCGGCGGGCATCACCCGGTTCACCGAAAGCTGGCTGGCTGGGCTCCTGGGGGCCCGGGCCCGGGCCTGCCCCTGCCCCGCCCCTGCCCGGCCGTGTGCGGGAGGCGGCTGGCTGAGGTTTCTCTCTCTCCTTTCCTCTCTCTCTCGAAATCAAAAATATTTTTATAAATAAGTAAGTGGCCATAAATTCCCACGAGTCACCCTGCCTAACAAAGTCAGAAGACCCCCTGGATTAAATGTAATTTAGAGAAAAAGAGTGAAAACATGCGATCATCAGTGACAATACAAACTTTATATAGCAAGCGCCAGATGTGTGACTATATAAGGCTGCACGAGGAGCTGGGTAAGCCAAGCTGTGTGGCTGAGGAGAGGGAGGGACGGGTGGGCAGACGGGGGTGAGAAGGGGGGTGGGGACAGGAAAATACGCCCCAAGGTTTGCTGTGGGTGGTCTCTGGGTGGCAGGCCATTTCAATTTGCCAACTTTCGTTTCTCTGTATTTTACAAATTCTATTTCTTTACAATCAGTAAACAAGAACAGCAGTGACTCTGATGATAAATTCAGTCTGTTCAGTTGATTGACAATGACAGCACCCCCCCAGACATTTCCAGCCCTGCTCCCCAGCAGCTCTGCCTGCCCCTGGGCTCTCCCTCCTCCCTCTCCAACCCCGGGTGAGGCTCAGCCCCTAGACCTGAGCCTTTCCCTCGGCCTTTCGACTCGTACCCACTGGAGATAAAGTGACACCGACCCACACTTTCATTGTCCGTTGGCTTCGGCCCCAGCAAGCCAAGCCTGGCTCTGCCATTTGCTTTTCCTCAGTGCTGCTTCAGTTCAGCCCAATAAAAACCATCTTTGACATTAGCACCTTCACAGGGCGCCTCCAGGTTAACTTCAGGGCCCTGGCTGAAGACTGAAACCACTCACAAACCTAATTTGAATGGCAAAGAGCTGCTGGCCCAAATCCAAACCTTATCTCTCAGCCCTGAGAAAATAGCTGTGCCAATGCGCTAATCGCAGGATCTCTCCTTTTGCCGGTTTATCTCTTATCTCCCAATTGCTTAACAAAATTCCTTTACAGTACTTTATTATTTTTAACTCTATAGTACTTCTAAGGCTGAAAAATATATATCCAGCTACTAAAAACTTGAGGAAATCACAAGCTTTGTCTCTAAAGTATGTGAAAACAAGAAAATGAAGGTGGGTCTAGTTCGTTTTTAAACCCAGATCAAAGAAGGCTACTTCTACCAGGAAAAATACATGTTATCCATCATGTTCTGGAAAATTCATTTTAGGGCTTTGGAAACATTTAGGTGGATTGTAGGAATCTCTGAGAAGCATGTACCGTAATTTAATTTTTTTTAACTTCTGAAAATTTTGTGACGTTGTATTTAATTTTGTGAGTTTCAGAGACTGAAACAATAGATATTCGAAATTTTCAACATTTTTTTAATCTCTAATATGGACTGAGAATTTTGTTATAAGGAAGTTGAAGTTGAATAAAACTCAGCACAGTGCCTGGCACATTATAGAGAGACAATCAAAATTATTCAATGAGTGAATGACTGAAATCTGGTCTTATTCATATAAGATTGTGGAGGGAAAAAAGGAGTTTTACAGAAAGTAACTTCGCAAGGAGATCTGATCATAAATTCCTAACTGGGCAGGTCATGGAAGGTAAGCATGCCCCAAGCATATAACTTGTTTAGTGGAAGGTTTTAAGCCAGCCCTGCCCATTGTTCTTTGCATCTAGTTTAATATACCTTTGAAATTCCAGAAATAATACCAAAGAGGGTGTTAACCCTCCAGAGAGCATACAATCTACACATAATCTGGTAATCCAATCCCCACCTTGCTTTCTCCAACCTTCCTTGCTTTCCCTCCTTAATTTCAAATACATAAAAGAAGCTGCAAAACTGTTACTCTCTGGAGCATTTGAGACCCTGCTCCCTGGTACATGTCGTAACTTTGACTCAAATAAACTCGTAAAAATTCTCTATGGGTTTGGATGTTTAGCCAACCCTATTAAGAGGGTTCCAAGATTTATACATCAGGTTCCTGGAAGTCTCACAAGCCATGTAATTCCTTGTAGAAGGTATTCTAACTATAGACTGCTCAACTAAGGCTTAATGAGTGTCTGTGATAAGTGATCTTGATATAATAATAATATACTAATAATATTAACAGTAATATCTAGCATTTATCAAATGCTTCTTAGAAAGTCCAGTCTAGATGGTTTTCTTTATGTCTCCCTGTAATACAGTCAGTATTGCTGCTCTTATTGTTGTTACGGAGGAGGAAACTACAGCACAGATGAGTTAAGTAACTTCCCAGCAGCCAGAGCTGTAAAGTGTTGAGGGCAGGAATCAAATCAAGATTTGGATTTCAGGCCTCTAAGCTGCTTTGCCTCTTTGTGACGCTTGTAAAAATGTGAGGAAATATAATTTGTAAGTCAACTTGTTAGCCTTAGTTTCGACTTTTTGAGTGGACCGTTTAAATAATAAAGCACACCATTAAGGTTGTGTCATAGACAGCTAACTCTCAGGCATGTGGGAGGTGGGCTGAGTTACAGGAGCCTGGGCTAGTTACCAGCACAGGACCACAGTCATGCACGGGACAGGATTGGGGACCTAAAGGGAGAGCTTGGAGAGAGCGGGGCTGATGAAAGCAGTCACTCCAGCAGGGTTTGGTAGCTCCATTGGGAAGGGGAAGAGGAAAGCGTCTAACAAGACTTTCAGATTTTTAGGGTGGACACCTGGGTAGTGACGCTGCCTCCCTAAGACGCCCTAAGATGTCCATAAGATTGACATCGTGTGGGAGGAGGGAGCTCTGGGGTGCGTGTTTGGGAGTGAGTCCCCGACGCGGGGGTGCGATGGCCGGGGCAGCTGGAGTCCAGGGTGAGGGCTGAGGCCACGTTACCTGCAGGGAAAGGTCTCTGCTCCCAGAGAGCACGTATGTCAGAGAGCCGAAGGGCATGTCTGCAAAACCTTAGGGTCGTTTTCAAGGTTTGACTTTCAATGACTCTAGGTAGGAAACCAAACTAAGCGCTAGAATGTGGCGCACTTCTACCCTTTGTATCAGAAACGATGGGAGGCTTTCCATCAGCCCCTGCAGTTGCGCAAAAGCCTTCCCTGGTTTGGCCTGGATCGTTTGTGCAGTTCGTTCTCAGACGCCCACTCTCCCAGATGGAAATAAAATGTCTCTTTCGCAGGAAGGTAGAGTTTTAACATCCCCAGGTTTGCCTGCTGGCTACTCTGCTGCTGTGTTATGGTATCGTGTAATTTGGACTTAAATGTAAAATTACAGTGTGGCTTGCAGCTGCAGCCTGGGGCTTCGTGCAAAGCCTGCCGCCCAGGCCCTCTTCCCCATGATGTCATCGCCTTTCTAATTACAGACAGCTTCGCTTTTACTTACGACAAGTGACAAAATAGAACAATGGGCGCTGGCACCATGAGGTCTTGGTGTGGAGAAACCAACAGCCAGCCTCAGGTGGGCAGATGTTCTTATTCCAGCAGGAATAGAGACATCCTGGAATCCTCGCAAGGGCAAAAGTTTCTGGGTTTGAGCCCAGGTCAGGGTGTGCACCGGAGGCAGCCAATCAATGTTTCTCTCTCACATTAATGCCCCCCCGCCCCCAGAATCAATAAACATATCCTTGGGTGGGGATTTGAAAAGAGAAGAGCCCATCCCCAGTGAAGGGACAGTGTCTCCCCGGGAGCCTGCCTGGGTGGCCGTGCAGTGAACTTGGGAACCCCTCGCCTGCCTCCTTGGAGAGGAAGCCTGCCTTCTGAACGCTCCGATGGCTCTCCTCCCTTTACCCAGCCTTGCGGGTGATTGTGGAGACTTCCCAGAGTTTTCATTTGCCCTACACCTATTCCGCTTTCTCAGCAACCTAGCAGGAGAGGGAAAAACCCATTAGTATTTTTATAACCCATCTGAAGATATATCAAGCCAGCCATTCACAGCTGAATTTCCACATAACTCCGGGGTTAGAACAAATGTCAGATTTTGGCAAATAATTTTGGCTTAGTCCCAAAACAGCAAGGGCCTTAAAAAGTTAAACATGTTCATTTGTGTCTTGGGTGGGTATAAGAAATCCTTAGTCTCTAAAAATTCCTCACTGTGTAGCTCCTGGTTTACTGCCCTGTTACTCCTCCCACTGTGTCTTCTGCAGCGGTGCTCTGAGCAATGACCGTGAAGGAGGCCACAGAAATCTAGCTCTACTTGCTTTCCTCTGGATCAGGACATGAGGCCTTCGTCTAGCAAAGAATAAGTGACTCGGGGGGGGGGGGGGGGCAACAAATTGAGAAAAACTAAGGAGTTTTCTGTTTACAGACACAAGATTTATCAATGTAAGGTCCTTTTAACCCCTACATAAATTCCTCTCTGGCTTGGGTAATACGGACTGTTTTTATTTGTTTGATGCCAAATAATATAGATAGGATTGAGTTTTTAATGAGCCTCAAATACTTGGATAAGTGCAGAATGTGCTAGGTTATATTTCACTCCCAGTGAGGGGAAGGGGAGAGGGACAGGTAAAACTGAGTTCAAGGAAACAGCCTGTGGTATTCTTTACAACACGTAAATTCCAAGGACCCTCTGATGGAAGACCTCTTCTGAGAAAGGAAAATATTTACAAATGAGGTGAAATATTCTATGAGTGGGCGCTATATGGTACAGGGGGATAGAGAAAGAAATTACTCTGTTCCTATAATTCTGCAGAGGTGTCAGTGGAAGCATTTGGGCTACATAGTGGATGAGTAGGATTTGCCAGAAGAGGGATGAGGGAGAGGAATTCCCTGCAGAAGGAACAGCATATGCAAAGGCACAGAACTGTGAATAAATAGAATGTGTTAGAGGAAAGCCTAGGATTTGAAATGCCCTCAGTATAATATATATGGAAAGTTGACTGTGAAGGACCATGTTGAAATTGATCCATTAAATGACTAATGATGGTTGTTTTTTCATATGTTGATCAGCTATATCTATGTATTTTAAATCTTTATTTAAATGGAATAACTCAGAATTAGCATAATAAAAAATCATGTGAACATATTTTAAAATCAAATCCCCAGAAGCACTCATATTCTACTCTTTTGGCAATTTCTTCTCCTATGTCTACCTTTCACCAAATGCTTAATCCTTGCCTACCATAATGGAAAGTCAGTATAATAGATCTAAAAATTAGATTGTGTCCCTCATTATATCTGTCCCAGTTCTCCTGGTGAAGGACAGAAGCACACTAAAGCTTTTGCTCAGACATGTCTTATGTATAATTTGCTCACATTGCATTGGCTAAAGCAAGTCAAATGGCTGTGCTCAGAGTACATCGGGTAGAGAAGTATTTCTCCCTAAAGGAGAAATAAGGGTCAAAATTCATGTTTGTTTGGTTGAAAATCTGGAAGGAAAAAAATGCATACAAAACAAAAAAATCCAGTATTTACCTGGGTGTGGCCCTGGGAGGTGGGATCTGGGTGGGATATGCCTGACAGGAATGCCAGGAAACTTTCTGCCACATAAGAACTATACATTCTTGCTTTTGTACTGGGCAAATGTATTTCTTCCTTAGAAAGTTAAATTTTCCAGTAAGTTCTAGCAATGCTATACCTTAAAAGAATTAGCATAACTTTTCAATATTGTTATGGCTAACCTAGCAAATCAAATCGGCTCTCTTGCCAAAAGCTATAAAAATGTAATATCTTTCCTTTTATTATCCGAGTCTACTTGCGTGGTATGCAAAAATAAAAGTGTTTCATTTAATGTCAAAAGTCTCTCCTCTTTCCTATTGATATAATCTGAATTCCTTGTGGGTGAAAAATAGGTTTTCAAGTCAGAGCGGAGAAGTAAATCTTTCTTTAAACTCTCATTACTCTGTCTGGATGTATGCTTTAAAAATTCACATATTTCCAGTTTTTCTAAATGAAAAAAATGTAAGAGAAAAAGAAACCCAGAAAGAAGAAAAACAAACAAATCTCTTTAGTTATTTCCAGTGGGTTAGCAGAGAGCCGAGAAGGGAAGGGATCTTGGTAAAAAGATTCCCTTTAAATGGCATTTTCTGATGACTTTCTTAACCCTACTCCACTCTCTCCTGCCCCAGAAGAACTAATATTTTGCGTCTCTGTGTCTGCAAAGCTTTGCTCGCGCCGGCACGGTGGCTGTCCTACGTCTTTAGTGCGGCCACTGATCTGTATGTGTCCCTCCCCGCTGGCCCGGCCGGGCTTCCGTGGCGTTGCAACTCTCATCAACTCTCAGTGAGTCATTCATGAATTAATATACACTATATTTTTTCAGAATCTAGTTTAAGAAAATGAGTAAAATACTAACAAAAGAGACCACCGTCTTTTGTTTCATGACACTTTGAAACCCAATGCTGACATTTATAAAAATTCCATTTCATTGTTCTACGTGTTCTTTTCTTTTTCAACTGTTTCTGTTTTTGCTGAATAACACAAGGAATAAATGTCACTGATATATTATTAACTTTTTGCAAAATAAAAAAAATTTCCCTTTTCAGTTTTATCGAAGTTACCCCCGCACAAAGCTGCACATGAACAGTTAATGCAAAGCAGCGCTCCTCTGTCCTCGCTCAGCCTAGTAGCCTGTCTTCCCCGAGGGGGGCCACTTTCAGACGTCCCGGCTGCTTCTGGTATTTAATTCCACATTGCAAACCAAACAAGGATAACAAAACAGGAGCAAAACTCTAATTATTTTGCTATTTCTTAATTATTCAGTTTTAGGAGTTACCTGTTCATTTCTTTTTTTTTTTCAATTACAGTTTACATTCAGTATTATTTTGTATTAGTTTCAGGTGGACAGCGTAGTGGTTAGACAACCATATACTTTACAAAGTGTTCCCCCTGATACTTCCAGTACGCACCTGGCACCATGCATGATTATTTCAATATTATTGACTATTTTGTAATTACCGATCAGTACTTCTCAGTCCCTTCACCTTTTTCACACAGTCCCCCAACCCCCTTCCCTCTGGCAACCATCGGTCTGTTCTCTGTATCTATGAGTCTGTTTTCAATTTTGTTTGTCCATTTATTTTGTTCTTTAGATTCCACATATAAGTGAAATCATTTATCTGTTCATTTCTTAATAAGGCAGTTCTCTACTCCTCCCCCATCCTCCTAATATAATTACATCAAAAATTTTTAACCATCGGTATTCAGTGTTTCTATTTTTATGGCTGTGTAAATATTACTCATAGATATAATTGCATCTCCCTCCTATAATGGTTATTTCCAGAGTTAATAATTACCTTCTTTTATTTGTTTGGTTTTTATTTTTGAGAGAGAGATTTTGAGATTTTGAAGAAAATTGGGAAACATTTTATTGTAGACTAGGTATATATTGGGTATTAAATTTCTTCAGCATGAATGACGCTGTGGTTGTACATAAGAAAATGTCTGTATTTTTTAGAGATGCATATGGAAATATTTAGAGGGAGTATAACATTTGGGATTTGTTTAAAATACCTCAGCAAAGAGAAAAGGGGATATATAAAGCAAGCATGGCAAAATTTGATAATTGTTGAATCTGGGAGAAGGGTGCATGAAAGTTCAATTCTTTCTACTTTTGCATATCTTTGAAATTTTTCCTAATTAAAGTTGTCTCTCTTACTAGAGTTTCAATAGAACCACATTTAACAAAGCTCAACAGTAAAGTTTACATTTGCAAAGAGTGACTATGATGTGGAAAATACAATGTTAATTATATGTTTATTGACTAAAACCACATACACATATGGACTAGAAATACTGAAAAGTAAACTCTTAATCTCAGCTTTGCCACTCCAACGATATGTCCTGGGGTGTCGTGGATAAAACTAGACCTGGTGTCCTCAACATAAAGTGAGGACATGAACAAAATGATCTTTGGGGCCTTTTCTGCTCGAAGCTTCTTAACTATGGAGAGCTCCACCTAATATATTTGCCTCGGTGTAAACATTCTCCTCTGGGGGTATAAACAGATGCTAAATGGCAGACAGAAGATGTCAGAGAATTATAGACACTTAGACTCCAATAGTACCTTGCAAGCCATGTAGCTCATATTCCTCCCCAATGCAAGAATCTTGCCTCCAGTAGATGTCCATCCAGACTTGAATTCTTCCAGAAATGGTTATCTCACTATTTGGTGAAGCTGCCCATTCCTTTAGTGATCACTTTGATCCTTAGATTAAACTCATAAACTATATTTTTCTTTAACTGCCTAAACATGGGCATTTTCTCATTTTGGATAATGAATACCACATTTTATTATGCTAAAGAATTTTCAAGGTTTTCTGAAGCGCAGAATTTAAAATAATGACAGATAAAAAATATTTTCAATGCTAAGAAACTAATTCTATCTGTACAAACAAAGCTGGTCATGGTCTGCTTCCTTCTGATGGTTTCCTCTCTCTTCTACCACTTTCTTTACCCCCCCCCCCCCCCGGGCTCTCCCCTATCCTTGTCACTTTTTGAATTATTTATAAGCAAGGTGTGGATTTAGAATGACTTTCACATAAATTCCATCAAGAGTGCTGTATCCAGCCTATGTTCTTGGTGTATTGCCCTCTGGTTGGGCCAAGACCATAGTCCATTCTGTTTTTAAAAAGTGAAATTCTCTTTTCTCTCAATTCTGGATCCACCCTCATTCATTGGATAACCCTTTTTCATTCTTTACCTGTTTCCTCCTTTTGATTGGAAGCCTGGGTTTCTCTGTTCACTATTCTCCATGAGAAACAAGCAAGTGTTAGAAATTTCTATCTGTAATTGACAGTTGTTATAACCCTAACACTTTTAGAAAAATGTGTGAAGAAAAACATTTGGTCGTCTGTAGCTTCTTTTGGTCATTTCTCAACCTTTGCCTCTGTGAACGGAAATAGGTTAAAAGCTAAGTTACACTGACTGCTCATGCAAAACCTATATATTTTTTAACTTTGAAGGTCAAGCTCAGCATAAAATGCCCCAGAACAGAGCAGATTTTGCGGGGTTCCTCTGAGCACTAAGTGGTCCGTAGTTGAGTGTTTGGCCATCCGCTGATCTGTAGGTTAGAATAGCCCAGAACCATTTGCTAAGGGAGATACTGATCCTTTCCACAAACATGCTCTTCGTTTGTCTTCCCGGCTTGATGACTATGTGGACATTCATCCGAACATCTGTCTTGAGTTGGCGTTTTAAATGTCCTAAAATGACCTAAAGTCTCTTCTCTTTTTTATGGTTGAGACGTATAGATGATCCCTTAATTAGCATCGGAAAATGCCTGGCACTGCGTTCACATCAGGGACATGAACCGTGAACAGTCTGCTCTGCAAACCTTATCAAAGCGCATTGACAAGAAATAGTATTATTGGAGGCTTGCGCAGAAGAGATGAAGTCCATCCTCAGATATTCTAAACTTTCTCTTGGACCAGGCCAATCTGTTAGCAAGCTTTGTACTTGACCTCCATTGCTTGGCCCCTGCGTAGGTCACTTAGTGAATTTCCTTCTGCATATGTATTTATTCTACTTTTCCGAGTGTGGTCTCATGAGCAGCAGTTTGACTTCACCTGGGAACCTGTTAAGAGCAGGCCGCCTTGGCAGCGTGGCTGCTGGTCGAGCACCACCCCAGGCGCGGCAAGGGTGCTGGCTCGACTCCCGCGGGCACACGCCCGGCTGCCGGCTCGCTCCGCAGCGGACGGTGTGCAGGGGGCAGCCAGTCAATGTTCCGCTCTCACACAGACGTTTCCCTTTCTCCCGTTCCCTTCTCTCTCTAAAAGTCAATAAAAATATTTCACACACACGAAACAGAGAATCTTGAGCTGCCCCCAGAAGTGCTGAATGAGAATCTGCATTTTAACAGGACTCCCAGGTGACTTGTGTGCACTTGGAAGTTTGAGAAGCACTGCCTTAAACTGCATTCCTTTTGGCCAGAAAGCTCCGGGAAAAACAACAATAACAAAGCACTCATATTCCAGAATCTAACGAAGCCTGATTCCCTCCGAACCCTTCTTACTCTTTGGCTTATTCCTTTTCTAATCTCATTTTCCTTTCACCTAATTCTTACGACCGTGGTATGAGTTTATAATAGTGTTTCAGTTATCTGATTCTGTGGACCAAACCGTCCCAAATTTGGTGGCTTAAGCCACATCCACATTGGTTTTCCTCACAGGTGTGCCCTTTGGGCGGGGCTCGGCGGGCCAGCCTTCTCTGCTCCCCTTGGCATCCGCTGGGCTGCACAGGGCTGGCAGCCGGAGGCCTCCGAGGGCTGTGCCCTCGCTCATGTGGAGGCGGATGCTGGCTGTGAGGTGAGGGGACAAAAACAGCTGCGACTGCGGCCACAGCACCTCCGTGTCGCCTGTCCTTACGGCCAGCACGGTGGCTGAGTACCAGGGGTGCGTGCGCACCCCGAGATAAGCACGAATCTTAAAAGCTCTTCTTGCCTTGGCCGGCCTCGCCTAGAGGTCGAGCAGCATCGCCTCCGCCACAGGCTGTCCTGAGAGCCGCCACCTCGCTCTTCTCAAAGAGAAATAGAGTCTATCTCTGAACGGGGAAATGGCTGGATTCTGGAGGGGATGACAGATATGGCTGTGGCTATGTTATGGAAAATAAGATTTGCTACCACTGCTCATATTTTTAGGCTATTTTTAATTGTTTTGGAAGAAAGTGGGTGTATAAATTAATAATGAATGAATTAACAAATATTTATTAGAATTAAATAGCTTTTAGTTGTGTGTTTTTATCAGCCTAATATATGTACATCTTTACTTTCTACTAAAGTAAATAGCCTGGAAATAGTGAAAATTGATATGGAAATTGATCTCTTGCTCCTGATGTTGGAGGCTGATCTAATACCAACAGGTTCTACCCAATGCATTATTTTGAATGCAAATTAGGGACCAGAATGTCCACTTTAGAGTCTCAAATTTAATACACATACAGATCATCTGTGTGGGTGTTGGGGGTCTTGTTAAATGCAGATTCTGATTCAGTAGGTCCGGGGCAGGGCCTGAGACTCTGCATTGCCAACAATTTCAATTCTGCCTGGGGCTGTGCTGCGTGCATTCTGTATAAGACAGAGAGGGGTCCGGTCTGGTCCCAATCATTCTGGTCCTCAAAAACCCAGGAGATGTGGGTAGGATTTCTAGAGTCTGTAAGTTTTCATATTTTGCACAATCATCTGATGTAATGAGGCAAAAGCACTGACCCTGTGTTCAGAAGATCTGGCTGTATATCTTGGTGCAGTGAGCTTGGCCACTTATTACTCTACAGGAAGTGCTGTGAACCTGTTTGTCTGCCATGTGATTATAAAAATTCTTCCCTCAGGACATTGTTGGAAGAAAATTATAGTAAATCATAGGTGCTAAAGTGCTTTTAAGATTAAAAATACTAAACACATGAAAAGGTGCCACCACTGTGGTACTTACAGACATGACAACAGGGAAGGTATACTTTTTTCTTTTTATGTCCAGTCTTTTAAAAAGCATGGGTCAAGGATCAGTGCATTAAAATCACCTGAAATGTTTTTTAAAATGTAAATCCCGAGCCCCACTTTAGCTTTAATTGAATCTGGATTCCTGAAGGGGAGGGACAGTAATTTGCGTTTTGATCTCTTCAAAGGATTCTTATGCATATTGAAGCATTGAGAACCAGACTGATACCTCCACCTCAAGGGTGTTTGACGGGCCTCTGCCGAGTTAGGCTTCATGGACCAAACTCGTAAGCAGTTTGGATTTTTCCTGCTCATTCTCAAACCCTAAATCCTGATTTTCTAAGTTCCAGTCCTGGCTTGGTTTCCCACAACCTCCCATTTTTGTGTAAGTTTCAAGCTCTGTTCTAGTTTCGCCCTATGTGGCTCTCATTCTAGACCTTCTCCTGAGTGTCCTTCCCAGGAGCCTCAGCTGTTAGCTTTCCTCCAGCTTTCACTCCTAGAGTGTCCCCAGACTAAATTCTCAGCCAAGTTTCTACTACCCCTGGGGAGTAATTATCAAAACCTTCTCTTGTTGAGCTAGCTCTTAGGGTGTCTTGACTACACTGCATCCCAAGAGTCAGCCTTGTCAAGGGAAAGGAAGGCTCACCAACAAGTCAGGTCACATGGCAGTCATCTCTTCCTTCTGAGGGAAGGTGCAGTGACAACCTGCCCCTGCCCCAGTGCTTGCGGTTGAACAGTGATGAGCAAGTGGCCCAGAGTGCACTCTTCTGACCGATTTCAGAGGAAAATTCAAACATCCGGGGAGTTCCAGAATTGGTCAAGTACAGAGCAGTTTCCATTCGCCTTCACCACCCTAGAACCAGGGGAAACTGAGGACCACTCTGTGTGATCAAGGCCACTTCAGGGAGTTTCCGCCACATCAGGCCTCAGTGATGTCCTAGTTTCTCAGCTCTCACAGAAAGAAATACACGTTAGTAAAGTGAAGCTTTGTGTCATACATAAGTCCCAGCACGGCTTCCACTGGCTTTACTAGCAGATGCATAAGTCAAGTTCTAGTTCTAGCTTTGAATTCGAGCATGAAGACAATCCTACTTGGCGTATTGTCCTGGCGTCATTTCCTAGCACATATGGAAATGTTCCTGTGGATGTGAGGACATTGGAAGATGTAGATTTTATTCCAAATAACATTTGTTCCTCTCCTTTCGTGCTGCTTCTAAAGGCTAACACTGTAGTCTTCTTCTTCAGTCTTTACCAAGTGAAACGAGGGTAGGTTCATGTGGGAGACTTCTTTTATTGGTTGGCATTAAGATGTCAACCTGCTGGTTTTGTTTAGATCAGGGGCTGGCAAGCCAACTTGCATGCCTGTTTTTGTAAATAAGGTTTCACTGGAGCACAGGCACACACATTTATTTATATATTGCCTATGGCTGCTTTCCACTATAGGAGCGAGAGTTGACTAGTTGCAACAGGATGGTATGACCTTCAAAGCCTAAAATATTTACCACCTGGCTTTTTACCAAAATGCTTGCTAAGCCCTGGTTTAGACTCTAAGCATCCGGAGGTCATAGAGCAGGTGCAATGAGGTTAATTTGTAAAGAGCTGAGCCCAGCTCTGCAGGCCTTCTAGGTATGTCCCGGTGCATTTAAAGATTTCTGGAGCTGCCACACACAGGACTTTAACATTCCTATGTGGAGGACAAAAAACTGAAGGGGCAAAAGCTGTTAACCACGGTTTTTTTTAGTAGTAGGATTATGAAGCAGTTTCATTTTCTTCCCCTTCCTTTCTGGATTTCTCAAGTTTCCTTCAATGAACACTTATTACACACACACACATCCCAGCACCGCTACTCCGGGTCATTTGGTGGGGTCTAGTTCTTTAAACAAAACAGGCCTAAACAATTTAGAAATTATTTTTCCTAAATCAATGTGGAGATGGGAATAGAGGAAAAAACTTTTCTGTAATCAAATCATAATTAAATTAAAACAGTAATTTTCAAAAGCCTCTCTCTTTTAGCATTGTGCCCCTGTGATAAATATTCATGAGAGTCTGTCAATCAAAAGAAAAAGTAATGGGCTAGGATTGATTGTTCTACAATGTAGTTTACAGTCTTAAATCCAGATCATAATCATCAGTAGGTGCTAGGCAACCACGTTTGCCAGATTCTGTTGCTAAGTTGTATATTATTAGTCAGGACTCTGTGGTTGCAAGTGGCAGAAAGCTGACTCAAACAACCTAAGACAAATAGAGGAGGTATTTATTAGCACACGGACTCAAATCACAGGAAGGACGGGGGGGCACCTGGAATCAGCCAGATACCGTCATCTTTCCCTGCTTCTACCCCTGCTTCTCTCTAGTCGTGGCAGCCCTTCTCTCCAGCCAGCTTACTGGATCTTGTTTGGAAAATCACTGGCCGATTCTGAGGGCCAGGCTTGGGACATGTACTAAATGACTCCTGGGTGGGGAGGGAGGTGGAAGTATTGAAGAAAGTGGGCTGGGAGTGGTAAGAGAGCAAATTTCTGTGGCCAGAATCGGAGGAGGTGGGGGCGTTGCGGCCACTGGGGAGGCCTGTTTTAGAGCAGGCGGCCACTGTGACTGGCATCCGCTCACCGTGGACATATGGCCCAGAAGAGCTAGGAGCACGGATCCCACCCATAGGCAGGCAGCCAGCAGAGTCCACCTCGGGAAACCCATGGTGTTTTAAATCCTCGAAGATCGTTCATCAAATGCCATTAAGATCTAGGCCTTCTCTCCCTTCTTTTCCTCTCACTGCTGAAAAACAAAGTGTATTTCTGTTTATCTTCCTCTGGCGTTTTGCTCACAACCTTGCCAGTTAGATCCTGGTTGCTCCCACTTACCATCGCAGGCATTCAGGAAGGCAGAAGCTTGAACTGCTCCCCTAAGAATCTGCTCCAGTGCTGCTAAGACTTCAGAGAACATCAGACACCCCAAAACGCTGATTCCTAAGCCCCATCCTCACAGAATATGAGTTACTGTGTACGGGATGGGGCCCGTGAACTTGCATTTCTAATAAGTTCCCAAATAATGCTGATGTTCAACAGCATTCAATAGCACTGATTATAGTTTATGCCTCAAAACCTATATTTTCACAGTAACCTCGAAACCTCAGTGGTTTTTACCCCGGCGTGATTTTACCTCCTACAGGACACTTGGCAATATTTCTGGCACTAGGAACTTGTATCTGAAGACATTTTTGATTGCTACCACAAAAATGGATGCTACTAGCATCTAGTAAGTAGAAGCCAGCAGATGCTGCTAAGCATCTAATAATGCACAGGACAGCTCCCAAAACAAAAAATTATCCGGCACAAAATGTCAATAGAGCTGAGGCAGAAAGGCCCTACTTTAGTCACCTATGGACCAAATTTTAGCAACCCATGGCCGAAGATTAACTTTGCGTGTAGTTTTGTTTATCCTGTGTCTTGTTCTTAAAGGCAGCATAAGTGGAAGATGCTCCACATCACATGTCACCAGGGAAATGCAAATTAAAACAACAATAAGCCACCACTACGCACCAATTAGAATGGCCCAAATCCAGAACAGTGACAACACCGAATGCTGGTGAGGGTGTGGAGCAGCGGGAACTGTCATCCTTTGCTGGTGGCAATGCAAAATGGTACCGCCATTTGGGAAGACAGTTTGAGAGTTTCTTACAAAACTAAACATACTCTTACCATAGGATCCAGAAATTGCCCTCTTTGGTATTCACCCAAAGGTAGTGAAAACTTATATTCACACACGAACCTGCATACAGATGTTTATAGCAACTTTATTCATAACTGTCAAAACCTGAAAGCAACCAAGACGTCCTTCAGTAGGTACTGAATGGATAAATAAACTGTGGTCCATTCAGACAACGGAATATTATTCAGTGATAAAAAGAAATGAGCTCTCAAGCCATGAAAAGACATGGAGAAACCTTACATGCGTATTACTAAGTGTAAAGAGCCAATCTGAGAAGGCTACATGCTGCGTGAGTCTAAGTATCTGGTAAAACTATGGAGACAGGTTGCCAGGATTGGAAGGTGAAGACGAAAGGATGAATAAATGGGACATAGAGGATTTTAGGGCAGTGAAAATACTCTGTATGGTACTACAGTGGTGGATTCATGTCATTTACATTTGTCCAAACCCATAGAATGTACAACACCAAGGGGGAATCAGAATGCTGTAGTGTAAACTCTAGACTTCGGGCGGTTATGATGTCGGTTTACCTTCACAAGTTGTAACAAATGTACCCTCAGGTGGGAGATGTTGATCATGGGGGGGCTATATATATGTGTGGGGGCTGGGGTTATATGGAAAATCTTTGTATCTTCCCCTCAGTTTTGCTGTGAATCTAAAAATTCTCTAAAAAATAGCCTTAATTTGTTAAAAGGCTGCAAAAGAAAGCAGATGAAAGTACAATCAACTTAACATCTGCTGTTTTGCATTGCACTTACCTCCTTATATTATCAGCCTGGCCCCTAGAGGCATCTCAGTTTCCCACCCTCTGATCCCATCCAACCTCTTTATTTTATAGATGAGGGAGGAGGAAGGGCATTCGCCAAACAATTTGTCCAAGGTTCAGTGGGGGAAGCAGGTCTGGAATCCAGGCCTGTGACAGCGATCACAATGCAGACGTGAATTAATATACACCTGCTGGTACCCTCTAGTACATTCAGGTAAAGCCATATTGCTCATTCATTTATTTACTCTTTCAGCATTCATTCCCCACGCACAGTGTTATTTGACACACACGATTAAATATTTAGATAAAGAAATCAAAGGTTCTCATGTATTACCTACCAACAGCACTGCCCATGACATTATTTGACCCATGCTACTTATTTAACATCCCCTCCAAATGTTTAGAGATAGAGATGTTCCAGCAGCAAGTTCTGTTTTGTTTTTTTAAAATATATCTTTATCGATTTCAGAGAGAGGAAGGGAGAGGAAGAAAGAGAGATAGAAACACCAATGGCGAGAAAGTCGACATTGACCGGCTGCCTCCTGCATGCCCCCGGCTGGGGATCGAGCCCGCAACCCTGGGCATGTGCCCTGACCAGGAATCGAACTGCGATCCTCTGGATCCCAGGTCGATGCTCAATCGCTGAGCCACCCGGGCGCAAATTCTGATTTTGAAATGCCAAGTTGAAGCTTAGAGCTTGCGTGACCGATGGCTCTCCCGTCTACTGATGCAGAGTGAAAACAGCGGGCCTGCCAAAATATGTGCACTCTGGCGAAACTGTTTTTCTCCCCCTCAAAGAAGTTTTGCACCACCTAGGGGTTTTTTTTTCCTTTATGTCCTCATTTTAGCATTAAAAGAATTGTAAAAAACTAAAACAGAAGCAAGGAACAACAACAAAACAGAAAATTCAAACTATTAAAGAGCGAAGAAAGATACTAAATTATGCTTGAATTCTGCCTCTCTATTGGGGGTTAGCAAATGATGGCCTGCAAGCAAAATCCAGTCCACCATCCATAGTTATAAATAAACTTGTTGGAAGACAGCCACGTCCATTCATATTCATATTTTCTGTGGCCGTTTTCATGCTACAATGGCAGAGTGGAGTAGTGGGACAGAGATCTTATGGCTGGCAAAGTCTGAAACGTTTACTATCTGGCTCTTTGCAGGAAAAGTTTGCCTAACCTGTTCTTAATTATGCATTAGGTTATACTGAATGAAATTGTCAACATTGGGCAGTTTTGACCAACGCATTCATATGGTTCATTCTAAAAAGCAAGAGATAATGATTTCACTGAAAATGGCTTTTTTTTTCTTTCTTGTAAGCTAAAACTTGTGACTTTCAGAGCTCAAAACGGAGTCTCACAATGGCCATGTTTATCAACAAAATCACTTCTTCATCTATAAAAGAAAATAAAAATCATTCTTTTGCCCAGGAAATGGACAAAAACTAGATGCCTCGCTGGCCTAGAAACAGAATTTTCTAGTGAAGGATTTTGCAGCTCTCTGCAGCCACAGATCTGCCTTGCCCCACCTATAAGATCTCGCTCTACTGCAGTTAGTTATTTTTGAGGATGTTTTATTAGCTCCCTCTTTCCATGAAGATGTTCTACAAACACTTAAATGTCTATGCTTCACTTAGGAGATGGCACTAATAGGTTTGCATAATGTGGGCCATTACAGGTCATTGCTAATATAATAGAATGAACCTCTGCCCGGATGGCCTCAGGTTACACCACACCCATAGCTGTTAGCTTCTAGCTTCCTGTAGAAACAGCCAGCAGGGTGAGAGGAAGCGAGCAAGGGGTGTGACTGAGGCCAACCTTCTTTGGAATTCTGCTACCTCTTACCAGCTATAGAAAGCTGGGTGAGTTTTGTAGCTTTGATCAGCCTCACTTCCCTTTGCTAAAAAATGGGAATGATGCCTATTTTGCATAGGTTGTTTTAAGGATTAATAAGTATGTGAGCAAAGTGCCCAGCAATTAGCAAATAAGTAAATGATACTAAGTCGAACCACATGAAATTGCTGGAAAAAAATGGCAGTGGCACCCTGGACCGTGTGGCTCAGTTGGCTGAGCACCATCCCATGCACCGGGAGGTCGCCACTTCTGTTCCAGGTCAGGGCACATGCTCAGGCTGCAGGCTTGACCCTCAGTAGGGGACATGCAAGAGACAGCCACAGAGCTGCCTCTCTCCCTCTCCCTTCCTCTCTCTCTAAAAACCAATAATAACATATTTTTTTAAAATGGCACTGGCATGCCATTTAACCTGAAGCTGTCATTGTTGCAACTGTTATCATTATTGCATGTCCGTGGGCCAGGCTTGGGGAAATGGACACGGCGCTGTGTGCCACGTGCAGCTTCCAGCTAGGGGCAGACTGCGGTGAGCCAAGCAAGGGCCCGCTTGCGGAGGCACTGCTCCCGGGTGCGGGCAGCGTTCGCATGACTCAGAGCAAGTGCTTCCTGACGCTTCCCTTCCCAGGCGCCTCTCTCGACTCTCCCTGGTCCCTGCTCTGTTGCTGGGTTCCCCTTATCTAGCAGAGAAATTCCTCATCTCCTTATCAGCACAGGTGCCTGGTGCCTCTTGCTAACCTGAAAACCACCTCTTGGATGACCCTTTAATAACTTTAATAACTAAGGGATCAATGACTCATGGCAAATCATAACATTACACCCGCCCAAAAATGCTTGCTTCAAGAGAGAATTAAAATCTTAATTTAAAAGGGCAGGGTTTAGGGCATGACTTAGTCGGTTGGCAGAGGGTGTCTCACAACCCCCCGCAGGTCCGAGCACATAAACACGTAGCCACAGAAAGAGCAATGCGCTGGGGCTTCCATGAGCCTTAACAACGGCTGGGTGCTCGGATGAGGGGAAGCACGTCAGCATGGTTAAAGGCATCCCAACCCATCCTTCCCTCTTTCCTTTTTTTTTTCCTTCGCCAAAAATGACTTGATAGGACAAAGGACTCAAGCGGTGGCCAGCCTCCAAGATTGCCCCCAGCGATTCTCCTCTGGTCTCCATGCTCACGTGCAATTACCCCCGCCCCGCATTGACTTAGGCTGGTCCGGTAACCATGGGACATGGTGGGGGCTCAGGTCCGCCACTTCCCGAGCGCACCAAGGGGCTGTGCCCACCGCTTTGCTCCCCTAGATTGCTCACTGTGTTCTGATGCGCAAGCGCCCTGCGAAGGGGGCCAAGTGGGAAAGAAACTGAGGCCTCCTCCCGGCCGCCGGCGCCAGCTTCCAAGCCACGGGACTGCACCGTGTTGGAGGTGGAGTCTCAGCCCCAATCAAGCTTTTAGAGCAGCAGTTTTTAACCGGTGAGCCGCAAGAATGTTTAAAACCTGCAATACCTGACTATTTAGTCAGGGGCACTGCCCTCTTTTCCCTGAGATTGTCAAATAAAAAAAATGACAACAGCCAACACAACAATAGCCATCCAGTGCGAATGAATCAAAAGTATACCTATTTTTTTGGTCAGATTGGCAAGAAATACATTTTTTGGGTGTGCAGCAGAATTCGAGTAATTGGTTTATGTGCCATGAGATGAAAAGGGTTGAAAATCGCTGCTTTAGATGATTGCAGGTACTGCTGACATCAAACCATAGCGCCCTGGGAGGTCTTGAACCAGAACCAGTCCAGTCAACTGTTCCCAATCCTGACCCATAGAAAATGTGAGATAATAAATGTTTATTGTTGTTTTAAGCTATTAAGTTTTAAGTAACATGTTGCACAACAATACAACTAGAATTCATGGTGGAAAAACCTCCTTAAATCAGTAAGAAGGGGACAAGCAACACATAGAAAAATGGACAAAAGACTTGAAGAGACATTTCACAAAAAAGAATATCCGAATGGCCAAGGTTTGTGTTCCCCCAAAATTCACACGCTGAAACCTAATCCCAACATGATAGCATCAGAAGGTGGGACCCTTCGGAGGTGATCAAGTCATGAGGGTAAAGCCCTCGTGAATGAGATTAGTGCCCTTATAAAGGAGACCCCAGAGAGCTCCCTGACCCCTTCTGCCATGTGAGGACAGGGAGAGGGAGAGGGCCCTCTCCACCAGATACCAAACCTACACCAAACCTACTGGTGTCTGATCTTGGACTTTCCAGCCTCTAGAACTGTGAGAAGTTAATTTCTGTTGTTTCTAAGCCATCCAATCTGTGGTATTCAATTATAGCAGCATGAACTAAGACAGAAATTGGTGCCAAGAAGTGGGGGTGCTGTTGTAATACATACTTACAAATGTGGAAGAGGTCTTGGAACTGGGGAATGGGTAGAGGCTGGAGGAGTTTTCAAAGGACAGGGTGCCTGGCAGAGTCTAGAGCTCAGGGCCCTGACCCAGGAGAGCTGTGGGGGCCCAAGCAGAGCACCACTGTGGGGTGGTCTCTCTGTGATATTGCCACACAGTCGAGCCCTGTACAGCAATAGCATTGAATGAGCTGCAACTGCATCTGGGAACAAAGATGTATCTGAGACAGTGTGGAGCTCCTGGGGGCTGGTGGTGGTTTTGTTTTGTAATCTGGGTGCTGGTTACATGGATGTGTTCAGTTTGTGTAAATCTGCCTGAGTGTAAAAAAAAAAAAGGTTTTGAAATTACCTGCCTTCTGTGATGTATTGAGAAGGTAAAGACACTACCAGTTCCAGTCATGGCATCTGCACTTCTAAAGTCCTGGCTCAAGGTAGAGTGGGGTTGAGATGCCCGTTCCTCTAATTCAGGGTGAGGCCAATGACAGCTTGCAGGCAAAATCCAGCCAGCAGCTCCTTGTAAATAAAGTGTTACTGGGGCACAGCCACACCCACTTACTTCTCTGTTATCTGTGCCTGGCTGCTGTCCCCAGGCACCGGCAGAGCTGAGGGGTTGTGGCAGACATTGCATGGCCCACAAAGCCATCTGCTCTGATCGATTGAGAAGCTTCTGGTACTGTTGTATCTCCCACCTCTTCGCCCTCTTCATCCCTTGTCCTCCCTTTTTCTTGCTCCTGCTTATGTATCAGGCTTTTTTCCAGATGCCGACAAGCCCTGTGGTTCTCTGGATAAAGAGGAAATGGGACTATCCCCACACTGTCATTGCCCTGCCTCTGTCATAAATCTAAGCTGTCTGTGGGGACAAACGCCAGGCGTTGCAGTGATGTGAGCAGGGCAGGGAATGCTCAGATGGCTCCTTCGGCTCATTACTGCAGTGCTCCTGAAGATAAGACTGAACTTGACAGCACTGGCAGTTCGGGTCACACAGAACACCTGCACACGCTCAAGCTATTTCAGCAGAAAGAGGCCTCTAAGTGCAGAATGTTTGGGAAAGGACATCTAGACAGAATTGTTTTGATTACTAACTACAAACTTCCTCTAGCACTTGGACGTAGCTCTGGAGTCCCATGGCTTTGTTTTTAACTAAGAGTATATGACACTTGCCAGGTGATCGACAATTATGTCTTGCTGAATGTGGTCACTCACATAGAAACAGAAAAAGCATTCACTGTTTAAATCAAGAAAGCTGTCACTGCCAGGTATGTTCTTTTCTGAAGTATTTTCTCTCCCCCATTTAACATCAGCTGTCGTTTTGGCATTGTTTTTCCTTAAGAAAAAAGACACTGAAATGGAAGACAACAACTTTGGGGAGGATTGTCCAATAGTTCGAACTCTAAGTTCCAAGTGAAAAGGCTGGCTCTCTTTTCTGCATTCTTCTAAGGATTTGCTCTGTGACCTTGTGTTTCCTTAGCCTATCTGGTCTTCCATCTGTAAAAATGAATTTTTAAGTTCATGCTCACTCAACTTCCTCAATTGACCTAGGGAATGATGGTTGTCCATGCAGTTTTTTTAGATGAAATAGATGATGGAATTTTAAAATAAACCCCTGTGACAAGGGCCAGTATGTTTCCACTGCCAGTGCTTTGTGATAAAGACTGATGATTTATGTCCGTACTTGCTCCGAATTTGCTCAGTATCATGGCGTGGTGCAATCATTGTGTGACGTTATTCACCTTTACCTAAGGGAGGAAAGGAGTCTGGGTAAAGAGTAGAAATTATACAGAAGCACAAAAGGAAAGCCCTTCCAAAATTATTTATTACTCTCTTTTTTCGCTTGTATTGGTTGATTTTTCAATGAATTCACCAGGAATACATATTGAGCATACATAATATTTAAGGCACTATTGTGGGTACAAAGACATTTTAGAAACCCCCTCTATGAGATACAAAGGCTTTCCAAATAAGAAACCACAAGTTCAAATCCTGTCTCTACTTTTTACTGGATACGTGGCCTTGGGGAACCTACTTAATCCATCTGAGCCTTCCTCTTCTCATTCGAAAGTGGAGTCATCGTTACCCAGCCGTCCTGGGCGGGGCAGTGAGAAGGGAGGGAACTGACGGGCCTGAAGCGCTCGGTGGAGAGCCTGGACATGAGCCAGCAGTCAGTATTAGCCGCATGATTGTTGCTGTTATTTTAAAAAGTATTTCATAATTGAACCCACATTTGTTAAGAGAATATTTCCAAAATGTGGAACACAAAGATCACAGTGTGCTCTTCCAGTGCCATACTAGAACATTCTCTACAGGCCCACCTGCAGGCCCAAGGCTGCCTCCTTGCTCTGAATAAAGAGCCTCTCTGTCTGTCCTCTTTGGGTGGTCTTCATTTACCTCCATGCAGATGAAACTAAGAGTTAACCCGCTTGTTATCATCACTACGCACCCCGCAACTCTAAATAATTTCAGCATCTTAATACTCTTCCTGGGCGAGGGTGGGCTCTCCCATCACCCCGCCCTCGGGCTGTAGAAAAGTACCCGTGCTTGACTTGCTATTTACTCTTTACTAAATAGGATTCCAGGCTACAAGTTTTGTCTAGTAGAGATACAAATCACTTCTGACAGGTGGAAAGATAACCCCAAGGGTTACAGTTTTATTGCCCTGTAGGACATGGAGCAGCTTCATATCTAACGTAGCAATCTCATTCCAGCATTCTTCTTTAATGCCTATAAATACACAGCTCCTCCAAGGCTCCTTGAAATACCTTTTATGGTCTCCTTGATGCCATCATTAATGAATTGGAGAAAATATCTGACATGAGCCTTTTTTGTTGTTGTTGAAATGGTGATTTGTCTAGCAATCTTTATTTTTGTTAATGTATTTTCTTTTTTTAAATTTATCATTATTGTTGAAAATATTACGGATGCCCCCCCAATTGACCCCCTCCCCCTGCCCCTGCCTCCACACTATTGTCTGTGTCCCTAGGTTATGCATATATGCATATAAATTCGTTGGTTAATCCCCCCCTTTCCTCTGAGATTCCTCCGTCTGTTCCGTGCTTCTGTGTCTCTGGATCTATTTTGTTCATCAGTTTATTTTGTTCGTTAGATTCCACGTATGAGTGAGATCATGTGATACCTGTTTTTAACTTTTTGGAAACTATGCTTTGAGAAGAGTCGTTAAAGTCAGCATGGGGCCCGTCACGGCAGATGCGGCCAGTGAGGAGCTGCAAGTCCCTCAGGGCAGCCAGAGCAGCCGATCCTTTCTTAGATCCCCGTTGGCGGAGTTGTTTGTTTTCAACCTATATTATTAACTTCCCTTCAGGAACCATAGCTCCGGAAATGCTTTTCCACAATGTTAATTAAAAGAGGAATCTGCAAATGTAAATAACATTTGTGGCCTCCAACCCACCTGCAAAAGTATTGGCAGAAGGCTTTGGGGATCAGACCGGTAAATAGCACCCCGAGAAAGCAGCCCGGGAACCCAGTGGGTATCCATGTGACAGATCACCTCTCCCCAGAGCACGGAGTAGGAAAGGTAACCAGCTTTTCCAAAATGCTAAGGGCGTAGTAGAGCATATCGGCTGGAGTTGACATGCCCAGCCATCCAGCGAGTTCTCACAGCAAACCCAGAAGAAACCTTAGCCTCCGTGGGGGGGAGCATGCTCGCTTATGAAATTCGTTGGCAATAAAATATTTGAACAGCTAGGGCCCTGGGTATAGGTCTGACATGGGCTATTATATACAAAGGAATCTTTTTGCTTTTTCCCCACTCAGAAAGGGCAAAGCTCTTCGCATGTTTTTATTTAAAAAGTCATCATTAGTCCTACTAGGTCAGTTGGTCTGCTTGTTTTCTGGCTTCTTAATAAACGAAATGCCCTGTCATTCACTATGTGTTTTCTATCAGCCAGCATGTATCTAAGTGGCTTTTGCTCATTTCAAAGGCATTTTGTTCTTTGAAGATATTATAAGGCATGTTTGTCTCTTCGTTGCAGTCCTGGCATTCTTCCTGTTGTATGCACACTGTTGTATGTGCTGTTTTATATTTATCTGGCTCAAAAGTGCTATCTTCCAAGTAAATGGCTACTGGGTAGGTAAAGACTGATAGAGTTGATTCAAATCATGCAGACCTCAAACTTTATGGAGGTTTTGTCATTTTGTTTTGGTTTCAAATATTAAGGTGACTGAGTGACAACATGAATTAAATGAAAATCTCATTGTTTTTAAAAAGTCTCCTTTGTTAAAAATACCCCAAATCGTTCCATATTTTGATAACCCTTTAACAAAGCTGTCTTGTAGTTATTAGCAGAATTACAAAAGGATTACCCAGGGTCTAGAGCAGTGTCACTGTAATTGTTGAATGAATTTTCTTAAATAATCAAAGCACTCTAAATTGTCAATTTGTATATATTTTGTTTTGCCTTAGTCTAAACATTGACCTATCCCAAAATAAATCTAGAAAGCAGAGCTGAGGAATCGAGCAGGTCAAGGGTTTCAGTTCTGGGGCCAAACCCTACCTCCTTCCACCCTTTCATCTGCAAAATGTTTCCTGATCAGGGCTCCCCAACACCTGCCGTCAGCCCCACGCTCAGAGATGTGAGCCTCAGACACTCACTGCTTTCTGAACCAGCGACAGGCCAAACAGTCTGCTTTCTCCCACTTTCTCTGGCTCCCCCTCCTCCCATGTAGCACGCTATTTGTCAGGAAAGAAACAAAGAGAAACATAAAGAACCTAAATGCACAGCGGTTTCCTTAAATGCCGTTAATGCTGGTGGTTCTGCAATGGATTATTTGTGAAAATCTCCCTGAAAATTGCTGCTTCCTTTTGGAGGCATTAGTTCCGGCTTTTCTCTTGCATTTTCCAGAAAACTCCATCTTCAAAGAGTTGACTGCTCTTCTCTACATAAAAGCTTCGGGGTCTGCCTTTCCTCCCCTGGTTTTCCTGCTACTTACTTCTGACACTCAAATTACTTGTACTGCAGGAAGACCTTCGCTCACTGCTTCTAATTGGATTTGTAAAGGGGTATTTATTGAACAGGAGGAATTTGTCTGTCTTCCCCTTCAACCCTGCCATGAGGCTAAGATTAATGGCCCCTTATAAAGTGCTGGTCTGTTCATTTCTTTGCAATACCTGGGAGTTCTGACCCTATAACACAGGTAATGAAAGTGAGTGATATGAAATAACATCTAATTGCATTAGAATAACCCTCTCTGTTGCATCTGTCTTGAAACTGTGGAATTGCTGAAGCATCCCTGCACTGGCCCACACCTGCCCCCCAACTTCCTTATGGGTGGCAGCCTTTTCCTCTGACGTGTCCACCCTTCTCATAAGCCTGGGGCCTTTCAAGGGAAACCTAGCTCCCTGTCACCCTGCCCTGAGGCCTGGAAGAAAGGGTTGACCTCCTTCCACTGCATTATTTCAGCTTCTAGACCAGGGGTGGGGAACCTTTTTTCTGCCAAGGGCCATTTGGATATTTATAACATCATTCTCAGGCCATACAAAATTATCAACTTAAAAATTAGCTATGAAAAAAGCTGCTAGATTTATTAAATTTTGATTCCCGTCTGCGGCTGCCTTGGCAGGGCCAGACCAAATGATTTCCCGGGCTAGATGTCCCCCGCCCCTGCTCTAGGCCGCGAGTCCAGTGCGGCAGCCATGAGCCACACTGAGCTTACTGAGAACTTGGAGTGTGGCCAGTCGGAATTGATATGTGCAGTGATTGTAAAACTCATACCAAATTTGAAAGACTTCACACAAAAAAATAAGGGAAAGAATATCAAATACCGCAATACTCTTACATTGATTATAAGTTGGAATGGCAATATTTTGCATACACTGAGTTAAATAAGATACATTACTAAAATTAACCTCACCAGGGGTTTTTTTGTTTTTTTGTGTGTGTTTTTTAGTGTGGCCACTAGAAATTTAAAATTGCATTCACGGCTCACATTCTGTTCCCACTGGGCAGTGTCTGCCGCTTCACTCAGCATCCGTCTGCCTTTGCGGGCCGCGCCATGTGGCGTGGGGGCCTCTTTCTGCCTGCACTGGCTCCCAGACACTCCTTAGCCATCCCCTAGGTTGGTATCAGTTGTCCTCTAGGTTGGGATTACCTCTTTTTTCCATCCGATGCCAAACCATCAAGCAAGACAATTTTAACATGAATCTCAGTGAAGCCAGCAAACATTAACTAGGCACTTACTGTTGTCAGGTACTTTGAGGCACTGGTCTATATATTCTTAAAGAATAAGAAATTGATTGTGCCCTGACCAGTGTTGCTCAGTGGTTAGAGCATTGGCCCTCGGACCTAAAGATCGTGGGTTTGATTCCTGGTCAAGGGCACGTACTTGGGTTGCAGGTTTGATCCCGGCCCCTGTCAGGGTACGTGCAGGAGGCAACCAATCAATGTGTCCCTCTCACATCGATGTTTCTCTCTCTCTCTACCTCTCGCCCTCCCTCTCTCCCTCCGACTCTCTCTAAAAATCAATAGAAAATAATATCCTCGGGTGATGATTAACAAAAAAGAAATCAATTGCAGAGAACATATAGTCTATTAAGGGACAAGGGATTATAAACAAACAATGATGCTAAAATGAGAAAAGTTCTGGAATATATATATGTATAAAGCATATACATATATATGTATATGTATATGAATATATATATGTATGTATATATGAATATATATATGTATAAATATATATATGTATTGGAGCCAACAGGAATGCAATGAACTCTGCGGTTATCAGAGGCAACACCACAAGGATCCAGGGCGAGGGAGCCTGTGCGCGGGAGAGGTGGGAAGTGCCTTTCGGGGCAGCTGCTGGCCTCCCCGAGGCCGTGAGAGGGGAGCTGCAGAGGTGGATGGGGCCAGACGAGGCGGCTGGAGCTCTGGGGGCTCGCGCTGCCGGGACCGGCGGTGGTAGGTGAGGGTGTGCGGGTGCCGGCGCCCCATGGCCGCGGGAGGTAAGGCGGCAGGCCTCGGCTGCGGGGGCGGGAGGGGCGTCTGGGGGCAGCCTGCAGCCGGGCGGGACGCGGGGCCTCGGCTGCGGGGGCGGGAGGGGCGTCTGGGGGCAGCCTGCAGCCGGGCGGGACGCGGGGCCTCGGCTGCGGGGGCGGGAGGGGCGTCTGGGGGCAGCCTGGAGCCGGGCGGGACGCAGGGGCGGTTACAGGAGGGGAGAGCCGAGTGGCCTCAGCGGACATGTCGCGTTGGCCCTGACCCGTGCACCCCCTGGGCAGCCAGGCTTCGAAGGAGCAGAGACCTTGCTCGTAGGTCACAGCTTCTGCAAAGGTTGGCAAGCCTGCTCTGTGACGGGAGAGCCGCTTTTGCAAGCAAAGTTTAGCAGAAAGAGCGACCTGGTTCGCCTGCCTCCGTGCAGGCGGGAAGGCCAGGCCAGAATGCTGGGTGTTCATTAGAAGTGAAAACTCATTCTGCGGTCAGCGCCTTGCTTGTCAGAACCTTCTCCAAGCCCCTGACGGAATTCAAGGGCATCGGCAGCTGCAGAGCACGTATCTTTTCTTTGCTCTTGAAACCCAGAGCCAGAATGTTGGACGGCTCCCTGCTAGGGGGTGTTATGGCCCTTTGCCCAGCACAGCCAGGGCTGGGTGTTAGAAAGCAAGCAGCTCCATGTCTGTGTGCCCAGAGCTGACGCACGCCCTGGCTGGCCTTCTTTGTCACCTGTGGAGGGAGCACACTCATGGTTTCGGGTGGAGGTTGCTCACATAGAAGTGTCTTATTCCAAAAACATCATTGGGGTTAAGTTTATTTTGTAAAGAAAATTAGAGTGGAGTCTCTTCACCAAGCCAAGGCTGGGTATTGATTCTCTACTAGGTTTTTGGCTCATGAGATTACATGGAAAACTTAAACAACAACAACAACAACAACAACCGACAAAGAAACGCACCCCCAGAGATACTGATTTAATTGATCTGAGTTGCTCTGCTTTTTCTTTTTTTAGAGCTTCTCAATGATTCCAATCTGCAGCCAAGGCTGGAAACCACTGAGTTACATTTTAAAAGTCCATCCATTTTTCTTTTTTTACAGTGTACTTGGCACTGATTTTCTGCTTAAAGTGAAAGGAGGGAGACAAGATTATTGACTCAAGGTTTAGAAAACCAAATGGGCAAGGACCAAGCAGCTGAGAAGTGTGAGGAGTGTCCAGGGGGCAGAAATCAGGGCCGTAGCCGGAAAGCTCACTCGGGGCAAGCTCCTCACTCACTCCCTGTCTTCACTGCTCATCAGAAGCCACAGCAATTGTCGCCAAAGGGCCAGAAAGAAGCAGTTGCACCTCTCCTATTTCTCTTGATCCTACCCCCAGAGCTTCAGGTTCAGTAGATGGGGTGGGACCAGAAACTGCCTTTCTAACAAGCTCCCAGGTGACCTGATGCTCCCGGTTCCCAGAAGTCAAGGGGGAAGACGATTACTTAAAATGAAAATGCAGCAAAAGTAGCAAGCGTTTTTCACTGAGCACCTACTATGTGCTCGGCACCACGCCAGGCCAGGGGATCCAGAGGAAGAGCCACTGCTCTGGCCTCCATGACTTGGCAGCCTACAGATAGAGACCCAGAGACAAACCATGACCTTTTGTTAGGCTCTGTGGAGGGCCCTCCAGTTTCTCCTTGGAGATGCACAGGGCTAGAAAGAGTGTTGCTCCCACCCTGACAATATCAAAAAGCCAGACAAACTGCAATTTCAAACTTTCCGTGACTCCATCAGACAGCTGAGGTCACTGGGCAAACAACTAACCTCAGACGAAAGGACAGACAGACATCCTGCAGGAAGAGGCGGGACACAAGCACGTGCTGGGGCAGGTGCAGCAGGACATGGGTAAGAGTTTGCTTGAATTTTTTTTAGTTTATTTTTTAAATTATTTTTATTGAGGTCCTATGTCAAGCCATAGGGTAGGAGCGAGTGGGGAACAGGAAAAGAGCCTGAACCTTCCATTGTATCAGGGTACTTCAAGCCCAGAATGAAGCTGGATGAGCTTGAACTGATGAAGGAAACCCTTGGTTTGGGTGCCAAAAGGGCCAGCTGGAGGAAACCCGTCAACAGCTCCCGTGCTAATTGTTGCGAATGGTGTTTGTGCCAACAAGACGTCTGAAGCCCTAGGACTGGGCCAACCATCTGGGTCAGCAGGATTCTTCTTGCTAGCAATTTCTACCCCTGATGGGCTTGTCCCTTTGCCAGTTTGAGCTCTTCTCTCCTACAGTGTTTCTGTTCTAGCACCATCCTATGCACAGCAACACAGTAAATCCAACCCAGGTTTTCTTAGAATAATAGAAGCTGCACGAATGCAGTCTCTTCCAAATTGCCACTCACTGGACAGTTCTTGTAACTTTTTCCATATGTCAAACTTATGACCCTGTAAGTCTGAAATAAAACTGGATGGTTATCAGAAGGTCTAAGATCTCAAAATATTTTTACTGGAATTTCTGAAATCTTTAATACAAAGCCCATGAATGTATATCATCCTTCTTTCTTAGGGACTTTTGGATAACATAAAAGAATTTAATGAAAAAATATTCATCTTCCAGAAAACGCCACTAAGATTTGCTGCTTCTTAATGAGAGGACAACAGGAGCCAGGCTAAGTTGAAAAGAGAAAAGTCATTCTTCATCTGCTTTATGTTCTTTATTCACTAGATCTTATTCTTCAGAGCCTTCTGGATTCCTGAGTCTCTCTGAGGCCCATGCTAACTGGAAAGATTCCCAACTCGGTTCTTCTCTCAGAATTTGTGTGGACAGTTTTTACTTCCCGTGAATCCTTTACTGCCCAAACCAGCCATTCCCCACCACCCAGCTTTGCCCACATACCAGGAACCCAGGGAGAGATGTAGGCCCTGAATTAAGAAATGTTTTTTCCCTGGTTGTCAGCATAAAATAAACTTTCTAATACCTCCAGTAATTCATCAGTAACTTATGGCTCTCATTTCCCAAAGCCCCTTTTGCTGGTGAATTCTTTTTTTCCCCATTGATTTTTAGAGAGAGTGGAAGGGAGGGAGGGAGTAGGAGAGGGGTAGAGAGAGAGAAACATCGGTGTGAGAGAGACACATTGATTGGTTGCCTCCCGCATGTGCCCTGACTGGGGCTGGAGATCAAACCTGCAACCCAGGCACGTGCCCTTGACTGGGAATCGAACCCGCAACCCTTCAGGGCACAGGCGGACGCGCCAACCACTGAGCAGCACCGACCAGAGCTGCTGGTGAATTCTTGGTATTTCTTTGAGTCGTTCGCTTTCACTCAGCCTCCCTCCCAGCTAATTTCATCATGCAGACAGGACTCAAACCTATCTTCCAAGTATCTGGGGTTGTGAGTCTCGAAGTCTACCCTCAAACTGAAATATTGCTAACTGTCCCATGGACTGTCCCTCGTCCCACCAGCCTTGGGCTGGACCTGCGGGAGTCTCACATCGAAAACCTTGAGACCAGACAGTTGTGATCCTGATCCCCAGTTTCAGATTCCAGTGGCACGCTGGCTGTCTGACATACAGATCCACATTTAATTCCCGAACGCTCTTGGAACAGCCAGCTTCTCACCAGTCACTAACCCAGGCCCCAGCTGGACGCCCTGAGCTGGCGCTGAGCTCCGGGTGGCTTTGTGCATCTGCTCTCACCGTAGCCCAGCACTGAGGCTTGGCCGTCACCGAGCCGGGATGCAAGCTCGGAGGGCGGCGAAACTGGTCTGGGTCAAAAGTGCTTGGAAAAAATTCTTCCCACATTTTCCTGGCAGTTGTCTCGCCATTTTGGTTGAAGGAGATGAACTCTGTGAGTGGAAATCATCCAGCACACATGTGCTTTCATCAGAGATAAGCATGACATATGATTTTTCACTTGAACATTCACATGGATTTTCTAAGAGTTCTTAAATATCACCAGAACTAAAAGCCTTGTGTCCTGGGAGAATAAATACATCTACACACACACACACACACATTCACACACCCCCACAGACACAAACACACATCCTCACGAGATAAGTCACAGTATCACTGCATGGGAAAGGGATGACGTTAGTGAAATGCTAAACCACGCATCGGTGTCCATTTGCTCAGTCTTGTTAGGATTAAACTGAAAGCTGTTTATCTGCTCCGAGTCGCGCAGGGATATATCTTGGCTTGACTTTCGAAATAGATTCTTGGCACAGTTTCATTGTTTGGAATACAGGATCCAAGACCAAAAAAATGTGCCCTTAAGGAGTGTACAAGAGTTAAGGTCCTCAGATCTTGATCTATCTTGATGTTTTGAAAACTTGCTTTAGGAGAAATAGCATAGGCCCGGAGGAGACAGGCAGGCAGGAAGGGGAGGCTGAGAGAAGGGCCAGGAAGCTGGAGCTGGAAGCTGCTCTGTTTTTCTGAGCAGGGGGAATAAAATTAGACAAGTTACAAATGCGTGAGTGGACAGCGGCAGGGCGAGCAAGAGGGGCGGCGGCGAGTCCACGGCGCTGTGTGTAAGGACAATTAAAATCAGTTCATGAAAAGTTCATAAACATGATAAATCAAGTTAATGCACTGCGCGTGGCTTTGATCTCCAGCGCAGGCCTTTCCCGCTATGATGTGCGAGGAGCGTGCTGAGTTTCCACCAGTGCTGCAGGTCCGTGCCCACTGACTTCCACTAAGCACGGGCCAAACACCAACTGCTTTTTATTCTGCTTTTCAACATCGACAGCAGCAGCTCCGAACTGAGGGCCACGGGCCGGACGGCGCGCCCGCCTGGATTCGTCCTTCTGTGGGTTCATTCATGCCTTCTTTCTCAGCTCTTTCTCCAAACCAGTCGCTGTGAACTACACAACATGGCTCTCTGTTTGTACTTCAATTTTTTAAATCTGAGTAGAGCAAACAGTCCTCCTAGACATTTATTTCTTCAATATAGACTTCATAAATGTGTGCACTCTTTTATGTTTGCTTGCTTTTTCCCCGGGCCTGTTGCTATCTAAATTATGTGCGAAGCCTGCCTTAGTAAGGAGAAGTACTACTAAAAAAGTCCTTTGGTCACTTCTTTTACACAGCTCAGTGGGTTAAATGCTCAGACTGCATTTAACAAAATTATTGAGTCCATAATATAGTCTAGACAACATTCCAGGCACCGGGCACAGTGCAGCAAATAGACAGAAACCCCTGTCCTCATGAAACTGACACTCTACTGGTGACAGGCAAAAAGTGAAAGAAGGGAGACAGGCAGGGAACGCCAGGGGTCGTGGTGGTGGTGCAATTTTATTGAGGTGGGTCCATGAGGTTGTGTTTGCAGAGTTATTCTGAGCAAAGAACTGAAGGAGAAGAAGGGAGCCAAGTGGATGTTAGGGAGAGAGCATTCTTGGAAGATGAGTGAAAGCCTACCTGGTTCAATGGCAGAGCTGCACGGAGGCCAGGGTGGCTTCAGGGAATAAGGGAGGAGACAAAGTATAGTTTGAAATAATAATCCAAATGTCAAAAAACAGTGTTCTTTTTTTTTTCGGCTTTTGGCTCGGCAGAGGCTCAGGTGCAACTTTCTTCGGTCGTCCCGAGTCTGGGTTCATCCGACACCAGCCGCCTCCACCATGCCACCAAAGTTCGACCACGACGAGATCAAAGTCGTATACCTAAGGTGCACCGGCAGGTAAGCGGGTGCCACATCTGCCCTGGCCCCCAAGATCGGCCCTCTGGGCCTGTCTCCCAAAAAGGTTGGTGATGACATCACCACAGCAGCCGGTGACTGGAAGGGCCTGAGGACTACAGTGACACTGACCGTTCAGGACAGGCCCAGAGTGAGGTAGTGCCTCCTGCTCTGCCCTGATCATCAAGGCCCTCAGGGGACCGCCAGGAGACAGGAAGAAGCAAAAAACATTAAGCACATTCGATGAGATTGTCAACATTGCCCGACAGATGCAGCACCCACCTTTAGCTAGCGAACTCTCTGGAACCATTAGAGATCCTAGGACTGCCCAGTCTGTGGGCCGCAGTGTTGATGGCCGCCACCCTCATGACATCATAGATGACATCAACAGTGGTGCAGCGGAATGCCCGGCTAGTTAAGAACTACAGAGGAGAATGTTTCTATTAAAGATCACTTGACAACCAAAAAAAACAAAATCAAAAACAAAACAAAACAAAAAGCAGTGTTCTTTCCTAACCTGATTCTTAGCAAAATTATCTTTCTCATTTTTCATTCTCCATCTAGACAAGATTTGTGATTTGAGGGGCCAGGTGTGTGTTATCACTAGAAATAATAGAAATAATAAGACCATGCTATCTGGTCCACTTTTAGTTATCACACTGATTATTATCGTAATCATGATAATCACCACCGTGACCACTAATCACAAAGTGGCTCCACAGTTCACTTCATCTCATCCGACCCTGTGGCAACACCTGGGTAAGTGTTATTCCTGATGCATTATGTGACTTGCCTCAAATTGCTCAGCTAGTAAATGCTGGTGGGGTATGGACTAGCATGTCAGTCTTATTTTTGCTAAATTACACTATTTTAATGCCAGCAGCAGCCAGTATACCTGCCTAGAGTATCTCTGCTTTATAATTTATCCCTTTGAGAGAAAACATTTATAGCTGGTAAATACTGGTTTGCCAGCCCTGGCTGGTGTGGCTCAGTTGGTTTGGCAGCATCCCATGCACCGAAAGGTTGTGGTACAGTTTCTGGTCAGGGCACGTGCCTGGATTTGGGGCTCGATCCCTGGTAGAGAGAGGGCAAGAGGCAGCCGATGGATTTACGCTCTCTCACATTGATGTTTCGCTCTCTCCCTCTCCCTTCCTCTCTCTCTAAAAATCAATAAACAATTTTTTAAAAGATTGGTTTACCTAAGAGGAAAATGTAAAGTGAACAATGACATTTATTATAATGTTATATATCACAGTGAAAAATGAGAAACAACCTGCAAGTCCAATAATAAAAAATGGATAAGCGTGGTGGGCAGAATAATGGCCCCCCAAAGGTGCCCCATCTTAATCCCAGGGGCCCGTGAATGTGGCACCTCACACGGCGGGGGGAGTGAGCACGCAGGCAGAATTAAGGTTGCTGGTCGGCAGATGACTGAGTGGGCCCCTGTGAGCCATCGCAAGTCCTACTACACAGCCGAGGGAGGCGCGAGGTGCGGTGCTGCGGGCTGAGTGTGGGAGGGGCCGAGGCCGGGAAGCGCGGAGGGCAAGGCCGCACCCTCCCCAGAGCGTCCGGGAGCCACGCAGGCCAAGACCCACGGGGGCTCCTCGCCTCAGAATCCGCACGTAGGCCTGTGTTGTTTTAAGCTGCTCAGTTGTCGTAATCACAGCAGCAAAAGGAGTCAACGTGGATTGTGTCCTTGAGGCTCTGTCATGCAAACGTTTATGTGATACATATGAGGAGGCCTATGTCATAACTTGGAAAGTACTTAGCACCTACATTTTATTATTTATTTATTATTTATTTATTTATCTCACCCAAGGATATTTTTTCCGTTGATTTTTAGAGGGTGGGAGGGAGAGAGAGAGACCGATTGGTTGCCTCCCGCTCTCTCACCAAGCAGGGCCGGGATGGAGCCTGCAGCCGAGATACGTGCCCTTGGTCAGAATCAAACCCAGGACCCTTCAGTCTGGGGGCCGATGCTCTAACCGCTGAGCCAAACCAGCCAGGGTCAGGACCTACATTTTAAAAGCAGTATATAAACATGTATATACAGGGTGGTTAGAACTATGTTTGAAAAACAAAGAAACGAAAACCTTAGTTCAATGGATGTAAAATCTAGGAGGAAAGTTACAGAAAAGCGAATGAGTGATGGAATGATGCAGATTCGTTTTCCTTTTCTATCAACTTTTATGACTTTTCCAAATTTCCTTAAATGGGACCTGCATGGAGAAAATGCTAAAATTAAGTTTCAAGTGGATTTATAAAATAAGAATCCCATTCTGAGAGTTGGAATGATATACGTTGCCCAGACAGGATACCATCAATCATTACATCTGCGGTAAAATGGCAGGATTCTTTTCCATTTTATCTAGGCGGCCATGTGGAGAAACATTTATAGTTTCCACAGCTGCACCAGAATTCCTGTGGAGAGAGACCCGCCTGAACTGAGAAGCTAAACCGATTGACCTGGTTCACTGGAGAGAGGGGAGTCCTGGAGCCTGAGTGTGGACTCGGTGCCCAGATTTCCCATTAGGGACCCAGAGGGAGGAGCAAGGGGCCTGGGGCTGCTTGGGGCTGGAGCGAGGAGGGGGTCGGGTTGGAAGAAGCCATTTGAAGGAAAACACGTATCTACAGCACGTTTTCAAATGAATTCGGTGTGTTGTAGATTAGATGGCTCCTTGTTACTCCCAGTCTTCAGCAAAACTGCAACTTATCCTTGTTTGATTGGAGTTCATGGGGACACTAATAAAGGGGCAAGATCTGTGTCAAGGCTGATGGGGAGAGAGAGCTGAGACCTGAATCACATGCCCCTTCAAAATATGGTCAAAATACGGTCAGCATACATTGGTGGCCTGCCTGCCATGAGCCGTCAGCTTCGCTCGGCCACCACCGAGCTGGGGTGTCCGGCCCTGCTCACCATCTCCCCTTCGCAGGATACCCCCTGGCCCTCCTGTGCTCCGTGGCGCATTGCACAACTGCAAGTGTCTGCAGAACTATTTCACTCCCTCAAGCTGCATTTCATACACGAGGCAACCTTAGACGCCAGCCCTAGGATTGCCTGGGACTTGTGCCAGCTGGTCGCAAAGCAGCCACTAAAGTGTTCCCCTAAGAGCCTGCGGAAGGCTCCTCCCCACTGATGTTCCTCATTCTCCAGTGTGACATGGTCTCAGAGCCAGGGGCCTGCAGCTACTCAAAGGAGTCATGGCACTTTCGAGGTGTCCTCAAAAGCCCAGAAGATGCTGCGAGGGGAAGTTTGTTAGGGGGCCCCTGTGGGGATTCTGTAGCCTCCGGGCGCCTGTTGGAGCTGAACGAGCTTAACTCCCCCAGACCCAGCAGAAGCGGCTGAAACAAGGCGCCTTCCCCGGAGACCCCCGGGCCAACTGCAGCTCTGTCACAGGCGTCTCTCCCGGGGGGCAAGAGCGCCTTATGCTTTCTCCAGTCCTGTCTTGAGGGTTCAGTGGACTAGAGCTCCCTTGGAGCCAGGTGATGTCCCAGAGGTCTAATGTCTGCAGTGGGTGGCAAAACTTTCACCAAAAATGTGGCGGAGTGACAATGATGTCAGTGTGTGTGTGTGTGTGTGTGTGTGTGTGTGTGTGTGTGTGTGTTCGGGTGAACACACGTGTCTATACTTGTGCCTTGTGAGCAGGCAGGAGTGAGTCCAGATTTTGTGAACTTGAAATTTATATAATTTTGAGGGCCTTTTTAAAAAGAAAAAGAACACTATATTACAAATTCAAAAAATTAGGTACAAAAATTGAAATATGCATTTAGAATGAGAAAAAAGGTTAAAATGAATTGCAAATATAAAAAAACTAGCAGTTGATTGCCGTCCCATGCACCACAAGGTCTCCAGTTCAGGTCAAGGTGAGTGCAGGAGACAGCTGATGGATGTTTCTCTCCCACATCGATGTTTCTCTCTCTCTCCCTCTCCCTTCTTCTCTCTCTAAAATCAGTAACAAAAAAAATATTTTAAAAAAGCTAGCAAATAGCAAAGGCATCACAAAATCTAGAAAAATAACATACCTAAATTAACTAACTCCCCGATACACCTCAATAATAGTTTTTCTACATTTTTAGCTTCATTTTCTTTGATCCCCTCTTCAAATGATAATGATTTTGTAATGTTTTCTGCATCAGGAATTGAAAGCCTTTCCTCTCTCTAACATGATTGATTAAATTTTTAAAAAAGCATTGATAAATTAGAAATTGATATTCAGCTTCCCAATTCATTTTCAAGTTGAAATGACGTTCATTGCCAAAGGTGTCATGTAAATTTTTAAAAGCTGTTGTCAAGTTTGGAAAACCTATCAAATTTCTTTCATGTATGAGCTCTCAGATTTCAGGGCATTTCAAGTTTCCTAAAACATTCTTTGAACTGATGACACTAATTAAACAATTTGTCATTGATGTCCTGCTTTAGTGGTATATTATGATTTTTGTGTTAATAATTGTTAATCTTAGTATTTCTTGTCAAATTGTCAAAAAATGTAATTTTCTTCAAATGTGTTTATATGATTCATCTCTTTTCATTAACCGAACTAGCAAACAATCCAAGAACCTATTCATCACTTCTATTCAAAATTTTCTTCCTCTTCATGTATTATTGATTTGTTATGATCTAAAAGAATCTTTCCATTATAATTCGTTTCTCCATATCAGTATAATTTCCGTTGATTTTAAATATATAAGTATGATACATATTTTTATTGATTTCATATATGTCATATATATTGCAAACATGCTTCACTCATTATACAGTAAAATGATATACAGAAAATATATGTGGTGAAATACATATATGAAAATATATTTCATATGTTTGAAAGTATGTCATATGAAATATATTTCACATGTATAGCATTTTGCTGTATAATGGGTTTATAATTGTATGTACTGCTATGCCCTTCCTGGTAAAGAGAACTTCCATGTTGAGTTGGGATTGTTGAAAATGAAATCCTCCACGTGTAACGCTACTCATCTCTTGATTGTGAGGTTTCCGCAAACAAGCTGCGGGCCGTCTGCATTCAGGCCTCCTTTCTCCTCCGCGACCTCATGCTGCTGGCGCCCCTGGCATACTGGCACACGTCAATACTTTCGCCTCTGGCCTGAACATCGTGGTTCCAGGTGAGCCATCCCAGTACATAGTGAAGTGTCCCTGGAAGCCATTTCCACACCAGAATGTCTAGTAATAACCTAAACATGAAATAGAAATGTATCCCACTAAACCCAAATTCCCCCTGATTCAACTTCACTTTAGTGAGACTTTTTCAAATGCCGTGGCTGTCTCCGATGCCACACAATACAAGGAAGGGAAGTCATATCGGGGGAAGGCAGTAATCTTAACTAATTGTGGGTGAGATATATTACGTTTGCAAATTTTACAAAAACATACGACCATGCAAGCACACGGCCTAGGGAGGGGCCCAGCACGCCACGGAGCCCGTAAGCTTTATTAGCTGCCTGGTCGGTCCACCTCAGGGCGCAAGAGTAGGTCACGGACGATGCTGTCCCCACCGAAACCCCCCTGTTCTCTTGCTGGGCCCACCTATATTTTTGTGGAGGCATGTTTTAAATACACACTCATGCATGCCATGTCTCTTTCATTGCTGCAGCATTTCCAATCGAGACAGCTGTGCTAGAACCACAGTTGAAAGCTATTTTTTATACACAGAAGCAACCTTTAAGCAGAGTTATTTTTCCCAAACGAAGCAAGAATTTTGCTTTTCAAGTTGACAAAGATATTTTTATTTGATGATTTCAATAAAGCTAATACTTAGCCAGGAATAGAGGAGACTTTAAAGGAAATAAAATTATTTCTATACTACCACAATGATATGTTTCTGCTTATTATGAAAACAAGAGTTCAAATAAAGTGTAAAACAAAGCCACCAGAAAGTTGTTGAAAAGGCTTTATTCTTTTGAATAACAATGCTTGCCAGTTTGAATAAGATTAACTTTTCTTTTTAATTCTCATCTAGAAAGCTTCATAAAATGAATCTTGATTTAGTAATTATTTCTGTATCTTTCATCAGTGGCCTGAAAAATCTTAATAAAGAGTCTACTGACATTAGTAGATCCATGACAAGAATAAAGACTCTCTATGTGGATTCATAATGGGGAAAAAATGAACCTGTGTCCTTCTGGTTCCCGATGAATTCTTTCTGGCCCGTGTGTGTGTGTGTGTGTGTGTGTGTGTGTGTGTGTGTGTGTGTGTGTGTGTTACCCACGACCCAAACAAGCACTTTCTTTTCAAAATGTTATGATCGTCCGTATCTGTTGCACCAGGGGAATTTTCACCATTCTATAAATAATTTCAATTCTGTGGAGTAAGAGTGCTTTTAGTTACCGCTACACAAACAGTGGGGTTTCACATCAGATCCACTTTGAAATACTATAAAAGACTCAGAAAATGATGGAGACATGAAAGATGCTTTGGAAATTAGGATAACTCAACCTGATTAAAATCAACCAAAGGAGGAAATCCTAGTATTAATGGTTGATCTCAGAGGCTTGGTAGAAACGCTTCCTTCCTCTCTTCCTCTGCCTTGTTTCTTGCTGTCTTTTTCTCTGTACTAATTTAACATCAGCTAGGACTGGTTTTAACTCAAGACTTAACCCCTTCTCTACCAGCCTTTGTCAAGAATCCTAAACCTAAGAATAAGAAGCTAGGTAGGCTCTAGGCAAAAGCACACCTAAAGTAAGTTATTTCCTTCTTGTTTTCTTCCCAAGTCACTTGCCTTTCATTGGAAATTTTTGTATAACTAGATTAAAATCACCTCTCTTACTTATATATATATTGTGATAGGTATAAGCAATTTGTTTTATTAATGCCTTCAACCGTGCAAAATTAACTTTCAGTTTGATTCATGTTGCTTGTAAATACCACAATGAAGACTAATTGCTGAGTTCTAACAATTGCACAATTCTTATCAAAAGCTTGGTGGTAAAAATTAATATTCATGGAGACTACCTATGAAAAGAAAATGCATTGCTTACTATAGATATTCATGGACTCCTTAAAGACCTGTGTTGTAACTGACAGTGTTAATTAGGTATTGCTGGATAACAAATAACCCCCCAATTCTCAGGAAGTTACAGCAACAAACATTTTGTTTTCATGTACAAGTCTGTGGGTCAACTATAACTTGGTTGGATTCATCTGGGCTGAGGAGGACTTGGCTCCAGGCTGCAGGTTGTTTTTAGGTCTGTTCCATGTGCTTCTTCATTCTCCTTGAACCAGAAACAACTTGTGGCATACTTTTCTCATGATGAATCACAGGAGCCTAAGAGGTCAAGCTCAACCACACGTGAGACCTTAAAGCTTTACAGTTCTGGTTAAGTTTGCAAGCTTCCCACTGGCTGAGCCCAATGTCAAGGGGCAGCGATTCAGACTCTGCCCCCGTTATTGCAATGCTAGGTCATATGGCAGAGGAGCAGCGGGAAGAATTAAAGATAATAATTCAGTCTTCCACACTAACCATTTTTAATCTGTCTGTGACTTGATTTCCCCATTTGTAAAAGAAAACAAAACACAAAACAGCAACAAAAAACTAAACCTCCTAGAGTTGTAAGGATTAGAGCACTTAGAACATTGTCTGGCACACACATTAAAAAAAAGTTCAGTTAATAAAGTTACCTATTATTGTTGTTCTTGTCATATCCCAATTATCCAATAAGAGGAAGAAGTTAAGTCTTATGAATAGCTATACCTCGGCCCATTTTGCAGCCATCAAAAACAGCTGTAAAGAGCTGCAATAATTTGGGGAAGTGTTTCTGCTTTAATAGTAAGTGAAAAAAGCAGGATATATAAAAATATGCAGATAATATGATACCAACAATGTAAACAATCTATATGAATCAAAGATGTAAAAGAAATGCACCAATCATTAAAGTGGCTGATTCTGGGTGGTGATTGTTTTCTTCTTTCTAGTTTTCTATACATATTTCCCAATTTTCTATAATAACATGTATTTTTCCCTAATAACAGTAAATTTAAAAATCATTGCTCAAAACAAAAGGAGATCTAGGGTTTGAGCCCAGAATATGAGCATCTGATCCCAACCATTAATTCTTTGTTTTGTGTTTTGGGGTAATTTTTAACCTCTATGCTTGTTTTTTCATCTTCTCATTAGGGAAAGATATAATTAGCTTGATTGTTCAGTTTTTCAAATATCCAGTCCGTTTTCTCTCCTATCTGGCTTTGGATTATTAGAAAGGTTAAATGAGGTGTTTTCTGTGCTTCGAAAAATACACAGCAGGAACTTGGGGTGCTATAAGCTTAAGAATGCAAGGAACCCAACTTATCCAAAGACCTACTAAGTACAAGGGAGATATCTATAGATATTAATAGACTATCTTTACATTATTTTTCTGTTTTAGGTATTTGTCTTTTTCTTGAGTCCCTATGAATAATGGTACTGGACTTTTCAGAAAAATGCTATACTAGTATAATTCCATTTTAGAGACAATATTGTTTGAATAGGCACCTCAGTATTATTCAGGCATAATATTACCAGGACTCAAAGCCTTTGAGTGATGCAAACTTTTCTAACATTACTCATCACGATTAGTGTAGGCGGGTTGATTGTGGGCATGTTTTTAGCTCCTTTTGGTAAATTAAATTGGATTGTGTTTTTCTATGTTCTTAGATTTCCAGAACTTCAGTATTTTCTGAAATCCAAAGTCTGCTTATGAGCTAGCTTGAGAATATGTCCACAAGTTATTCGTTGTTGCTTCCTTTAAAAGGTGAAGTCTAGTTCCTCTCCCCTTGAGTGTGGGCTGTACTTAGTGACAGTGGAATGCAAGTGAAGTGATGGTGTGTGACTTCCAAGACTAGGTCATAAAAGGCATTGTGGCCTCGTCATTGATCTCTTTCTTTGGTCACTCATTCTCAGGAAAGCAGCTGCCCTGTTGGGAGGACGCTTCAGCAGCCCTTTGGAGAGGCCCACGTGGCAAGGCCCTGAAGCCTCCTGCCCATCGCCATTGGAGTGTGCCATCCTGGAGCAGATCCTCCAGCCCCAGCCAAGCCTTCAGAGGACCACAGCCCTGCCGATGTCCCAACTACAACCTCACGAGAGACTCTGAAGCAGCGTCACGCAGCTAAGCTGCTCCCAAAGTCCTGGCCCCCGAAACTGTGAGATGATAAACGCGCGTTGTTTTGAGCCACTAAGTTGTAGAGTAGTTTGTTATGCAGCAATAGGTAATCACAGCGCTCAGCACAGAGCTTTATTGCTGGGAAATGATCTTGACGGGTCTTCTATCCTGAACTACACAGCAGGTATAGCACAGTGAGGAAAACAAGCCCAGAATCCGCCGCTAGGAAGCTCGCAGTGGCGTTCCGCAAGCACAAGGAGAGAACAGGGGACAAGCATTGCGCGCCGAGGAAGTTACTTAATATCACTTACCCTCCGTGTATGAAAGAGTAACACCTACCTGAAGAGTTGCTGTGAGCCTGAGGAATCATATCCCGCAGGCGCCGGCGCAGGGCTGGCCCCTGACGCGCTTGCTGGGACCCCCGAGGAGCGCCCCGAGTGGGCCGCCGCTGCCCGGGGAAGGCAGCGTTCCCACTGCCGCTTTGGAAGGCTGGAGGCTTTTCCAGAAAGAGCTCGCCACTGCTTTTCCCAGAGCCCATGGTCTGCGACCCCTGAGGGAGACGCCGGTGCCGCGGTTTAGATCTGACTCGGGGCCTATCATAAGCTGGTTGGTAACATATATTTACATTACTAGTCAGTTAGAAGAATAAATAAGCTAAGTTCCCACACTAATGTGCCAACGTACTAAATGCCATCAGCCATTTCGTTGAAAGATAGAGTAATATGTCTTATGCTGGGCCACGTGTGATATTTTAGTCCAAAAGCAATCCTCTTATCATTTAGAAAAATGATTATCTATCATCACATGATTAACTCAAAGTTACATGGGTTGCTCTTTTCCTAATGATACGGTTTGCTTCCCCTCCGTCTCATCAATTATGCTGATTTCTTATAAACCACGAAGACCAGGGATACGTGACACATACACTCCTTGGTTTTCTTCTTCCACCCCAATATTCTGGGAATGATCTAGAGAAAAGCCTCAGAATCTAGTTTAGAAAGCCGGGCAGAAATTTTGAGGGCCAAGCCTAGATGACAGGTGTGCACGGGGAAATGACGAGGCGGCGACGCCCGAGCCGGTTATTTCTGCCGGAGCAGGCCTCTCTTGCTGCGGTTTCCTGACAGGCGCGGGCCCAGCCCCGGGGTGCCCCGTTGCTATGGCAACCGTCACTGTATATCACACTAAAATCTGGTATTGAAATGTACCAGGAGCACAAAGCATACATTTTCATATTTCTCCCAAATTCATTTTCCTCACGGCTTCATGCAGCGATTCAACATGAAACATATTTTGAACTTAAAAAAGAAAAATCATAAATACGTAGTCTCCTGCTTTGAGATTTCCAACTAGCTTCTGTGACTGAAATAGCAATTCGCCTTCAAATGGATTTCATGCATTTCAAACAATAAGACTTTTTTTCAAAGGCAGAAGGGGGAAGGCTTGCCCTTGGTGGTCTTCTCTGGAGCTAATCTATATACTTACAAGCAGAATTAGCCTTCAGATACCAAACTGAGGTGAGACGAGGTGGGGAGATTTTCGATGAGATGAGGTGTGGCCGGGAAGAGATAACTGTTGACATGCACCTGCCGCTCTGTTTAATTCACACACTCAAGCGGAGGGAGGGGGTTTCTAGGCTTGAAGACTAGATCCTCCTCCTCTTATAGCAGCTACTAGGGTTTGGCACTTGGATGAGACACACTGTCCTCATGATCAGAAATGCTGGCATTCAGATAATGGGGATAGGCTGAGGTTACAGTTAACTACGGAGCACAGAAACCAATTTCAAAAGGAATTTTCAAGAACCTAATTTGGGAACTACCAAGGACACCTCCTGCAAAAATTTTTACACGAAATGTTCACATCAAGAGAAAGGCCCACATCCATTTAATTATCTGATACATTTAATTCACAACATTATTCCTTTTCCCTCTAACTGAAAATTTCATCACAAATGGAAGTAGGATGCAGGAAAAGCCTGTTGTTGGTAACTTGCTGACCTGGTGTGAATTTCTGCAAACATGTCTTAGATGCAAACGTAACAGTTTTTTTCAATATTAATATTATTATAATACTCACTGCCAAGACTAGATTATATTATTAAGTATTTGTAAAGAACTCAAAGATTTGGAGCTGTAAAGCTGCATTTTCAATGTTGGAGAGAATTTGCTACTTTTAACATCCTTGCCTTATTATTTTTTCATAGATAATTCCAATCAACTGGACAATCTTATTAGAATAGGCTTGAGAAGGAGGAAAGATTTTCTTTTAATAGATGAACAGTTCTAGCCTCAAATTTATGAACTTCAGAAATGGAAATAAGAATAAAGATTAAATGAATTAAAATGTTCTTGAGCCCAAAAGTCAGATAGGATGGAGAGGAGAATGTCACCTGATTTATTCTGCTTCTCTTCAAATACCGTGAGCAAACCACAGCTACTCAGTGGCCTTGTTAAGGAAATATCCCAAACTAGAGACCACAGGGAACCGAACTAGGCCACAGCGATTCCCAGTCGGTCTGCTGTCGAGGAAACTGCTGACCTAGCGACTTTTAGGAATGGATCTGGGCTGTATTCAGAGAAAGCTGCCCTGCACCTAGGCAGCCAGCATCTGACTTTCCTCCAGAGGAGTCACATCCGTCCATCCGTCCAGCTCCTGATTAAACAGGTTCTGCATTCCTCCCCGGGCACCCAACCGTGGTGCCAAATCGCAGCAGATCGAGGCCCACTCTGGACCTCGATGGATATTAAAACATTTTCCTCAGAGCCAAGATTCTGTTGGACAGGGCTGTTCTAGGTGCAGAACAAGCGTTAAAAATTAATCAAGAGTAATGGTATGATTTTTAGAACCGTTTCTTAAAATAACCTACGAGCTTTGAATGCTTTCACTTTTACAGCATCTTAGAAATGAAACAAATATCTTTTGGTGGCTAAGGGAAAATAAATAAGGAAATAAAGGCTGCATCCAATAATAGTAAGAACATGGAATATTATTCAAAATTTTTAAAATTTATTCAACAAAAATATATGGCTCTTCCCCATATTAGCCACTGTGCTAGGTATGGACTCAAAAATAAAGAGATGTACATCCCAGCCTCATGATGTATCCTAAAGAAGTTCAAAGAGCACAGAGAGGTACAGTGAGCGATGGGAGCAATCAGAACCCCTCCGTGTGTGCGGGTAAGAAGTGATTCATGTCCATCCCAAAGAGGGAGGTCATAGTAAAAGCAGGTTTTTATTACTTGATATATCTGGTTTTGCGAAGTTTGGGGCTTGGGGTTGCAAAGGAGACAGTGTTTAGGGATGTGGAAAAGTCAATATTGGCTGGGAAAAGATGAGAGGCTCAGCTGAGGTGGGTAGGACAAGCTACCCTTAGCCCTGGGAGGGAGAAAGGTCTTTCTGGGGAAAATGTCGCATCAGTCATGGCAAGGTTGAGCTCCAGTGGCAGCGAGAACAAGTCAAACCAGGTCACACAAAGCTGAGCTCGTTTGTCAGAAGACCTGAGACTCAACTGCAGGTGACGTACCGCGAGTCTGACTGTTGCTCTCCGTACCAACGTGAGTAATGAGCCTGAACTTGGAACTCAAGGAAACCGCGTGTTCTCCAGGGCCCAGGTATTATCTCATTAAACTGGCTGCAGGTGCTGTTTCAGAGAGAAGAGGGGCCGATAGGGTCCCTCCCAGGGAAAAAGTGGAGCAAAGCTGAGTCCCAGGGAACCGGGTCTCTGCAGGAGAAATATCTCCATTCTCTGAGGGCAGTGCTGGACCAAAGAGAGAGATTTTCTGTTTGAAGCAACTTGTCTTTTGGTGTTTTACTGAATCACTGCTTATCCTATGACTTTTAGACTGAGTTCAGAGCTTTCTGCTTTGAGCCAGTTTTGCAGGTAGGTTCTGCTTCTCCACACCCCATCTACAGGTGAGGGATGAAGTTCATGACCACTCAAGAGGGTCTTCGGACCCGAGAGAAGTTCAGCGAACCCCTTGCTGCTCAAAGTGGGGTCCTGGGACCAGCAGCCCTGGCAGCATCTGTGAGCTTTTGGAAAATATGCTATTTTGTGCCATAACCTGGACATGGGCAATTAGAACCTGCATTTTAACAGGACCCCCAGGGGATTCGCACGCACAGTAAAGTCTGAGAAGCAACGATCTGATTCAGTGGCTCTCAGCACTGAAGCTGCAACAGAGTCACCCAAGGGGTGACCTGTTAGGCTGGAGTGCAGGGCGCACCCCCAGAGTTCCTGAGTAGGCCTGAGATGGGGCCCGAGAATATGCATTCCTAACCCTCCCCAGGCGCTGCTGGTGCTGCTGGGCCGGGGCCACCCTTAGAAAAGCACTGCTTTAGCTCACTCCTCACTCACCCGGGAGCCAGGCGGTCCTGAGTTCAGATTCCAGCCCTGACGTCAGACGCTCCTGACCCCTCTGAGCCCAAGCTTCTTTCCACAGTGTGTGTGTGGAGTAATACCAATGTCATCGGACTTTGTGACAATTTAGAGAGATTTTTTTTTTAAAATGTTATTATTGATTTTAGAGGAAGGAAGAGAGAGAGAGAGAAACATCGATGTGAGAGAGAAACAGACCGGTTGCGTCTGGTATGCACCCAGGGGTGGACTGAACCCACAACCTGGGCGTGCGCCCTGGCCAGGAATCTCACTGGCGACCTTTTGGTGAACAGGACGATCGATGCTTAACCAACTGAACCACACCGGCCGGGGCTCAAGAGATTTTTCAAAGCCAGACGCCTCACCCCTGTCTGGCCTCAGAATGTGCTCTTCAAAATGTGATCCTCAAACCAGCAGCACCAGGAGCCCCCAGGAGCTGAGAGCAATGCTGTCTCGGCCATCCCCCCCTCCACCCCCCAGGCCTGCGGGATCAGAACGCGCATTTCCACAGGACCCTCGGGTGGGCGCTGGGAGCCCTCGGGTGAAGCCCGAGAGAAGCTGTGTGAGCGCCGGGCCCTCCGTCCCGGCCAGCCAAGGGCGGGCGCTCGGGGAGGGGGCTTCCCAGGCCAGGCGAGGCGCTGGGAGCCTGGGCTGCGCGCTCTGCCATCAGGGCTCCCAGGCTCTCAAGCTCCCACCGCGGGGGGCGACTCCTGGCGCAGGCCCTGGCGCTCACCACCCGCCGCGGGCAGAGCGCTGGGAGGCACCAAATGCAGATGCGCGCTCCCTCGCCCGCCCGGAGTTCCCTGAGAAAGACGCGGCCCAGGGGAGGAAAGGGCTCTAGACCTTAGGATTCCTTTGTCTGACTTGATGGCTGTGTTTGGACAGTCACATTGAAGGGCTGCCTGAGTCCTCACGAGCAGGACAGGGGCAGGCAGGAGAAAGGGAGGGATGGAGGGAAGGCCACGAGGGGCTGGAGATTCCTAGGAAAAGAAAGGAGGCTCCAGGCTGCCGGGAGGACTCGCTCCCTGGGAAACTGGTTTCTGTTAGAACAAATGGCACCGCTGAGTTGCCACCACAGAGGCAGCCCCCTCAATGTTCTGGTGTGTGATTCTTGGGGAGCAAAGTACTATTCGGGAGTCATTACTTTATTGTAGGAACCAAATGAAAAGGAATCCTTCCTGAACGTTCTAATGAACAAAACAATACAGGAGTGACTTCAGTGGACTTGGGGAGGCAGCCTTGCTTTTTTTGCATACTTACGAATCATGACTGCTGAAAACTAATCTAACAGGAAACATAAAATAACCAGATTTATTTGATAATGAACAAAATTCTGGAAACTCTGTCATCTCCCATGAAGTGGCACGTAAGTTTAAGGGTAATCATGTCATTGAACTTGCTCTTCGAAGCCTTTTACACTGTGATTGAAGGAGTTTGTTTTTATTTCATTAGACATCATGGACCAGGCCCACTTTTTACTTTCTTGAAGCTGAAGAAAACTGACACACATAAACAAGCCATCCTCCCAAATACCGTGACTATGAGATTTACACTACCCATTATAGTGGCAATCAATACAGCGACATGTACTTTATAGCTGGAAGAAGTTTAGGAATGGGAAGTAATTTATCCAAGGTCATAGCCAGCCCAGGTTGGGGGTAGGCTTAAAATTTAGATCCCCAGTCTGCAGCCTTTTGATATAAAACATAGACATAAAAATGGTAAGTTCCAACTAAGAGCTAGATTTTAAACTCTGAGTCCTGATTTCCTTCCTTAGCTATATTTTTTTCCTCCCTTGCCCTTAAGCACTGACATCTCCTGGATATAATGCCAAGGTGGTTATGTCCATGAAAACAGAGGCAACTTAGGGGGAAATGGATTTCAGTTAGGCCTTAACCGTAGCCCACTTGTGAGATTTTTAGCCTCCAGTTCAAGACTGAGCAGAGCCCCTTTGGGTAAATCCACAACTCAACTCTTTTAAAGGAAAAGGACTCTCAGAAATTTGCCTCCTCCCTCCGCAATTCCCAGAGACATTTCAAAATTCAACAAGATGGGAAATCAAGCAGTGATTGCCTCTAAGGGGGAGAGGGGATTTGGAGCAGGAAGGAAGGGGCAAGGGGGAACTTTCTGGAGTGAAAGTGATGATCCATTTTCATAGGCATTTGGGGTAGGTGGCCCAATAAGCGTTTGTCAGAACTCATGAAATGGTACGTTGAAATTTGTGTGTTTCATTATGTTTATCTTAGCTAAAATAAAACCCTGTGTAATAAAACAAACTCCCAAAAAAAGGATTTGGGATAGGGCTAAGGGCTAAAAGTATTAAAGTTGCATTTTTATCAGCTCTGTCAGCATCTCCAACCTACCACAAAATACAAAAATCTTTGACCACTTCTGTAGAGGAGAGCGGATGGAAGTTCTCAAAGCCAAAACGTGTATCTAAAATAGAGTGATATGCAGCGGAAGCATGCACAGACTGAGGAATCTCAGAGAGAAGGCGGGGGTGGGCGGGTGCAAGGGGAGATTAACCAAAGAATTTATAAATGCATAACCCATGGGCACAGACCGGAGTGTGCTGAAGGCCTGGGGTGGGGTGGGGGGCAGGGTGGAAGGGGTCAGGGGGGGAAAAAGGGGACATCTGTAATTCTTTCAACAATAAAGATAAATAATAAACAAATAAATAAATAAAATAGAGGAATATGATCTGGGCTAAATGTCTTTCTGCCAGGGAACCAGATCTTTGCCCCTGAACTAAGCATTCAATCCTATGTAACAATAGTCCACTAGGGTTGTGACCGTGTGTTTGTGTGTGTGTGTGCGTGTGTGTGTGTGTAGGGTTGGGTAGCCGAAGACTTGCATGAACTCTGTCAGGAATTCCCTGGAGAACCCAGGCAGGGAGGTGGGAATTGGGCATCTCAGATTCTCTGAGGTCTTCCCCTAAGTAAAAGTAGAAATGGGTCCAAAAACACAGGGAGGAGGAGAGGCCCTGCTTCAAGATAAAATTCCTTACATTATAAGTTTGGGGAAAATGATAAAAACATGTGGGTCAAGACTAAATTTTATTAAAATTGTATTGTTTGGGAGTCTTTACCCTTCTGTTCCCACTTTGAAAATCACTCTAGTTCCCCAATTTACCAGCATGGCTTTGCTTCTTTCATTTTATTATCAGGAAATTTTCAAGCATAGAAAATATAAAGAATCATGTAACAAAGAGCAGCACATTCATGATTCAGTCTTGTCAGATTACCTCTTTTTCAGGATTGAAAATGTGTTTTCATTTGTGATCAGTAGTTAAGTTATTCGTACTAAATAGTTTAACTGATTCAGAGTTGTCTTTCTGTCAGCGTGTACCTGTTGACTTTTCCTCACCTTTACGTTCTGCGTATTTGGAAACAGGCGTTTGGACATGACGTTGGTGATTGGATTCTACTCCTGTTTTCCTAAACAGGTGCATATACCTGTATGAGTGACTGCTCTCAGCTTTTGTGATTAATAATTTATAGAGTCAGAATTTTTTACTTAATAGAGTTGTTATTAAAGTAATTTAGGTACATCTGCTTTCCCATCTCTATAAACTCTACAGTCTGGCTTTTTTCTTTTTTTTTTTTAATATTACAAATGTCCCTTTATCTCCTCAATGACCCACTCCACCCCATCCCACCCCCTCCCCAGTCCCTCTGCCCACCATTGTCCGTGTCCTTGGGTTGTGCATATGTGCATATAAATTCTTTGGTTGATCTCTCCCCTCCACCCACCCTTTAAGGGAAATGGCTTTAGTTTTTGCCCATTGAGTATGATGTTGGCTGTAGGTCTGTCTTATATGGCCTTTATTATGTTGAGGTATGATCCCTCTATTCCCACTTTGCTGAGTGTTTATCAGAAATGGGTGCTGGATTTTGTCGAATGCTTTTTCTGCATCTATTGATATGATCTTATGATTTTTGTCCTTCATTTTGTTCATGTGATGTATCACATTTATTGATTTGTGAATGCTGTACCAGCCTTGCATCCCTGGAATAAATCCCACTTGGTCGTGGTGTATGATCTTTTTAATGTATTGCTGGATCCGGTTTGCTAGTATTTTGTTGAGGATTTTAGCATCTATGTTCATCAGGGATATTGGCCTGTAATTTTCTTTCTTTGTAGTATCTTTATCTGGTTTTGGGATCAGGATGATGCTGGCCTCGTAAAAAGAGTTTGGGAGTTTTCCCTCCTCTTGAATTTTCTGGAATAGTTTGAATAGAATAGGTGTTAATTCTTCTTTGAATGTTTGGTAAAACTCGCCTGTAAATCCATCTGGTCCAGAACTTTTGTTCGCTGGGAGTTTTTTGATTACTGCTTCAATTTCATTAGTTGTTATTGGCCTATTCAGGTTTTCTACCTCTTCTTGATTCAGCTTTGGAAGGTTGTATGCTTCTAGGAGTTTGTCCATTTCCCCCATGTTTTCCAGTTTATTGGCATATAGTTGCTCATACCATTTTCTTACGATCCTTTGTATTTCTGTTGGGTCAGTGGTTATGTCCCCTCTTTCATTTCTGATTTTATTTATTTGGGTCCTCTCTCTTTGTTTCTTGAGTCTGGCTGAAGGTGAATCAATCTTATTTACCTTTTCAAAGAAGCAGCTCTTGGTTTCATTGATTTTTTGTATTTTTTTTTAGCCTCTATGTCATTAATTTCTGCTCTGATCTCTATTATTTCCTTCCTTCTACTTCCTTGGGGCTTTTCTTGCTGTTCTTGTTCTAGTTCTTTTGGTTGTTGTGTTAGATGGTTCATTAGATCTTTTTCTTATTTCTTGACATAGGCCTGTAATGCTATGAATTTTCCTCTCAGGACTGCTTTCGCCGTGTCCCATAGGTTTTGGGTTGTTGTCTGTTCATTTCTGTTACTTTCCATGAAGTGTTTGATTTCTTCCTTGATCTCATTGGTAACCCATTCATTGTTTAATAGCATGCTATTTAGCCTCCATGTGTTTGAATATTTTTGAGTTTTTTATAGTGGTATATTTCTAGTTTCATGGCATTGTGATCCGAGAAGATGCTTGATATGATTTCAATCTTCTTGAATTTATAGAGACTTGCCTTGCGCCACAACATGTGGTCTATTTTTGAGAATGTTCCATGTGCACTTGAGAAGAATGTGTATTCTGCTGCTTTGGGGTGAAATGTTCTGTAAATGTCAATTAAATCCATTGGGTCTAGTGAGTCATTTAAGGTCTGCGTTTCCCTGTTGATTTTTTGTCTTGATCTGTCCCATGCTGACAGTGGGGTGTTAAAGGCCCCCACTATGATTGTGTTGCTGTCAGTCTCCCCCTTAAAGTCCCCCAAGAAATTTTTTATATATTTAGGTGCTCCTGTATTGGGTGCATAAATGTTTATAAGGGTTATTTCCTCCTGTTGGGTTGAGCCCTTTAGTAATATGTAGTGACCATCTTTGTTTCTTCTTATGGTCTTTATTTTGAAGTCTATTTTGTCAGAAATAAGGAAGGCGCCGGCCGCCGTCAGCTTTGTTTCCCGGGAAGGCGCCGGCCGCCGTCAGAGGCTTTGTTTCCCAGGAAGGCGCCGGCCGCCGTCAGCTTTGTTTCCCGGGAAGGCGCCGGCCGCCATCAGAGGCTTTGTTTCCCGGGCAGGCGCCGGCCGCCGTCAGCTTTGTTTCCCGGGAAGGCGCCGGCCGCCGTCAGAGGCTTTGTTTCCCGGGAAGGCGCCGGCCGCCATCAGAGGCTTTGTTTCCAGGGAAGGCGCCGGCCGCCATCAGAGGCTTTGTTTCCCGGGAAGGCGCCGGCCGCCATCAGAGGCTTTGTTTCCCGGGAAGGCGCCGGCCGCCGTCAGAGGCTTTGTTTCCCGGGAAGGCGCCGGCCGCCGTCAGAGGCTTTGTTTCCCGGGAAGGCGCCGGCCGCCGTCAGAGGCTTTGTTTCCCGGGAAGGCGCCGGCCGCCGTCAGAGGCTTTGTTTCCCGGGAAGGCGCCGGCCGCCGTCAGAGGCTTTGTTTCCCGGGAAGGCGCCGGCCGCCGTCAGAGGCTTTGTTTCCCGGGAAGGCGCCGGCCGCCATCAGAGGCTTTGTTTCCCGGGAAGGCCCCGGCCGCCATCAGAGGCTTTGTTTCCCGGGAAGGCGCCGGCCGCCATCAGAGGCTTTGTTTCCCGGGAAGGCGCCGGCCGCCATCAGAGGCTTTGTTTCCCGGGAAGGCCCCGGCCGCCGTCAGCTTTGTTTCCCAGGAAGGCGCCGGCCGCCATCAGAGGCTTTGTTTCCCGGGAAGGCGCCGGCCGCCATCAGAGGCTTTGTTTCCCGGGAAGGCCCCGGCCGCCGTCAGAGGCTTTGTTTCCCGGGAAGGCGCCGGCCGCCATCAGAGGCTTTGTTTCCCGGGAAGGCCCCGGCCGCCGTCAGAGGCTTTGTTTCCCGGGCAGGCGCCGGCCGCCATCAGCTTTGTTTCCCGGGAAGGCGCCGGCCGCCATCAGAGGCTTTGTTTCCCGGGAAGGCCCCGGCCGCCGTCAGAGGCTTTGTTTCCCGGGCAGGCGCCGGCCGCCATCAGCTTTGTTTCCCGGGAAGGCGCCGGCCGCCATCAGAGGCTTTGTTTCCTGGGAAGGCGCCGGCCGCCGTCAGCTTTGTTTCCCGGGAAGGCGCCGGCCGCCATCAGAGGCTTTGTTTCCTGGGCAGGCGCCGGCCGCCATCAGAGGCTTTGTTTCCCAGGAAGGCGCCGGCCGCCATCAGAGGCTTTGTTTCCCGGGAAGGCGCCGGCCGCCATCAGAGGCTTTGTTTCCCGGGAAGGCGCCGGCCGCCATCAGAGGCTTTGTTTCCCGGGAAGGCGCCGGCCGCCATCAGAGGCTTTGTTTCCCGGGAAGGCCCCGGCCGCCGTCAGAGGCTTTGTTTCCCGGGAAGGCGCCGGCCGCCATCAGAGGCTTTGTTTCCCGGGAAGGCCCCGGCCGCCGTCAGAGGCTTTGTTTCCCGGGAAGGCGCCGGCCGCCATCAGAGGCTTTGTTTCCCGGGAAGGCCCCGGCCGCCGTCAGAGGCTTTGTTTCCCGGGCAGGCGCCGGCCGCCATCAGCTTTGTTTCCCGGGAAGGCGCCGGCCGCCATCAGAGGCTTTGTTTCCTAGGAAGGCCCCGGCCGCCATCAGAGGCTTTGTTTCCCGGGAAGGCGCCGGCCGCCATTAGAGGCTTTGTTTCCCGGGAAGGCGCCGGCCGCCATCAGAGGCTTTGTTTCCCGGGAAGGCGCCGGCTGCCATCAGAGGCTTTGTTTCCCGGGAAGGCCCCGGCCGCCGTCAGAGGCTTTGTTTCCCGGGAAGGCGCCGGCCGCCATCAGAGGCTTTGTTTCCCGGGAAGGCGCCGGCCGCCATCAGAGGCTTTGTTTCCCGGGAAGGCGCCGGCCGCCATCAGAGGCTTTGTTTCCCGGGAAGGCGCCGGCCGCCATCAGCTTTGTTCCCTAGGAAGGCGCCGGCCGCCATCAGCTTTGTTTCCCGGGAAGGCGCCGGCCGCCATCAGCTTTGTTTCCCAGGAAGGTGCCGTCCCCTCCTCGTGGACTCAGCGCTCCCCTGGTTCCCTCTGCGCTCCTCGCGGGGCGCTCCTTCCCCTCTCGTCGCTCCGGGTGCGGGATCCCCGGTTTTGGACGCCGTCCGCTCTCCCGAAGGGGGCCTTTGCCGCCTCCAGGCCTTGGGGCTCGGAGCCCAGCACAGGCTTCAGGGGGTCCCCCCTTCCTTCGCCCCCTCTCTCACCGGCCTCCGTGATGTCTCCTCAGGGCGCCCCACTCGCACCCGTCCACTCAGGTATGTTTCTCTGGTGTTTCCAAGCTGGCTACGGAGGGTTTAGGAGCAAATCGAGCCCGTGGCTGGGAGCGGGGGCCTCTGCTGCTGCTCACAGGGCCCCCATCTTCCCTCCCCCTGACTTCTTTATAATTGTATTTTTCAGCTTTATTGAGATATAACTGACATGAAACATTGCATAAGTTTAAAGTATACAACATGAAGTTTGATACATGAATATATTGCGCAATGATCACCACAAGAAGGTTAGTTAACATCGTCTTACCTAATGACCTTTTGTTGTGATGAGAACATTGAAGACCTGCTCTCTCAAGCATGCAGGACAGTGTTGTTAACTGTAGCCACCGTGTTCTACATTATATCTGCAGAACTTACTCATCTTGTAGCTGAAAGTTTGTACCCTTTGACTAACAGCTTCCCATTTCTCCCACCCCTCAGCCCCTGGCTACTTCTAATCTACTCTCTGCTTCTGATTTTGACTCTTTTTAGATTCCACATCTAAGTAATATCATATAGTATTTGCTCTACTGTCTCTGACTTAGCTCACTTAGCTTAATGCCCTCAAGGTCCACCCATGTTGCTGCCAATGACAGGATTTCCCTCTTTCTCATAGCTGAATATTCTATTATGTGTGTATACATCTTGTTTATTCATTCATACATGCAGGGACACAGGTTATTTCTGTCTTGGCCATTGTGAATAATGCTGCAGTGAACACGGGAGTACAGGTATTTCTTTGAGAACCTGATTTCATTTCCCTTGGATATATACCCAGAAGTGGGGTATCTGGGTCATATGGTAGATCAATTTTTAATTATTTAAGGAACCTCCATACTGTTTTCCACAGTGGCTGCACCAATTTACATTCTCGCTAACAATGCATGAGGGTTCCCTTTTCTCCACATCCTCTCTAATGCTGATTATTTCTTTTTTATTATAGCCATTCTAACTGGAGTGAGGTGATATCTCATTGTGGTTTTGATTTGCATTTTCCTGATGATTGGTGATGATTTATGCCCTCTTCTACCTCTACCCCCCCCCCCCGCCGGAATTACCACACTGTTGTCCCCATATTCTTTATAACACTATCAGCAATTTCAAATTTTAAAATAGAACTATCATTATTTACAATGCAAGTAAGTGATTCTCAAACATTTTGGTCTTGCAAGACATTTAGAGTCTTAAACATCATTGAGGGCTTCAAAAAACTTGTGCTTATGTGAATTTTATCAATTGATATTTACTCTATTAGAAATAAAAACAAAAATGTAAATACTTATTAATTCATTAAAAATAATAATAATAAACACTTTATATGTTAACATAACACATTGTTATGAAAATAACTATTTTCAAGAATAAAAAATAAATTTATTGAGAAGAACAGCATTGGCATACATTTTACAATCTCTAACATCTGCCTTAATAAAAACAACTGGATTTTCATATTTGCTTCTGTATTCAATATATTGTGAAACACTTTTGGTAGAATAATATTGAGATAACCCAGTCTCACACAGGTATGTAGTTGGACATGGTAGGAGTCACTAATAGCTTTTTCAGATAGTTGTGGATATTCTTGCTTGGTACTATGCCAAATTGAGACGTTTCTTAAAGAAAAGATGCACTATGAAATTTGAAACCGTAATAATGAACTTTTCACACTCTCTTACATTAATATGTATTGGTTTATTTTACATTTTGAATAAATATTTTACCCATGCATGATTTTTGTAACATCATATGTTGGTCATTTGGTAAATATTTGTTTATTGAGATATGCAGATCTTCTTAAACAGTATTTTTTAAAAACACTTATTAATAATACTACTGATCTCATCAGAGATGTCTTTAAGTGTAGTGAAGCTGTCAAGCTCATGGGGACAGATCCCAGTTTTCTAAAATGTTGTCACTTCAGAACTCAAATTTTATTGTTGGCAGCAAATACTGCCAATTGTTTTCCTTAAAGTGACAGGCTCATTTTGTTCATTCTTGAGAAAATACCTGCCTAACCCCATGTCTGAAAAAAATCAGTGATTGTCAGTTTCCCTTTCAAGTTAAAATGGTATTACATGAAAATAGCAGCTAGTTTAGCTGGCGATTCAAATATTGGTACCTCAGCAGTTGCTGTGTGCTCTTCCTTGAGACACTATGTGAACACTGGTGTACAGCAGAAATGATTTAGACTTCTCATTTTGTCACAAATAATTTAAGAAGATGGGTGCTCAAGGGTTGAAATGTACTAAAAGTTATGCTTTTTCTGGCATTTGTTCCTCCTGCACGTACAGAGTGGTGAAGCACACAGTCGCCACTAGTACAGTTTGGTGCCGCCGCCTTGATTCATGCTTAGTGTGTGAATCTCCATGCAGAGGCCTACGGGCTTGCCCTGCTTCCTGGGTTTGCAGCATCTTGTTTGTGTTAAACAGACAGTAACATACGGGCTTTTTTAAGCCTTTAAACCTGAAGCACCATTCTTTGTATTTTGTCTTTTTAGCCTCTTCCTGGCTGCTCTGGGTCAACTATTTCTGCCTTCTTGACTACAGCAGTGGTTCTCAAAGGTGGGGTAGGAGAGGGAAGAGATGCTGCTGTGACTCTCAGCGAACATTTGGCAATGTCTGGAGACAGACTGGCTCTCATGACGTGGGTGGGGGGTTGTTAATGGCATCTGGCGGGTAGAAGGCCCGGATGCTGTTAAAAATCCTACAATGCACAGGACAGCTCCGATAGCAAAGACTTATCTTGCCTCAAATGTCAATAGTACTAAGGTTGAAAAATCCAAGATTACACACTATCATTGATATCATATAATTGAAAATGCCATTAACTACTTCTGGAGGCCATTCTCATGGAGATAGTTCCCATACTCTTGATCTCTGTGGCTGCAACAGCCCCAAGGAAAGGGTTCTGGAACTCTATAGGGAAATCAAGGACCTCAGCCTTGTAACTTATTGATCCCACAAAGACTATATTCCATAAGGCCCTGGGGCTTGTACACAACATGGAGCTATAACATGAAAGTTAACCCTCGCGTGTCCAGCACCATAGCATATCATGCTGCTCTGCCTGACAGAGACAAACAGGTAAAGAATTACAATGCTATTCACAACATAAAAACACACATCATGTTTGATCTATAAAAGAAGGAAATAAGCACCTTATTCTTATCATTTTTCTTTATAATTTTGAATTATTCTGACTAATAATTGTATCATCAGTGACTTCATTCTGAACTCAGGTTTATTTATTCATTTTTATTAACCTGTTTATAGGAGGTTGGTCCTTTTATCTTGCAAGGGAGACACTGACTGTATGGATTGGTTTCATTTTCTTTAATTATATTTTAATATTGATCAAACAAATGCTTAAAAATAGGCATGTTCTTGAATGAAAATCAGATCTTCCATTTTAAAACCTGTTAAAATCTTTCTTGAAGAGAGCGTATGCATGCTGCATAGAACAGCAGCAGATTCTTAAATATTCTTCTAAACCTGCAGAGAGATGACATATTCAGAACACCCTTAACCGCACATACTCACATTACCCTAGAAAACACCTTAGGGAAAACCTTCAGTAATTATTTACTGCCTGGAAGGTTTACTCCCTAAAAAATTATGCTTGGCCTCTCCCAGCTAAAAATACCATGAAGTGAAATTCACATCTTTCCTCCTAAAGGGGTCTGGCTAACCCTTTATGATAACAGTGAACACTCCTGTAAGGCCACTAAGGCTAAGACTTCATATGTTTGTGATTGGAAGGCAATTGTTACAACAGAAAATGATATATATATTTGGAACAAATTAACAAATACACATGAGGGTGGGTGTGAGTTTCTCAGCATGGAAATGGATTCTGTCCCAAACCATGGAAGCATCTGTTTCAAACAGTTCTGAGCTAGGAAGAGCACGGGGAACAACCATATGGTTCTCTTGGAAAATGCTTGCCTCACAGTCTTGACCTAAGAGATGGCTTCTGGACAGGGGAGGAAACAGAAGTGGTCTTGGAATCACATCCTCTTAAAATCAAAACAAAACAAAAACCATGTCCTTATCATTTTTAAAGGGTTTCTTCACAGCATAAAAATTCCCCAAATTTCCCCTTGATGTTCATTTTTTTAACCCCTTACACAGTTTCCCCATGGTTAACATCTTTCATTACTGCAGTACATTTGTCAAAATGAAGAAACTGACATTGGTGCATTATAATTAACCAACCCCCAGACTTTATTTGGATTTCACTTGTTTTTCTACTAATGTCCTTTTTCTGTTCAAGGATCCCATGCAGGACACCACATTGCATCTAGTCATTATTTCTCCTAATCTTCCTTGGCTTTGAATGACCCTCCTCTCTTCCTTTTCACTGAGACAGTAAGCTTCCAAATGGGATCGTAAGAAGCCTTCCTAAACGTAGTAGAACCAACTTTTCAATAGTGTCTCTTGTAGGGAAGGGAAAAAACAATGTTTCCTCTGCCCTCCTGCAGTTGGGTTCCTGGAGATTAAACAGACAAAATACAGATGAATAAAAGAAAAACAGCATTTGTTAACAAAAGAGAGCACATATATGCAGGAGAAACTCAGTGATGAGTAACTCAAAGAGGCGTAGTTAAAACTTGGGGCTTATATAGCATCTTAACAAAGAACAATAAATCTATAGTGAAGTAACAAGACACGGGAAAAGGGGTTAAGGCTTTCAGGAGTGGCCAACTGTGGGAAAGTAACTATATGGGAGGGAATTAATGGAAGATAATGGTTATGTAGAAAAATTTGTTATCTGGATTCCTCTGAGTGCTGTCTCTGGGCTGAGAAAGAGTCTAGACTTGTCCCCAGTGTTAAAGAGTTTAAGAAGCATCCTCCTCTTCCTGGCATGAGAGAGGAAGACAAATGAAATTTTATGTTCTGCTTTTAGGAAAATGGGTGGGGGAGAGTAGAAAGTTGGTTTTAGCATCTGCTGTTTCTCAGTTTTCTTCAGCTCTAAGTCATCCATATGCCAGTGACATATTTGGGGGTGGCATGTTCTGTTCCCCGACACTATAGCTCAAAAAACAAATAAACAAAAAATGAAAAACAAAAACTAATGAAAAAAGTCTTTGGAAAATTGAAAAATTCAGCCAAAGCTTCTCCTGCTTTCCATTTTTACCTACATAAAACCAATCATCACCCTTTTCATGAATTTATTTTCTATTATTTTATTGGCTACTCTGGTATAACTTAGTATATAGCTGGATCTATTTCATGGGTCAGAACAGGAGGTCATTAGGCAATAGGAATGACCAGATTAGGAGAAGCAAGATCTTAGAAACTAGACTTCTGGACTGCGAAAGAACAGATATTTGAACCAGAGTATGTTTAACTCTATGAGGGCAAGTTGAGACCACTGGACCATGCACAGAGACAGGCTATAGAACTTATGGAGACACCAGACATGTAGCATCAGAAAGTAAAGCAGATAGCATGGGGGTGGGTTGGGAATGGTGGGCCAGCAGATGGACTGGCAGCAAGTGCTAGAAAAAGTTAGGAGACATGCAGGAGCCAGGAGCTGATGAGGAAGAGGTTTTGTAGAAAAAGCAGGTAGGACATCAGCTTGGGCTTACACCGCTTGTGAATCAGAGGCAGGATCCTTGTCCAAGCTCTCAGAGTTTAGGTGCTGAGTTAGTAGCTCTGGCAAGATTAAAACAAACAAGAACTACCCAAGAGTGATATACCTGAGATCCAAGTGTGAGATACCTGGGGTGCCAAGGTGGAGACTTGAGTACAGGAACAAAAGATGCTAAATTCCCCCTGAGTAGGAGAAGAAGTCATCATGACCCTAATTCAGAGTTTCTCAACCTTGGCACCAATGCGATTTAGAATTTAATGGCTCTTTGATGTGGGGGGCTGTCTGGTGACATTGTAGACTGTTTAGAAGCATCTCTAGCCTTGGCCTACTAGATGCCAATAGCACCTTCCATCTCACCCCTGCCAAGTTGTGACAATCAAAACTGTCTCCAGATATTGCCAAACATCCCATGGGACAACATCACCCCCATTGAGAATCACTGCTCTAAGATAAGGCAGACCCAGTAGAAGACATTAAAGGCTTCAGTTTAAGAAGAAAAAATGTCAGGGGAAGGAAACCAAGCCAGTTATTACATCCCACAAAGGAAATCAAGGGAAGTGATGCACCAAGTAAGGTAACGTGGACTCAATGCTTCCTTTGTAAAGAGCCACTGAATAGGCAAGTGTGAGGAAATTTTGGTCTTTGATGGAGGGAGTCTGGGACCATAAGTTGCCTTGCTCCATATAAACAATATATATGGCAGGAGTGGGTGTGTCTTCACTGATTTAATAGGTCCAGTAAAATTGAGTTATGCTTAAAACAATGTTTGGAGCATAAAGCCAAAAGAAATAAAAATTTTCTTTGTGTTCTCACACCATGAAAGCCTTCCCAGCCTTAACATGCCTTGGTCCAATGTAGGACATGATGATACTTTATTGAATAATGCCCTTTCACTCTGAGTTTTTACTTTTCAGTGGAGTCCTATAAACGTATTGTGTAAAGCTTTTTTATTCCAGAGAATAGTGATCATTTTAAGCATTTTGGTCACCTCGTTACCTTTTACTTACAGTTCTATCCTAGATTTCTCTGATTTTCTTTGTGGTGTTAATGTTTGGGAATGATCTGGCAGAGAACAGTAATCTCCAAACACTTTGCTGCTTAAATCCATGTGACTTTTTAAATTTCATGCCATGTTGCACCATTACACTGTGATTGGCAGCTTCCAAAATGGCCCCTATGACCCCTGCTTCCTGGTGGTCGCACCCTGTATAGTCCCTTCCCCTTGAGTGAAGGCTGGACCTAGTGACTTGCTGTTGGCACATAGAATTTGTCAAAAGTGGTGGGATATCATTATATACTTAGATCAGTGGTATAATATTGTGTTGTCAAATGTGGCAACACATAGCTGTGAAGACAAAACAGTTAAACTTGAACTCCAGCTCCGAATAGGTGGAGAGGGGCCCTGAGGTAGGGAGACAGCAATGGACCATGACACACAGAATTTAAGGCTGCAGAGAAATGAAAGAGAATCTACTTGTGACATGGACCCAGGAAGTTCATCATTTCTGGCCACAAAACAAAAAGTCCCCAGATATTTATAATCTGCCCAATAGGGGTAGGCAGAAGCAAGCAGAAAACCAGAGTGGTGTGCTGAGCATTAGACAAAGTCTCCATTGCACGGTGGGGGAGGGACACTGGGAAGAAAAAGACCCAGGTCCAAGGAGCACCAAGAACTCAAGGAGTATACCGGTGATTGCGGTTTCAGGGGAAATGTGAAGGAAGCATGTCTAAAAATGTATTTCCCAAGTGTGATGCGTGATAAAGTGTTGAACATCCCTAGCAACAACCATGACCATGACACCCCCGGAAAATGAAGTTTCGGCTCCCAGCCCTCTATGTGACTAAACCATCTATTGCTGGATTTTTTGAGCAATTTTATAGGCCTGATGGGCAAGAAAGAGCCTTAGCTGGTGGAAGAAGGAGAGAGTCAGGGATGTGAGAGCCCATTATTCATAACTGGGCAAAAAAACTAAAAAACAAGAGTACCATTTATTGGGTGTGGTGCAAAACATTTTACAGTTTCTTTAAAATTCATGTTTTGCAGGTGAGGAAACTAAGACCTCATGATGAGGTGTATAAATGGTAGAGCTGGATGAAACCCAGGTCGTTTGACTCCTGAGCTTCAACTTTCCCAGGGATGATATTCAGGAGATGGAGCCACCGTGCTGCCCCAGGTGAGAGCAATCAGAAAAGAACATGAGGACCCTTGAGCTGAGCCGTCCTGCAGACCCCTGCTGAGCGTGCCTGCTGGGTCATGGGAGGCTGGCACAGTGACCCAGGGAAGGTGGGACGCTGGGGTTGCTCAGGTCAGTGTTGATTTCCTAACTGGAGTTCTGTTCCTCAATATTGAAGCATCGTCAGATGTACTTGTGCGTGTGATCTGAGTATTGACTTTGTTCCCAGACGCCTTCTCCCAGGCTTCCTTTCTGCAGGGTCCCGTCTCCACTTGTCAGATAAAACATGGAAATTTATTTCCAGCACAAATGAACTCAAAGTGAAGGAGAAACCAGATTGTCTGCTGCCTTGAGCATTTGTAGATAGACAACTTTTAAATAGAAGTGCACACATGGGATTCTGACAGCTGTACCGGCACAGTGAGTTCTGGTCAGAGATCCCACTAGAAAGAGACACGGAAGCTCCTGTCAGGCCTCTTGAAAAAAGGGTAGCAGATGGGGGTGGGATTCAGCTGTTCAGGGAAAAGCTGGTCTCTCTGTTTCATGTGAAATCGCAGGGTTATGACATATACTTAAAGTAGTTATAGAGCCCTCGCCAGCATGGCTCAGTTGGTTGGGTGTCACTCCTTGCACCAAAAGATCCCTGGTTCAATTCCCGGTCAGGGCACATGCCTAGGTTTCAGGTTCAATTCCTGGTTGAGGTGCTTACAGGAGGCAACCAATCGATGTCTTTCCGTCTGTCTGTCTGTCTGTCTCTCTCTCCCCTTCTCTCCTTAAAATCAATAAAAACATATTTAAAAATAAAATAAAATAGTTGTAGAGCGGCCCTCCTCCAGCCTGGCTGGTTAATTGATGTTGAGTGCAGATCGAGAAAGAAAGCCATATCTGTGGCTTTAGGTTAGGGGACCACACTGTGGCAGAATAGAAAGCAGTGCTTCTCAATTCTAGAGTCACCCTCTGGAGATTCTGATCATTGGGCAGGGGTGTGGCCCAGCGATGGGTTAAAAGCTCCCCCACGATGCAGTGGGTGGCCCAGGTGGGCATCACTGATCTAGAGAGATGGCAGGACCTTTGCAGGGACCACGGCTAGGGTGGGCTTCCGGTTTTGCCACTTCCTAGCTGCATTGAGAAAATGAACAGATTAACCCAGTTCATTTTCCCAGTAAGCCACTCTAGTATTGGCCCAATTTTCCCCTCTGATGCACAGAACAAATTGTAGTGTTTTCTTTGTGACTCCTCTCTCTGCAGTTTCCTGTTTGCATTTCAAGGGAAAATTAATGATTAAGCCTCTCTGAGCTTTAGTGTTATCATCCTCAAAATGAGAAGAATGGTCCCTATTTTACATGGTGGGCACTCCGTGGTCAGGAGCTACTATTTTTCTTGTCCCACAGAGGCACTGCTGAGGAAGCATTCAATGGAGAAAACTTACAGAAACTGCATGGTAGCAAGTATGCAAACCTTTGTTGCTTGTCACATTCTGGCATGGGTGTGCCAGACCCTGGACAGGAGGCCGCACCCTTGAGCTAAGCAGCAGGGTTAGAGAAGCCGGGACCCCTAAGTGTATGAAGGCTTGTGACGTAATTGTGATATGATGGAGTTACCTTCCTGGTTACAACTGAGCTGGTATATGGAAAAACACGTCCACTACTAAAGCATTATACAAAGGAAGAGGTAATTGCTGTAATAGTCTTCTGTGTTTTCATGGAGGCTATATTCCTGCCCATCTTTGACATTGCTGGGGCCATTTTCTCGGCAGTATAGTATAGTATAGTATAGTATAGTATAGTATAGTATAGTATAGTATAGTATAGTATAGTATAGTATAGTATGGTTTCTCAAACTTCATTGTGCATGCTGATCAGTCAGGGCTCCTATTAAAATGCAGATTCTGGCCCAGTAGATCTGGTGGAGCCTGAAAGTCTGTGTTTCTGTGTTTTCAGCATCCCAGGTGATTCTGAAGCTTCTTCTATAAAGAATGTCTCAAGCATTGTTCCATGTACTCTGTCTCAAGGCACACATGATAACCATCAAACATCATCACCTTTCTCTGGTGTGTTGGCCTCCATTTAGGGTTGCCAGATGAAATATGTATGTGCCAACTATACTTAGGTAAAAATTATTCCTTGTTTACCTGAAACTCAAGTTTAGCTGAGCTTCTGACTAAATCTGGCTACTCTAAGGCCCCACTAGCCTCTTCCCACTTCTAATTTCCTGCCTCTAATCTGTTGTGGGAGAGGGGATTAAAAATAGCTTGAGATTACAGAGATGCCAAGAATAAGAAGTCCTCAATTCTTTTCCATCTATACCTGCTTCCCCAGAGCTTTAAATCCTACCTCTGTTCTCACCTCCAAGGTCTAAGACTCTGAGACCCAGTTGCCTCCTCACCATCTCTACTGGGCTATCTATCTGGACCTCAAACCTAACCTGCTCAAAGCAGGTGTCTTGACCTGCTCCCCTCCACTGACCTACCCTCTTTTCCATCAGTTTTTCTTCCCATATCCTACATCCCAGTACTTGGCACTGAAGGCCTAAAATCTCAGAGCCATTTTGGGAGCTGATTTTTTTCCACACACACCTTTTCCAGTCCATCAGCTGGCCCTGGTGGTTCTGTCTCTAAACATTTCTCCAATCATCCTTCCCTCTTCCTCAGCCGCTAAAATCCCTGTCTAGGCCATCATCCTCTCTCACCTGGACTGGTGAAGTGGGCTTAGCTGGCCTAGAATCTCTCGTTTCTTTCTCCCCACTCCCCACACAGCATTGGTTTACATACTCAGAGCCCTCCAGCAGTTCCTTATTGGCTAGAAGCTGGTTAGTCTGCAACAGAGTTTCTGAAATGGGGGCGATTTTGCCCTGCATGGGACATTGGCAATGTTTGGAGAATTTTTGGTTGTCACCACTAGGGGTGCATTCCTGACATCTAGTGGGTGGAGACCAGGGAGGCTGCTAAATATCTTGCAATGGACAGGATAGCCCACTGAAACCAAAGAACATCCGGCAGCCCCCAAAGTCAACCTTGCACAGGCTGAGAGACTCTGGGCTAAAGTAAATAGTATTACAGTGTTAAAGATGAGTCAGGGCCAGGGCCTCAGCTCAAGCTGGAACGTTCGTTCTTGTGCTGGCCAGCTGCCCCCCACATTAATGAGCGCCCTCATTCAGCTGCCCCAGGGAGGACCAGCTGCTGCCTTGGACAGGCACATGCAGCAAAGAGAAGCTGCGCTGAGAGCCTCGTGTGCTACCAAGCAAGCCAGCATAACTAGGGTGCTTAGAGTTTACATAACCTCAAGCAAATCTCACCCCTAGTAAAGAATAAAACAACTAAGGCTCATCTTTCCAAAGGTCCCAGGGGCCCGCCAGTGAAAGCCTTGAACCACAGACTGTACTAGGCTGCCCAGAGAATTTGCAGAGAACAAAGGCCTCTGATGTTCTTCCCCAAGCTGTTAGCTTTAAGTGAAACCAGCTTACGAAAGTTCCCTGTGGTGTCTCTTGACAATTAAAGGATGATGTAGGCAATGTGTTTTGATCTCTTACAAAAACTATGAAATTTTTTTTCTTCTGTTGAAACATCTTTTCCAGTGTCATTTCAACAAATTAACGAGGGCAACTTCAGAATATGTGTTCTTTTGCACCTTAAAAAAAAAAAGCAAAGCAACTCTTGTTCTTTTCCACTTCATTAAACTACACAGACTTGATGTGAGGCTGGCCTTTCCTGCTACTGAGTAATGCTACATCATATGAATACAGCTGCCAGAGAACTAATAGTTACTAATTATCTCCCTCAACTAGCTTTCCTGTTAACCATTTTTAACTCGAGCTTCTCCTGCTTAGTAGGAAATGTTGAGGGGTGATTTATCAGAAAATCCTCTGTAATCCCCGGGCACTTGATGGGCAAAGCCCAAACCGATCTTTGGCTGACAGGTTTCAGGAGGTGACCCCCCCCTCCCCCCCGCATCTATCCCGCAGTGGGAAATCAACTAAGTTTAAAGGCCGTGTGCACAGAGAAGATGGGGATGCAGCTTTGGTGGGAGACTTCATGAGAGATACCAAATGCATGCTTGCAGGAGTCAAATACAGGGTCTCCCCAAAACATGTATACACACTCTAACAGCTGATAGCTCAATTGATGTTTCTTTCTTTTCAACCAGACTAAGCTTTGGACAAAGGAAATTCATCCTAAAATGCTACTGGAAGTTTAAAATTGCAGCTGAAGTATAAACACTGCCTTTATAATTATTTAAAGTGTGTATAAATTTGGGGGGACACCCTGTATTTTCGGGCTGTAGGATGTTGAAGACAGCATGTTCTCTTTATGCTGGTAGTTAGTTCTCAACTCTGGCTGCATATTAGAGTCACTTCAAGAGCTTTTAAAAAAGCACAAATGCCTGAGCTGGGCCCCAGCCTCAAAGTTTCTGATTTATTTGGTCTGGGGAAGGCCCAGAGTAGTGAGACTTTTTCAAAGTTTCCCAAGTAACTCTAATGGGCACTGAACCTTGAGAACACTCCTAGAGCAGATTTCTCCACCTCAGTGCTGGCGACATTTTGGACCAGGTCATTCTTTGTTGTGGGCTGTCCTGTGCATTGTAGGATGTCTTGCAGCATCCTTGGTCTCCGCCCACTAGATGCCAGTAGCCCTTCCCCTAAGCTGTGACAACCAAAAGTGTCTCCAGACATTGCCGCCCCCATCACCACTGAGACTCACTGTCATGGCCACTGCATACAGAATGCAGTGGCTACGAGATAGCATGGTAGATGGGTGGGTAGGGGGTTTCAGATTCAGCTCTCTGAATACAAATACAGCTCGCTGAATAGAAATGAAAGAGCTTTAATATATATATATATATATCTTGATTTCAGAGAGAGGAAGGGAGAGGGAGAGAGAGAGAAATAGAAACATCGATGATGAGAGTCATTGATCGGCTGCTTCCTGCATGTTCCCTGCTGGGGATCGAGCCTGCAACCCGGGAATGTGCCCTGACCAGGAATCAAACCACAATTTCCTGGATCCTAGGTCAATGCTTTTAACGTCCCAGCCTTAGACCAGAGGCGAGATTAGTGGTATGTCCATAACTTTCCACCAGAATACCTTTTCTCTCCCTTACAGACATCCAGACTAAATTGGCTCTATATTATTTATGGTCTATATTTGAATATACAAATCCATGGTCAAAATTATTTATGTAATGTTAAAGACCTATCTCTGAAAGAGGAAGCAGATTAATTATTCCCTCTCTAATTGAGTCATTTTTTTCCACTAAGCGCCCCCCCCCCCCCCTTCCTGTCCATGCTACTACCAGGATAACTTCCGAGCTTTAGGCACTTAAATATGAAACTTAAGTTAATTTAGATGATAAAAGTAAAAATTCAGTTTCTCAGTCACACTAGCCACATTTCAGTTGCTCAGCAATCACCTATGGCTGGTGACTACCATATTTTAATGCAGATATAGAAACATTTCTTAAAGAAAGTTCTATTGGACAGCTTTGTTTAACCAGAGAACTGACAGTGACGTTCTCACGCTTAAAAACCTTGGTTAGCACCCTGCTGCCTCTAGGATCAATTTCAACTATGTTCCTCTAGCGTGCAAGATATTTCACTAGCTAAGCCCAGATTTCTCTGCCAACCCTCTTTGTTCCTCAGTCTCCTGTGTAGCTCATCACTTTATGAGAGACCAATGCACATCTTGACTTCCAAACCTTTGCCCACATTGTTTCTTTCCTCTGTCTCAAACTCTTCACTTCAAAAACTCATACTTGATCTTCAGGTTCAGTTCAAATATCCCTCCAATGCCTCTTTCCACTACCACCCTCTGGGTTCCAAACAATTGCTCCATTCACTGTTGCCCCACAAGGCTTGAATACCTATCACATACTTGCCACCTTTTATCATAAATAGTTGTTTCCATATGTGTCTCCTTTGTTTAACTCAAGAGCTCTTCAAGGTCAAGGAGTGGCTTTATTCCTCGTTGCATCACCAAAGGCTAGCACAATATAGGCACTCACATTTCAAGTGAAATAATTTAACAACTAGCTAATGAATGAAATGGCATGATTAGATACATTTAAAACCACAGAATTCCAACAACCCACACCTCCATAAAATTGACGGCATCTCTTTGGGATAAGAAAATCTGCCTTTTATTTTCTGAGAAGAATGAGCATATCTGGTGACTAGAGAACTCTTTACTGGGGTAGAAGATAAATTCATTTAAAGGTTATATCTGATACATTCATAGTCGCAAAGAATAAGAAAGAAAATAAACAGAAAATTTATTTTTCTCTTATGTGTATTTCATCTCTTATATCAGTTAAACAGAAATATCTCAAGAGAAAAAACATTTAAATGGAGGAAAAACAGAAAGGACCAGCTTACCATTACAACTGCAGTGTTTCTTCCCTGGTATATCCTTGACTTTCTCTAAGGGTAGTTTTGTCTGCATTACCAAATCCAGAGTTGTATCTAACACTTCCTTTCTCTTTCCGTAGACATCTAACACAATGTCTAGCACACGGCTGGTGCTCAACTCACTCACCTCCTCCAGGAAGCCTTCCTTGGCTTCCCCCAGCTGGTCCTTACCCCTCTTTTGTGATCCTGCAGTACCATGTGCACTTTTTCATCTTGCACGTACCACATTGTATTACATGCTATCTCCTCAATGTGACTGTCCCGAGGTCAGAGACTATATCATGTTCTTCTTTGTGCCTTTGTGGCCTAGTAGAGTGTCTGGCACCACAATAAATCTTTGTTAAATAAATAAAACTTGGGCAGCAGGCAGTCCAAGTATTAATGGAGAACACCAGTATTTCTTTGCAATGGTTAACAGTATTAGTAGGAACTTTTAGAATTTGGAATGAAAAGTGGGGAAAAGTTTATGTGTATGAGTATATTTGGATGAAAAAAACAAACAAAACCATTGTAATTCTTGGCCTGATAAAGATCCAATAATCATTAGCTAAGTCTAGATAAAGTAGAGACAATTTTAGGAAAAGAATCCTTGCAGGATTCCTTTTAAACCTATTGATTTAAATCCAATGAATAAATATCGAAGACTTAATATAAACAAATAACTGTGCCAAGAGAGAAAAACAAAAATAATCCTGCCAGTTAACATTTCACAGTTCTATGACCTTATGCTTCTGGACACCTATATGGCGTATTTTTAAACCTTGGCAGTCACGCTGAGTAGATTTCCATGAAGAACCAGGCAGTATGACATCAGAACTGGCATGGATTCCTTTCATCTAAGCTTCACTCCAAACCAGTGCCATTGGGTCATTTTCAGATTCAGGCCATGGGGTTTTGGCTTCTCCCTAGAGGGCACTGGGCAGTCATGGACCACTGGGCAGTTTTTGAGGTGCAGATTCATTCTGTATTATGCTCAGTCCATTTGTCCAGCAGCCAGATGGTTAATTGCTCTTTCTTAAGCACATACAAACTCATAGAAAAAGTGCAAGGAAGGATCCTGGAAAGAGGAGCCTTTCACAGCAGGCTGAGTCTCTGTACAGAAGTTGGGATTGTTGAAAGCCTTTTCAATCACACAAAACCCTGGGGTTCTCCATTAGCATATCAGAGGTGGTGCAGTGGTGGGAAATGCTTCGGCCAACAAAGGACACAACTCAGCACCATTGTGTCATTGGTGCTTATAGAAGCAGAAAAAATGATAATCTGGTGAGGGCTGTGGTGATAGACAGATGTTGACATATTTCCTTGGGTGACCAATGTCTTCCTTGCTCCCCCCCCCCCCCGCCGCCACCACTTGATCTGTACTCAAGACTACCCACCCCCCTCCAAAGGCACAGTTCCTAGAAGAGCCACATCCCATTCAAAAACATCTCTCCAGCTAAAATGAAGAAAAAGTTTCATCTTTCACTTCAATAGTGACTGGAAGGGATGTGCCATTTTTTTAGACTTGGAAGCCTTATTGGAAACATAATTTGATCACAAATAGGAGAGTCAGTTGCCAGTTACTAAGAGCATCATAGAGACGGAATCACTGTTTATGTCACAACACCTTTTCTCAGGGATCAGCCATCTTATTATTTTATGCTGAAAGGGAGAAAAGACTTGAGTGAAAAAGTAACTTCACATTCTCATTGTCCTAAATGATTTCCCTTCTCTGAAATTTGAGGCCAGTGTTCTATACTCTATAGCCGTGATTCTCAACTTTGGGTGATTCTGTCCCCAGTGGACACTGGGCAGTGTCTGGAGACATTTTTGGTTGTCACAACTAAGTGGTATGTGTGCTACTGGCATCTAGTGGGTCGAGGCCAGGGATGCTGCTAACCACCCTCCAATGCACATGACTGAGCCCACCACAAAGACTTATTTGGCTCAAAATGTCAATAGCGCCAAGGCTGAGAAACTCTGTTCTATAGCCTTCATTGTGATTATAATTTACAAATTCTTATCAAGACAAATTGCTATTGATAAATGAGCACCTTGAGGGACTTCTGTCCCCATGCTTGCTATATTAATTTAGAATATTGAAGAGTCTTTGACAAAGAAACAGGACCTAAATGATAATTTCTCATCTTTGGCTGCATCACTGAAAAATTCGATCTAAGCAGTGGGTGTAAAATTTTAGAAAACTTTATCTTGAGCAGAGAGTGGTGAAAATTTTCCTACATGCAGTAATTTGACTTTCTTATGGCCAACAATATGTCTTTTACTTCACGCTCAGCTGAGTCTTAAATATACTCCAAATGGCATAAAATTTGATTAAAGAATTCTTCCTCCTTACTTGGAAATATTTATAACCTCTTAGAAAATGACACATTGGGGTACAACATACATTATTCAAACACACACACACGTGTGTGTGTGTGTGTGTGTGTGTGTAATCAAATTTACATTTAAAATTACATGTTAGCCCTGTCAGGCATGGCTCAGCGGTTGAGCATCGAGCTAGGATCCAGGAGATCGAGGTTCGATTCCCAGTCAAGGCACATGCCCGAGTTGGGGGCTCAATCTCCAGTAGGGGGCATGCAGGAGGCAGCTGATCAATGACTCTCTCATCATTGATGTTTCTCTCTCTCTCTCTTGCTCCTCCTCCCTTCCTCTCTGAAATCAATAAATATATATTTAAAAAAATAAAATAAAATTACAAGTTATAGTAAGTTTGTATTCTTTAATATGTTTTGTTGGATCAAAGGTTTTTCAATTTAATATCTACAAATCAGAATATTTATAACCCTATAAAATACATATATACATATGCATATATAAATAGAAATAGATGTGTAGGAAAACATATATTGTTTTCCTTAGATGTCAGTTCTATCCCAGTAGCTAGCTACATGTTGACCAAACCACTCCAAATCCCAAACACTGAAGACTACTATTCATCACTGTTATTAAAGCCATTGGTATACATAGATACCTGCCTTCTTCACAGGGCAAAGTAGATTTTACTTGTCAGTAGATTCTAGATGCCAGAAAAAAAAATTGCAGATTATCATAATGAACTTAATAAAGAGGAACATAAAATGGACACCAAATTGAATTGCCTCAGTCTATCTTCAATTATGTTGTGATATAGCGTGTATGATATACAGTTTTCCTTAAAAGTTCCTAATTAAAATTATCCTATTGTTTAGGAATCAATCAGGCTCCAGACACTCCCAGTGTTTTCTGGTGAAAATATTTCACCATCTGTAAAAGTAGTTTTACTTTGAGTGAAACACAGTGTCATATACAGTGGTACCGGTTTCCCATCGTCTCCGTTGACCATTTCGGGTTAGGAGCGCCGTAAACCTGAAGGCGATGCTTCGGCTTTCAGTCTCGCCTCGGAAGTCGAGCAGGCCCCGCGGCTCCCGCCGGGGGCAGGATCCTGAGGCCCAGCTGTCGGCTGCGGATCCCCCGGTTTCCGTTTCAGAGCCCAACGGGCTCCCGGAGCAGACTACCTTAGAAAGCCGAGGCCCCGCTGTAATCCAACGCAGTGGCTCATATTACAATCACTGGAGCCTTAACCACATACTCATTTCGCAGGCTCCAGCCAGACTGGCTGAACGAGAATATCTGAGGATGGTGTTAAAACGAAACGAAACAAAACAACACGTGCACACACAAACACATCAGGTGATTCTCACGTGACTCCGTGGCAGGAAGGCTGGCCAATGTTGAGCTAAAAAATATATACCTATCTTCCCACCTTCTAAGTTCTTCTAGCTGGGTTAATAATCAAGTTAACACAGAGAGTAACAGAAAAAAACCTTTTTAAGTTTTTAAATTCTCACCCAGAGATCTGTTTTTATTGATTTTAGAGAGAGAGACATCAATGTGAGAAACATGGTTGCCTCCAGTACAAGCCCTGACCCAGGTCAAACCTGCAACCCTTTTTGGTGTATGGGACAACACTCCAACCAGCTAAGCCACCCAGCCAGGGCAAAAATCAAATTTTTAATACATGCACATGAGGAATTCAAATAAGCATGAAAATTCCAAAGACAGTGAGGCAACATTGGGTATATATAATGTTATGGAGAAAGGAGAGAGGCAGTATTAGATTTCACAAGTGAGAGTGGTCGATTTACAGATAGTTGAGGAAAGGGAAACTAACAGGGTAGGCAAATCCTTGCTAGTTGACTGAGAAACAATGGGACACAGTGGGTATCTAGCCATCTTGTTTATCATAATACGAATGAGACTAAAGTGACATGCTAAGATATCCTTTCCGAAACAGGTTTCTCTGCATGAATCCCTTGGGCAGGAAAAGGGGATGGGTCAAAGGTTCTCTCTGAGTCTTGTTTCTTAATAAACAGCTTATAAATCTCTGCATGGCAAAACAATATAGAATTTATAAAGGAATTTTTGTCAGTTAATAATTAAGACATACATTTCATCATATCAGAAAAATAGGCCTAGTGTTTTGGCCATAAAATATTTCTATAGCTTAATGTATCTTAGACTGGAGATCAGCAAATTTCTCTGTAAAGGAGCATATAGTAAATATTTTAGGCTTTTGAGGATGGGCTATAGAAAATCTCTGTTGTATAATCTTTTTAAAATATATATATATATATATATAAATGTGAAAAACTGGTAGTGGTCAGGATTTGCTGACCTGTGTCTTAAACAATTAAAATGTGTATTTGCAAAAAATAAAATTGCTTGCTTTTACATAACAACAACAACGTCCTGCTAAAAGCTAGTGCTACAGGGAGAGATTGGATCTGGGCGACAAAGAAGCCTGCTGAAGAATTTTTTACTCTAGGCCTACCGGGCAACCAGGGCGCTTCAGGGTGACCAACTCATCCCAGTGTGCTTGGAACTTGTTTGGTTTTAGCACTAAAGTCCCAAGTCCCAGGAACCCTGGATGGTTGGTGACCATCCAATTAAGACTCCTGGACAAGTTTCTCACATGGGAGAAATCTAGGATCAAATTGAACAGTAAAAAGCTTGAAAGGGAAATGCTTTCAAGAACTTTAATATATAAAAAATAAGCCAAGGCCCCAACTGGAAAACTTATAAACGAATATTGTGTACTCTTTTTTTGGGTTAAATTCGATGGAGCTTAATTCTACCTTCCCTTAACAGCCTCAATCCAACAGGCTGCAGAGGAAATCGCTTATTCACAGGTGTGACAGTTGTTTTGTAATACACATTTATACATCCTCAGGATATGATAAATGCTGCAGGTCATGGTGAAACACAGCCCAGCCTTATTACTCAGAAGTGACAGAGTTTATTATTACTTCCTGGGTTTGTCTGAAGAGGACACGTGGCGTGAAACTAGCTGTGAGCCTAACTGAATAAAAAGGTTATGAGTAGGGCTTACTTTGGAAACAGACAGGAATAAAAGACGGAACAATTCTCAACATGCTTTTATTATGTGCATTATTATCATTAATTTGGAACTTTCCAACTGCAAGTTCAAAGCTCAAAGGCTGTTCTCTCTTAGGAACTTGCCTTGAGATTAGATATACCACTGCCGGGAGAGCTTTGTTATGACCATGTGGTTTTCCGTTAGTACTTTATAGAAACGGGAACCTCTGTTAAGACAATAGTGTGGCGAAGGCCTGGGGTGAGGAGTGGGTGCGGGGTGGGAGGGGTCAATGGGGAAAAAGGGGGACATCTGTAATATTTTCAACAATAAAGATAAATTTCAATAAATAAATTCAAAACAAAAACACACACATAAATATTAACAGAGATCTGAAAGCTTGAAAGAGGACACCACTGAGTAAAACAAAATCGAGGATCTAATTTAGAACCTTTTGTAATGTTATTTCATTGTTATCAATGTGTCACCAGGGAGCTGATGAGAAGACCTTGGTTCTTGTCTTCTTGAGGGAAAGATTTCAATCAAGAGACAAAGTGTAGAAAAGCAAGCAAGAACTTTTATTGACCACAACAAAAATATACTTAGGACAATGAAACAAGGAAGGACATGGAGGAAGCAGCAGGAGAGTCTAGGCTGGGCTGCTTTGGCTCACCGGGAAGTCAGAGAAAAGGGGGCCTTGGAGACAGGTTCAGAGAGCCCGGGACGAGCTGCTGCTGCCCTTTGCTCCCCTGGTTGCAAGTCTCATGGGGTTCCTTAGAGGTTAGGGGACATGTGCCTATTGGGGAAGGGAAGGGGAGAGGGAATGGCACAGACATGCTCCCTGGAGGGAGAGCATGCTGGGACCTTCATTTTCCAGAATTTTAAAGGCTGGGCATTTAGGGGAGGTATTAGGGGTGGATCAATTGAATGTTCATCAGCTTTATGCTGGTGTACCAAAATGAGATTTATTCTCTTAATTTGTCTGTCCTTGGGTGTGGTTAGCAAATGGCACTAATTGGATTTCTGTTATCTGTCTCCCTGAGTAGGGTGATTTAAGCTGTCTACCCTCTGGCTGGGGAGAAGTGCAAACCATTTACTCTCAAGTGTCCTTGGTTTAGGGAAGATAGGATTTGCTTGGTGGCTGCAAACTACTATCTAACTCTGTCTCGGTTTCCCTATTCTGCTTGGCCTGGAATTTTCCTAGCTTTTCCTATGCTATAACAAATGCATTCCATTTCTGATTCTCCATTTGGAACTGCACTTCTTTCTTTATGACTCATGCTGTGTGGGTCATACCAGCATCTTCTTTTCTGAGCTTCTGGTCAGCTTGACATCAGAAGCCCTTGATTTTTCCTCTGATGCTGTGACTGTGAGTAGCTCTCTTTAGAATCCATTTCAGCAGAATCAATGATACTGAAAAAGAATCATACATTTCTCTAAACGAATCTTCCTTCCCCTTCCATGGTATAAAATCAAGGGGAAAGAGGGAAGACCCACTTAGGCAGTGGCTTGATGTCTTAGTTCTACTGGAAACCCACTGATGAATGTCTTTTTTATTTTTATAATACATCTTTATTGATGTTTAGATTGAGAGGAAGGGAAAGGAAGAGAAAGAGACATTGATGAGAGAGAAACATGGATTGGCTGGCCCCTGCATGTCCCCTACTGGGGATAGAGCCCACAACCCGGGCATGTGCCCTGACTGGGAATTGAACTGGTGACCTTTTGGTGCATTGGATGACTCTCAGTCCATACCAGCCAGGCTAGAGGTGAATGTCTTTCCCTAAGTGGAAACAAACTTCCTTGTCTGTAAGGGGAGTAGGGTGGGGCATTAGGACCTCATACTAGGCAAGTTCAGAATGGTTCAAATGATCATAGATAAGGGCAAAAGGACCAGGGGACACTTGAGTGCACTGGGCGTGGCCATGAAGGGTCCAAAGCAGTGCAATTTTCCGGAAGTATTCGAGCATTACTTCACCAACTCTCTTCCAATGTATGTAATGTACATTATAATACAAATACAAGTGTAATATTTGTGTCAAATGTTGTGTTAGTTCCTACTCCCCCAGCCCCATCTGCTCAAACCCGGAGGACAAGTGGCCACCCACTTCCTATTTTACCTAGTGACACATCAGGAAACTCTTAATCATTTTTTCATTGCATTTTATTACCTAAATTCTAACACCATTGGATGCCTGCACGTTACATTTTTCTAAATTATTTTCTGAGGTAAATCTAAAGGCAGGAACTTCTTTTTCTTATGGCTTATGTGAATAGACGAGGACTACCCTGCTCCCTTACAGAATTTCCGCTGAGCAACGGCTAAAACTGAGCCCCATGCAAACCCAGCCTTGAGGCCTGAGCCAAGCTGCCCCGCTGCCCCGGCCCAGGCCAGGCACTACCCCCGTGGGTCCAACCCCTGGCTTAAACAGCTTTCACACGAGGGTCTGGCCCATGGGTTCCCGCTACCCTGACTCCTGGGCTCACTCAGGAACACAGCCCCCCCTTTCTGTGCTGTCTCATTAGACCAGTTATTAAACCATAGCCCCTCTGCGCGAGCCCTGCTTTCTGTGCCCTGCTCTTTGGCGCCGGGCTAGAACTCTGCAGACCTCATTGGCCCTTTGCTGTCTGTTCCCTGTTTGGCTCTGACAGTAAGGGGTCCTGGATGAAGGCAGAGGCATGAAGGACAGAGGACCAGACTTCTTCCCATTTGTTTCTAGTTGCTTCCACTAACAGTTGGTTCCAATTTCCAGTTTTATTCTCCATCCTCTTAAAAGTACCAGCTCCAGCCAACTAGTGGCTGCCTCTTCAGAGGTCGGGATCTTAGTTCAGCAGGCCTTTTGCTCATAGATTTTAGATTCTAATAGGCCCAGCTTCTTCCATTTGTTCCTCAGGCTTAGGACTAGCCATTGCTTTCAGTAGCAGCGACTCCTCCTAGTTACCTCAGTTTCCCTCCTCGTCTTTCAGTCCTCTAATACCTATTTAACTGAGGATATGAAATCTCTGTTAAAATAACTGGTGTGTTTCCTTCTTTTTCAACTGAATCTTTTTTTTTTTTTAAATATATATTGATTTCAGAGAGAGGAAAGGAGAGGGAGAGAGAGAGACAGAAACATCAATGATGAGAGAGTCATTGATCGAGCCCACAACCCAGGCATGTGCCCTGACCGGGAATCGAACCCCAATCGCCTGGATCCTAGTTCGATGCTCTACCAATGAGCCACGCCCGGCCGGGCTCAACTGAATTTTGACAGAGACTCTTCTCTGCAAGCCTCTAAGGTCTGATTCCTCAAACATGCCATATCTCAATAGAAGGGAGCCTGGAAATACCCCTTCCAACTTTTCTAGAGCTTACTGTCACCTCAGTGGGGTATATGTACTTATTAAAGTGGTCCCCTAAGGGGGCTCCTCCTTTTGATAGCCCCACCCCCTCACTACACACACACACACACACACACACACACACACACACACACACTCCTATTGCACCTTTGTGACCCCTGCATGGATTGGCCACATAATAAGGGTTCTGCCCGAGTTCCTTTTGATCTTTGCTCAGAAAAACCAGCCTATCGGATTCCATCCTGGTGGCAGAATAACCTATCTTATTCAGGGTCAGTCTGCATTCCATTCTGACTGTTTTGTAGATAGTTTGCCCCTCCCCAGAGGACTGCATGCTAGACTTCTAAACAAGCCCTAAGAGTCCTCACTTTAGCCCCATGAGTCATTTCTTAGATATACTTACATCCTTAAAGATAAAATGGACCTTAAAATTTTCCTATCATCTATCCCAACCTTTTGTTTTGGGGAGGATCTATACATTCTATATTTTTTATGACAATTTTGGGCAAATAAAACAAAAAAAATGGTTGAACAAAGAATTCACAGAATATTAATTTTCAAAGGAAATCTTATAAAATACATTTAGATTTTGTTTTTATCTTTAACATGGGTCTATACATCTTTAAGCTTTATGGAAGAGCACTAAAGCAATTTTTTATAATTATTTAGCAGCTGTCATTCCTGAAAACTGTAATTGCAGTAAAATAGAATGCTCCCAAATCACGATGAGGGAAGGCAATGTTCTGTGATCTGGAGCATGCAATGCCAGTGAGAATGCAGTGTATAATCAGAATATCTTGAATATAAAATAAAAATACTGCTAAGGCATGTGAGGCCAACCTTTTCCATTATTCAAAATAGCTTACAAATCCAGCCAGCATGACTCAGAGGTTGAGCATCGACCTATGATCCAAGAGATGGAGGTTCAATTCCCATTCAGGGCACAGGCCCGGGTAGCAGGCTCGATCCCCAGTGGGAGGAGTGCAGGAGGCAGCCGATCAGTGACTCTCTCTCCTCTCCCTTCCTCTCTCTGAAATCAATAAAGATATATATATTTGCAAATAGCTTACAATATTTTGGTCCCTCAAGCATCAGTGGTCACATTCTGATGTGATCCCATTTAACGTTCTGTGTGATCTACTTTTTGGTATTTCATTATTGATATTGATATTTGATTATTATTGTATTTATGGTGGTGATATTCTCACCGCTATAAAACAACCACGCTTATGTACATTTAAAAAGCACTTTCAACAATGAACTCTTTCTTTTCCCCAGAAATGTAAAACAGCAGCCAGAGTTGGAAAACAGGGGTGGTTCTCCGTAGTTGTGTTTAAATGTTCTCATTCCATTCACAGTGTTAGTGCTATGGTTATCTGTTAGTTTTCTTTTGCTATAGAACAAACTACCCCAAATCTTAGTAGTTTAAACCAGCAAACATTTATTATCTCACCATTCCTGTGGGTCAGGAATTTAAGAGCACCTTAGCTGGGTCGTGGCTCGTGCACTCTCACGAGGCTGCAATCAAGCTGTTCACCAGGGCTGCAGCCATTTGAAGAGTTGACTGCGGCTGGAGGTTCAGCTTGCAGGCTCGCCTATATGATTATTGATATGTCTCACTTCCTAGTGGTCTGTTGGCCAGAGGCTTCAGGTCCTCTGGAAGCCTACTCAAATCACATCAGTTTGCTTCCCTTAGAACCAGCAATCTTTGAGACCCCACTTTCAATTCCTTTGGCTATTTTTTCAGAAACTGTCATACTATTTTCCATAGTGGTTGTGCTTTACATTCCTCTCACCAGTGCACAAGGGTTACAATTACTCTGTATCCTCACTAATACTTATTTCCTGATTTTGTTTTTATATTAGCCACCATGATGAGCATGAGGTGGTATCTCATTGTGGTTTTGCATGTCCCTAATGATTATTGATGTTGAGCATCTTTTCATATGCTTGTTGACCATCTGTATGTCTTCTTTGGAGACCTTCTTTTTTTCTTTTTTTTTATATATATCTTTATTCATTTCAGAGAGAGGAAGGGAGAGGAGAGAGAGAGAGATAGAAACACCAATGACGAGAGAGAGTCATCATTGATTGGCTGCCTCCTGCACGCCCCCAACTGGGGATGGAGCCCACAACCCAGGCATGTGCCCTGACTGGGAATCGAACCCCGATCTCCTGGATCCTAGGTCGATGCTCAACCACTGAACTACACCTTGGAGAAATGTCTATTCAAGCCCTTTTGCCATTTTTTAATCATGTAATTTGTTTTTTACAAATTTGTTGTTGAGTTGTGGAAATCCTTTAAATATTCTAATTATTAATCCCTTATCAGACATATGATTTGTAAATATTTCTCCCATTCTATACGTTACCTTTTTACTCTGTTGTTTGTGTCCTTTGATGCACAGACATTTTTAAGTTGTATGCAGTCCCATTTGTCTGTTATTGCTCTTGTTTCCTATACTTTTGGTATCATGTCCAAGAAATCCAAAGTCATGAAGCTCTTCCCTTATGTTTTCTTCTGTAAGTTTTAAAGTTTTGGGTCTTAAGTTTAGGTCTTTAATTTATTTTCAGTTAATTTTTGTATATGGTATAAGATAATGGTACAATTTCATTCTTTTGCATATGACAATCTAGTTTTCCCAGCACCATTAGTTGAAAAGACTGCCCTTTGCCCATTACTTGGTCTTGGCAACCATGTCAAAGATCATTTCGCCATCTATGTGAAGGTTTATTTCTGGGCTCTATTCTATTTCATTGGTCTACAGGTCTGTCTTTATTCCAGTACTACACTGTCTTGATTACTATAGCTTTAAAATATGTTTTGAAATTATAAAGTGTGAGACTGCCAACTTTATTCTTCTTTTTCAAGATTATTTTCACTATTCAGTGTCCCTTGAGATTCCACATCAATTTTAGGAGGGATTTTTCTATTTCTGAAAAAAGTGCCCTTGGGATTTTATAGGGCTTGTATTGAATTTGTAGAGCACTTTGGATAGTATTGATATTTTAACCATATTAAGTCTTCTAATCCATGAACACAGAATGTCTTTTCATTTATTTGTGTTTTTAATTTCTTTCAGCAGTGTTTTGAAGTTTTCATGTATAAGTCTTTCCCCTCCTTTGTTAAGTTTATTCCTAAGTATTTTATTATTTTTAATGCTATTTTAACTGGATTTTTCTCCTTAATATCTTTTTCAGGTTGTTCGTTGTCAGTGTATAAAAATACAATTGATTTTAGTGTGTTGATTGTGTATTCTGCAAGTTTGCTGGATCATTCAAATAGTTCTACATTTTTGTGTGTGGAATCTTTAGAGTTTTTTCATATAAGATCATGTCATCTGCAAATGGAGATAGTTTTACTTACTCCATTACAATTTGGATGTCTTTCTTTTTCTTATCTAACTGCTCTGGCTAGGACTTCTAATACTATGATTAATAAAAGTGGTAAGAGAAGGTACATTTATTTTGTTCATGATTTTAGGGAAAAAGCTTTAAATCTTTCAGTATTGAGTATTATGTTATCTATGGGATTCTTATATGGCCTTTATTGTGTAAAAAAGTTTCCTTCTATTCCTAGTGTGTTCTTATCATGAAAGGGTGTTGAATCTTGTCAAATGGTTTTCTGAATCAATTGAGATGATCACGTCATTTTTGTCCTTCACTTTGTTAATGTGTTATATTACATTGATTAAATTTCATGCTGAACCACTCTCACATTCCAGAAATAAATCCTTCTTGGTCATGGTATATAATCCTTTTAATGTGCTGTTGAATTAGGTTTGCTAGTATTTATTGAGGGTTTTTGAGTATGACTTCATCCTAAACTAATTATATCTGCAATGATCCTATTTCTAAATAAGATCACATTCTGAAGTACTGTGAGTTAGGACTTCAACATCTCAAAACCGCTGTGATTTCCACCAAAAGTGCCCACACACTTATTTATTTTGAGTTCTGTAGTTCCAGAGAATTGCTTTTCATTGTTTATAGAGGTCTTTTGAATGCAAACCATTTGTACATTCCCTTGAGCCCCAGTTTTGTACAGTGAGTTCATTTTTCATTCAAGAAAATAAACGATTGGTATTTAAGTCAGTTCCAGTAATGCCTTGGTTAGAAAACAAAGGATAAGGGCCCAGCAAGAACTTGCATAGTTCAATTATCCTTAATATGATCTTTGTACAGATGCTCATGTGCATTTCACCTCACTCTTTCCTTGTGGCCTAGAGATAATAACCTTCCAAAGACCTGGCTTGAAGCTAAGTAAAAAGTTCAAATTTATTACAGCTTGGTTAAATCTTATTTGAGGCTTTTGAGAATTTTTTTCTGAGCTCACTAAACCAGTTGCTTTCTCTACATAGACATGGGTTGTTAAAAAATGAACTTCATATGGTTATTTAAAAGAATGTATTTTTCTGCCAGCCAGGTGATTATTGTAGGATTTTAAGCATGTTGTTGAGACTTTAGTACATAATCTCTCAAAACATTCAAGGAATATATAGGGCCTTTGGTTCTTTGTGGTACCTTTCTCTTAAGGAAGTCTCCCCGGTGCCCTGATCTCTTTCTCATGAGCTCTGACCAGTTTGCTACAGCTTCTAGACCATTTTCATGCACCTCACCGATTAAGAGCCTTCTACTCAAAGCTTCAACACATTGGGAATACATTTTCCACTGTGGGGACATTTTAATATTTAAAATTAAAATTACAGCACAGCTCTGTGGTTAGAAAAGTAGTGTTTTTAACTTAGGTGACACCAGGTCACACACAATACAGATTAATCACTTTATGGTGTTTGTTATGCTTCACAGACAGAGCAAGATGATTCTGAAAAAGTAGGCATTGGCTTCTAGCATGGTCCATATAAATCTATTTCTTGAAAAATGTTCATATCCAACCTTCTTTTGGGAGATAAGGAAGTAACAGGATGACTTTTACCCAATCAAATATCATATTTTCTTATGACTCAGTAAGAAGGTTATAACATTTATTTAAAAGGGACTTCTTGTTTATAGCATTTTGTCTATGGGATACTGGAACCTGCTCACCCTGGCCCCTAAGAGCTGATGGTTAAAAATTCGGGAATTTTGTGAGCTGACTGACATCATGTTGTTAGCTTGAGATCGGCCACGGTAGAAGTATTTACAGCACAGAAATCAGCAAATGCTACAAATCAGGGGTTTTACCAGCACACCATTGATTTCATCCCTTCTTTAAAAAAACTCACAAGCAGTCAACTTTATGCCTGAAATGCCTACCATTTCCTTTTTAAGATGGTAGACCCCCCCAAAGAAAAACATTTTCCCCCATAGAATTTATAAGCTATTTGAGAAAAGGAAACAAATGGCACATGAAACAAAGGCGTGTAAGACTAACCATGAGAACAGTAGGAATCCAAAGAAGGAAGAGTAAGAAGTGGGCACACATATGACAGAGACTTCATGAAAATGTTGGACTTTGGGCTAGACTTGACGGACAGGAAGGAAAGGACAGTGGACAGTCAGGCAGAAAGGAAGTCTTGGAAAAGCAGCAGTAGTCAGACACAAGGAAGAAAATCTGTGAATAAGAAAAACAAGTGTGGAGTGAGAGAGTACAGTGACATGGGGATAGCTGGCAATTGTGTGACAATACGGTATGTGACAGCTTTCTCATACATCAACTCATCTGATCTTCAAACCCAGCCTGAGAGATGAGGGCAACTGAGGCTTAAAGAATTGGTGCAACACAGCTGAATGAGCCTGTGTTCAAGACCAAAAAATGGTCTTTAATCCCTCGTTCACCCTTCTCCGCACTGCGCCATGTTGACTCTGCTCAGCTACGTTTTAAAGCATGAAAGACAAAAAAGCAGCAACAAAAACAATGATAAACAAGGAATCTATTTAACACCGCCCGGTTTGCTTCAAATGTGCAGATGCGGTGTTCCGGGTGGGTTAATGACAGTCAGGTCTAACCTCTGAGCACAGTTGCTTTCAAGAGTTCAGATACTATTTCTCTGCAAGGCATCCGGCAGACGCAAGCCCACAGCTTTATTGAATTCAACCCTAACTCTTGACAGGAAACAGAATTATAACCAGAGCACGATTTCTAAGAAAAAGAAAACACAGAACAAGTAAAAAATAGTGCTACGAGGGCTGGGTTCTTAGGTCCCCTGAGAGTTAGCTTTTCTAAAAGAAATATTTTTCTTCTCTCTATACCATATGCTAACTCTCAAAAGGGCTAAACAAGAATTGAACTTTTGAGTTTAAAACTTTCCAGTAACCTGAATCTCACAAACATAGTGTTGAGTGAAAGAAACCAGAAGCAAATGCAACACTTGATGATTTCATTTCTATAAAGTGTGAAAAACCAGGCAAAACGAATCTGTGCTGTTGGAAGCCAGCCTCGTGATTATCCTTGGTGGGGTAGGGGGCATAGTGACAGGAAGGGGTCACCATGTGGTAGGGAGCTTCTGGGGTATAGGAAATATTCACTTTCTCCATCTGGGCGCTGTTTACCCAGGTAGGTTCACTTTGTAAAAATTCATTGAGCTTCCACATATAACATGTACATTTTTCTTTATCTCTGTTATATGTTATACTTTAATTACAAGGTACTTAAATATTTCCTGAATCCTTAAACAGGATAGAGCCATGATTATAATACTTTAAGAGACAAAGAATGTTTGACGCTGGGAAAATGCTCGATGATAAGAGAGTGAAGTGTTAGAAGTCTGGCACCAGAAGCTCCTGGGGTGGAGCAGCCTTGGGTGGGCTGATGGAAGAGGGCCATGTAAACAGAAGCACTGGGACGTTCCAGCCTTCCAAATGGGTGCCAAAATGTAGCTGAAGGATACTCGAGAGGATCAGAGGAACATAGGAGACCTAAGATGGCATATAATATATAATGGTATAATACATACATGCTTCTTTATTAAAGCATTACCAACATCAAGATGTGGCCCACTCTGGGGCCATCTTCTCATCATTCAGCTGAGTGGTTGCCCCTTGAGATCTTAATTCAGAAGGAAATTATTTCAGATAAAGATGATAAAGGCCATGCTCCTATAGGCAAAGGAAAATGTTTGACTTTTAGTCATTCAATGAATAGGATACAATTTAAAAAGCAGGGTGTAGGGCTCCTTGAATTTCATTCACTGACTATTCTTCATAACTTTAGCAGATACTCAGGATCATGGGATTTTTCAGCAGAAAGAGGTTTATGATTTAAGAGACATACTATCTTATCTCCCTTCTAGGTTTTCTAAGCTTATACTTACATCCAGTTAGATCATCAGAAAGTTCCATTTCATGTTAGGTTGGTCTCTTAGCTCCTCGAAGCAAGTGTCTGACTGTTTTCTATGCTACAGAGCGCACTGGTGGTCTCATAAAGCCCATGGGACCCTTCTCAGTGTGAGTATTTAAATGTGTGAAGAAAATGCATGGGCTTACAAAGAAAACCACTTATATTGAAACTCAATTATCAAAATATTTCAACATATATGTTTCTTTATTAAAGCATGGCAAACAAGACTGTCTGAGGTCTAACAGTAATTGTACTTTCACAGTAGCAATGAGAACAAATGAAATTTTGAGATATCGACAACAGCTCTACTGTAATAAGAAAATATCTGTGATTTCTATTAGCAGCAAAGTGACAAGCACTGCTAAGCTCTGTGCAAGCTCTAGGCAAAGTGGAAGAAAATGCTGAAGATATCAATTAGAGGTTGATGAAAATAAGGATATAATTCTCTTCTGCCCAAGTCCATGGATCCCATGAATTTCTGATTTAGAGCCTGTTCTTGGCCTATATTTGAGCTTAAAGGCCACTTGGCCATAACATTCTTGATTTTTTTGTTCAACGGTTTAAATCATTGTGTAATACATACTTCAAAGTCCCCAGAATAAAGGGTTCAGATTTCAGCATTATGAAAAACTGCCTCTATAAATTAAGAAGGACTTTGTGTAACCCTGCTTACATTTTTGCCTACATTAAATTTTCCACTTATTAACTATATTAACCTTTGCATATTTGGCTTCCCTGCCTTTTCACGAATTTAGTTCTCTGCCGCTATTGCATGATCCAATTGTTTGTGTGTTTTTATTGTAAGCCATCATGTATGTGTGCATTAAGAGGTATGGTATAAATACATAAATAAGAATGGTTGTCCCCTCACACCTGGGGCTGCAGAGCCACCATGAGGTTCTGGGTCTCAAGTCTCCAGACCTTGTGATCTCTCCTTAGACTCCAATACCTGCTACTGTTTCCTTGTTTACTGGCAAAACTAACCAACAGATTAAATATTTAATCCTGGAAAAGCAAGGGTAAAAGTTTTCATTTCTGGGGACAAATGAAAATGACCCATTTTCAGGAAGGAGATTTGGGGCTAAGAGCCCATGGGGGCGGGCAGTCGGAAGGAATAGAATCTGCTAAGGGTAATGTGTACGTCAAACCTCACGTCGCTCAGGTGTGGGAAGAAAATTTCATTTATGCTCCCCATGCTAAAGAAAGGGTGAAAGGGTCGCAAGTGCAGCATTTCAGCTTTTAATTGAATCTGTCCATCATATGAAAGCTCCAAGGTGCCTTGTGAAAATTCTGAGGTATTAGAAAGGTGACTATTTAGGAAAGACTAGCTAACCTGCTCCAGAGAGCACCAGTGAGTCTCTCTATTCCCTCTGGAACATTCTCGAGATTTAAAATTTAACATGGATGATTCTATCCTCAACCCCAGTTCATTTTCTTCCACCAATTCTACATCCTTCAAATACTCTCACAAATGCAAGCCACAAATTGGATTATTCTAGGGTTTGAACATTTTGAAATAAGTTTATGATCAGAAACAAAAGTTTACCTTGAGGTTGGACAGCAGAAAAAAAATAAATAAATAAAAGCAGCATGAGCTGTTAATGTCTTATTTCCAAATATTTGAAAACTGGTAAGTAACAAGCATAAGATCTAGAACTACCTTGTGCTATGATTGCATATGGATTTGTAGTTATGTGGAAGAGATTGTTTTCCAGCACACTGAACTGCTTTTGAAAATATTCAAATATGGACTAATATTTGGTATGCTGGAGTAATGCATGCTTGTGTCCTGTCACTGAAGGGAACGTCAGAGGGTCAACCAGGGCTCATCTCCAGACAATGGCATAATTTCCTCGCATGTTCTAATCTACCCCCGCCCCATTTAAATATGATTTTTTTTCTTGTGTCAGAATCTCTGTTGGGGAGACCCAGGCAACAGCAGTTGTTAAAACTCCCCAGGTAATTGCAATGTTTGACGACCACTGCTTTTCCTCCCCAAACTGAAGACTCCGGATGAGTAATGAGCACACTTTTACTCTTATAAACTTAGGGCTTAGTTCACAATGAAGAAACACATAGAGCCCGGACAATAACTCTTCAAAATGTTTTTCAGTCACTAATGAATTCTTTAGAACATAACTCCAGGAAGTAGCAAAAATTGCTCAACCCAAAATGGCCTATTTTAATATTTTTACCAACAAGTTTAATTATATTTCTGAATATATCTAACTTTTGCAAACCACCTCCCATAACTTTTAGAGAAAGAGGGAGGCTATCCTTCCAAAATTATTATTGTTTAATGTGGTTGGATACATCTTATCCACTTAGCAAAATCAGAAAAACCTTTTTTTAAAGGAACATAATTAGGTCGATGCTCCCTTCTTGTCCATGACGAGAGGCTGAGGCATCCGAGCTCTGGCCTTAAGCATCAAGGTGACGGGACCTCAAGGATGTCAGCTTCCTTAGTCCGGGTCACTGTCCCAGTGGTGAGCAGGAGGGTGGCGCAGCCCACCCAGGGCTGCTCTCCCCCTGACACCTTCAGCCGCAAACTATCCAAAACAACTCATAAAGATAAGCCTGAATATGTAGGTGTGAAAATTGGTGTCCAAACCAGGGGTTGTAATGGCCTTTCTTCTACTCTAGAGCAGCGATATTCAAGCCGAAAGAATTTTTTAAACATGCAATACCTGACTATTTATTCAGGGGCACTGAATGACAACAACCAACACAACAGCAGCCGTCTGGTGTGACTGAATCAAAATTATACCTATTTTTTTTGTCAGATCAGTGAAAATATGTTTTGTGGTGTGCCACAGAATTTTAGTAACTAGTTTCTGTCCCATGAGATGGAAAAGGCTGAAAATCACTGCTCTAGAATATACAAAGACAAAAGGAGATTCTGATGAAGAAGTTGTTCAAGATGAAGTCAGAGTGTTCATCGAAAAGAAAGCACAGCTAACATTTTTTGGAACAGAAATGGACTATGTTGAAGATAAATTATCCAGTGATTTTGCCTTCAATAACCGAAATATCAAAGGAACACGTGGCTGTGAAGAAAACTTTAATATTTGACTCCTCAGGACTGCTCTGGCTGGGAGCTCCAGGAAAGCCTGTGGAAGCCCTGGGCTTACTGAAGAAATCATGTGACTGTCAAGTGCTTAAGGTGTATGCTGCATGGTTACTTTATGAGGAAAATGAAAAGTTAGTTCCTTTCATAAAGAATCCTCTGTAGGGCGGAAAGCGTGCAAGTGCCTAGTAGAGGACGCAGTCCATGCTGTGTGCTTGGTTGTGGTGGCTCTTACTGTGTGCTTCCTCTCTCAGGAAAGGCTGCCTCACTAACTCACTCCCCAAGAAGTCATCTGGAGATGACACTACACACTATGACACTACTCTACACTACACTACGAGAGGAAATAGGAGGACCTTCCAAATGCCTCCTTCACTTACATGCAGCCCCTGAGATTTCCGGACCTCATTCAGCAGTAACAGAGAGGTGTTTGCGGCTATACAAATTCAATTGCTATGCCACCCATGGCAGACAAAAGAGAAACAGTTCTGTTCCACCCTCTTAAGCCATTTGGCTATAGCTATATAAAGCCTGCTTTTGTAGACCCTTTTTTTCCACAAAAGCCTCACTCTATTTTTACCCCCAAAGCCTTCAGATTGACTCTTCTGGGCTTAGCTAGATACTTCTTAGGTTTAATCCCACAGCTCCACTCCTACCTACACAGTTCCTGTCTCCTTAGTCTTGTGATTCCCAAACCCCTGGCTGAGTCACTCGGTAACAATTACATTTCATTGCTTCCACCTAATCGGCAATATTTATTTATACCATAGCATTTCTTACTATTCTTAATACAAATCAGCTATTCTGATTTTTCAGGCATAAATTAAATTGACAGCTCCCTGTTATGACGACAGCAAAATTTGAATTAGCTGCGTCAATAAGCAAGTATATTTTAATTTAATTTTTATCCAACTCATTATGAACTTAAAAATCATCCTGTTTTCAAACCTTGCTTTCGTGCATTAGTTTAATACGTTTTTTGTTTTGACAGTTAAGTCTTTTGAAGTGTGGGTTTGTAATTATAACCATAACTTTTCACTTATGAGGCCTGCAAGAGTTCATAAAGGAAACACAGAAAATCAAAACTGGCTAAGTGTTTATCAAACCCCTCTCCTCTTCCTCTTGGGCAACCACATTTTCCCAGCTGCCCTTGCAGTTAGATGTGGCCATGTGACTGCATTCTGGTCAATGAAACGCAGACAGAGGTCAAGTGGATGAATTCCAGGCCTGGCCCATTAAAGTCCTCCAGGCTACATCCTTTACACTGTTTCCTATTGCCCCATGACCTTAGAGGCCATACATTGAAAATGGCAGAGCCACAAGATGCAAGAAGCCTGGGTGCCAGAGTTACTACTTGGAAGAATGTCACCACCTATCAGGAATACTCCTTTTGGACCTTACATGAAAAAAATAAATTTCTATTTTTTTTAAAGCCACTGAGATTTTGGTTTTAATTGTTATAGCATTGTTGTACCTTAACTAGTAAAAATTTATACAGTAAGTCCTCAATATCAAAACAAAACCAATTTGATCATAGGCTGATTGAAATGCATTATTCTAATTAATGTTTTAGCAACAACACAGGTTATTGTAATAATTAAAATAACTCAAAAGAAGAATTAATCCGTTTTGGTGCAAGGCACAGCTGCTGTAGGCAGGCAGCACCTCGGGGGGCTCCAGAAATTGCGGGCCCAGGTCACATCCTCGCGCCACTCCCTGCGCCTGCGCGCACCTCGACTACATGCACGCACGACATCCGGGCACCAACACACGACATCCGGGCATTAAATGACCAGAGCCTGTGGCTCTGCTTGTGGTCGTTGGGGGCTTCTCGTGTGCGCCTGCGCAAACCTTCCCGCCCGGCCGTTGTGACGTGGGGTGGACTGGCGATTGTCACGTCTGCCGGAAGCAACTGGAACTTACAAATCTAAAGGAGCTGGCTCGGCACCCGCCGGCCTCCGCGCGGCTCCACGAAGCGAAGAGCCTCCCGCGCTGTGCCCGGCGGCCCTGCGGCGCGGCTGCTGAGCGGGAGGAAGGCTGCTCGCCGCGCCGCGCCGCCGCTTTACCGCGGACGGCCTGCGCGAGGGAGGCTCGCGGGACGCCGAGAGGGGCGCGGAGACTGGCGGGCAGTGGCCAGAGGGAGATTCCAGAGCAGACGAAGGCAGGCGATACTTGGAGGGCACAATACAGTGTTCCCGGGTCTAAGAAAAACCTTTCTTCCTCAGGCTAGAGGACCCTACCGCAGGGAAAGCAAAATTGACAAAAGCCGTTCAGTACCTACACGTGAACAACTAATGTTTTAAATGTCAGGCTTAAACAATGCCCTAGGTTTTCTGAAGAAATTATTATCCGGAGTACAAAATCGGGCTTCTCTTGAGTGTCACAGAGTGACAGGATACACGCAAGACCGTATGAAATATTTTGAAGGGAGAGGCTGTGTGTGACTCAAGAATTCTACATCAAGTCATGTGAAATCCACAGAAATAACTCTACTTATTTATGGGCTCTGAAGATGCCACCCCGAGAAAATTTGCTCACAGATGTACTGTAAATGAAAGCTTAATAAAAATGCTTTTGAAGTAGAAGTACATAGAAGAAGTCCTGATGGTGAGTGTAAAAATCAATTCAATTAGAAAGTAAGTCTGAATAATTATGTAAATGTCGTTTAAAAGCACTGAAAATGTTTTTAAAATTCAAATTTTAACCCATTATTTTTCTTTAAAATCTTTTAATAAAAATAATTTCTTTCAATTAAAAAATTATTGAGACTTGGGAAAATTTGAATTAAAACTACATACTAGATAATAGTACTGTATATCACTATTAAGTTTTCTAAATTTGAGAACTGCACTGTGGTTGCGTTAGAGAATGGCATTGTTCTTAGAAAATACTGAAGCATCACTGGGTTAAACACCAGTAACTGGTGAGGCTGGGTAAAGGGTATAGAGGAGTTCGTGTTATTCTTCCACATCTTCCATACGTTTGAGATTATTTCAAATTGAAGTGTTTTAAAATAGTTTTTTTTAAGTGTTGGATTGGGATATTATTAATATTCTGGTGAGAGCCATTTCCTTGTAGTGGTTGGGGCAGAAGCCAGTTTGAGTGGGTTTATGGAGTGAGAAATGAAAAAGTGGAGAAAGTGGGGGATGACTCTTGGCCCTGAAGTACATCTTTTACCTGCTAGAGTACTGGGTTTTCATAGTTGGAGTTTTCAAAGGCACATGACATATGTAAACTTAGTGAGATAGATATATATAAATATTCCATGCTATAATGTAGCAAGGCAAATTCTTCAGGGCTGTTCTTGTTTTAAACAGGAAATTCCAATTAATTCCTAGACTGAAATTAGAATTCTGGCAGAGCTGTAGCAACAGGTGAGGAAAGAGAAGTATCAGCATCCTTAAGATGCTAAAGTTTTGCTACCACTAACCAGGATGCTGCATTCTCACCCTTCTCTCCCCTCCCTGAAAAGCATTTAGTTCCTTCAAGTCAGAGCAGGATTCTTATATACAGATAAGATAATTGCTTTATTGGCTCTAGCTCTCAGTGGTTACATAATTATACTTTTTATTCATGAAACAGAATGGAAGTGATTGTGTAAACACATTACATGTTATTAACAAAAGTTGCAACATGGCTTCTTCCCAATGGCGAGCTAAATATCTAAATTACCGACTATGCCAAGGAGGAGAGAAAACTGGACACAAGGAAAAACAGGGAAGAGATTGGCTATTGAGATAAGAATGCTTATAGGCACTTTTATTTTTGATTAATTAATATGCTTTTAAAATATGGGAGGGACATTTAAAACGCATACATAATTCCAGTATCTCAACAACATAATGATTTTCATTTGTTTGGAGTTCTTTCAAACTTTTCTCCATGTGGACATATTGTTTCTAAATTCATCAAACTATATATTTTACATTTTTATCATAAATTTTTAAAGGGTTTATTGGAACACAACCACTTAGCTGTTAGTCTTCTTTTTTTAAAGATTTTTAGAGAGAGAGAGAAACATCCATGTGAGAGCAAAACATCGATGGGCTGCCTCCTGCACACCCCCTGCCTGGGATTGAGCCTGGAACCAGGCCTGTGCCCTGATCGGGAATCAAACTAACAAACTTTCGGTGCATAGGACGATGCTCATCCAACTGAGCCACACCAGCCAGGGCTATCATAATATTTTTTAATATATTTTTATTGATTTCAGAGAGAGGAAGGGAGAGGGAAAGAGAGATAGAAACATCAATGATGAGTCATTGATTGGCTGCCTCCTGCACACCCCAGACTGGGGATGGAGCCCACAACCTGGGCATGTGCCCTGACAGGGAATCACACCACAATCTTCTGGATCCTAGGTCGATGCTCAGTCACTGAGCCATGCCCAGCTGGGCTCATAAATTTTTAATAACTGTGACATCCCACTGTATTTAAATATTATACATATTTATTTAATAATTTCCTTATTATTGGGTGCAAATACTGGTATTTTAAAATTATGAGTAACTGCTGTAAATATATTCATTTGTATGGATTTTTCTCCTTTTGAATTTTTGTATTGCCTCAATTCCAAGATACAGATTTTTCTTCTTTTAATATTGTCAAATGAATTCAAAGAGTCTAGAGGCTTTGCTAAAAATAAATGATAGAGATTTATTCAAGAGTCTTAGAGTTTGCAAATAAAAAACACAGCTAGGAGAAAACCCAGCAGTGTTACAAAGAAGAAAGGAAAGTTAAAGTTCTCTTAGGAAAAAGTCCATCTTTGAGAATGATCCGACCTGCATTCTTAGCCCTAGAATTGGTCCAGGAGGGTTATCAGCTGGACGTCAGGCTGTCGGGGTGATGGATGCCAGGTGGTCCAGAAGATGGGCGTCAGGAGGTCGGGTCAGGTCTGGGGGGTCTGGGTCACGGATGTCAGGTGGATGGATGGATGTGTGTCCTTCAGGGAGGTTTGCAGGTGGCCTGGATATGTGAGTCCTTCAGTGGGTAGTCAGAGCGCTCCCTGGAAGCTCAGGGGTTGCTGCAGGACCGGAAAGTTCAAAGTTGAAGTTCCCAGGCTGGTTAGAACAAGGGTGGAGTCTTTCCTTGTGCCTCAACCTTCATAATGTTAATAATTGCAGCAGCGTGGCTAACGGGACTCCATTTTATATGTTCCCTGTCTTCATTCTTTTCTCACTGGAGTAGAGTAGGACTGATATTTTCTAGCCGAGTGACTTTCACTAAATCATTTCACTTTCCTGAGACTTAGTTTCTTTATCTGTAGAACTTGGGGTGTCAGATATACTTGAGAAGGCTGCTGGGGATTAAATGAATAAAATAAGGAGAGGTTCTGTGTAACCTATCTTTACTCTTTCCTCAATATATATCTGGGAGCATTTTAGTATACAGATGGATGGCATTATTTGCTTTTTCCCTTTAAAAAGTTATTAAATTGATGGTGCACTTAAAATTCATACTTTATTAGAATTAGAGAAGTATAATAATTCTATAATATAAATTCAGAATAGGGGGGTTACTGAGTCAAAGCAGGTGTATAATACTTAATATGTGTATCAAAATGTCTTCTAAAAGGATTTTACCAGTAACATCAGGAATATATGGATGTTACTATTTTCCTGCAATTTTGCCAGCATATGAGATTTCACTTTTCCCTTGATTTTTAAATAGTCTTAAAAGGGTCAGATTGTTTCCTCATTATTATTTAAATTTTAATATATTTAGCTATTCTACTCTTTATATACAACGGAGCTATGGGTATAAATGTTACAGGCACCTCTCACAGCCCCGAGAGGTATTATCGGACAGCCCCCTGAGTCAATGGGAGAGGGCTGTCCCCAACCTCTTTCCTTGTCTTCTCATATAGATGAATTTATACAAGAGACCTTGATTGCTTTGTGATGAAGCCACTATTATTAAAGCAATTAAAGCAAGCACCTTTATTAAAGAAGCAAGGCAAGCACATCTATACATCTGGTTTATGAAGTACAGATGGGCTCTCAGCTAATCTGAAAAGTGAGATGGGTGGGGTCCGAGGCGTTAGATACCCTCCTGTCTATAGGTCTCAAAATTCCTCTGCTGAATATTTGGGTTCAGATTAATTCTCAAGGTCCCTTTTTACTTTGTTGTGGCCTTCCGAGAACTCACGAGAAGCACCTGGCCATTTTATCTTGCCAAGCCTTGAGACTGCTGGCTTCTCTGCTTAGGCAGTAAAACTGCCCTTTTTTTCCTTTGCTTTTCCCCCTCCTTTCTGCATTCTCTCCTTAGGGAGGCTTTTAACCATTTGCTCTCAAGTGTCCTTGGCTGGGGAAGATAATGGCTTGTTATTTACAAACTGGTTGCAAATTGCCCACAGTGTGTGGCCTTGTTTTAACTTTCCTGTCTCAATTTCCCTATTCCACTTACCCTGGAATTTTCCTAGCTCCTTACTGCCCAGTAACATAAAGAGAACAAAAGGCAAAATTTGAAGACATCTCAGAAACCGTTCAAAAGAAAGGCCTTGGGGGTTTAGTCAGTAATTTAGAAAGGAACAAGTAAGAGGTTGGAGCCTGCTTCTTGGCTCTTTCCCCTTCAGTGTTGTTACCTCTGTTTTGTTACCTTCCAGTTTTGCCATATGCAAAACTGGAAGAAGGAAGTGATTTCTTTGCAGAATCATAGAATTTTTTAATTAGATGAACCCTTAGGAATCATCTGGTCAGACCCTTCATTTTACATGTGATTAAATAAAAACCCATTGAGATTCAGATTGTTCAAGATTTTGCAGTTAGGAAGTGGCAGGGCTGAAATTTAAGACCAACATTCTAGACTTTCCCACAGGCACCCTGCCACTTTGGTGCAAACTCCATTTGAAGGCTGACAAACACCAGTCCTTGACATTAGACTGGGCAGTATAAAATTTAGGCTTAGGATATTCCTAAATCTTACTAAACAAGTCAAGAAAGATTCATATGATCTGATTTAAGATTATAGAACCAAACAATAAAAAAAATTGCCTATATCTAAATATGTGGCACAAAACCAGAAGCTCGTATGCGCTCCCTGTAATTGACTTATGTGATGAATTTCAAGTAGGAAGTCTCAGGTCTAGTCATTCAGATTTGTAGGCGATTAAGCCCTCCAGAGAACTGAACCACCATGCTCTTGAATTTTTCTCACTGTTGATTCAGTCTCATTGCTATTAAATATTGATACCTTGCTTACCTTTTCCAAACCAAATTAGCACTCAAATTTTATATCTAAAGAATGGCATATTTTAATCCTATTATCTATCATTGTTATTTCCAATCTTTCATGATTTTATAAAACATTCCAACAACTGTTAAAGTCTCAGGCTTTATCAGACTATGACAACAATACAGAGTTACACTTCTGCTTCAAACCCAAACTGCTATGTTAGGATGTCAAATCAGTGAAACCACCAGAAACTGACCCTCCTCAAATTGTTTCCCAACTATTTCTGAGGTCCCTTGGGTAATGACTCATAAATACCGACAACTGGTCACCATCTTTTGTCCCTGCCTCTGTCTTTCTTCTGGACAGTAATGCTGCTGGTACCACTGGTGACAACTGGTGACCCATCCCAACTATAGTCTCAAAGTAAGGTTAGTCCCACTCCAAATTCCCCCTATCTAAGCTGTGATGAAATTGTACTTTTTGAAAACCATGTTTTAAAGGCTCTGGGAAAAGGAAACTGAAAACAGAGAATAACTGACAACATCCCGGAAAAGGAGATATCTTTGAAGGTGATAGCTCTAAACCCAAACCCTGAAACCCTGTCTAATTCCCAGCAGTCCTTCACATGACAGGGAAGTGGCTCAAAAAGAAACAGGTAACTCCAGGTATCACCCTACCTTGGAATTTAGGTCCCAGTGTCCCCCAACTTAGAAGAAATCTAGACTCTCTCAAGCCCTGGCCTGGCTTTATTTTCCTGCCCAGGAATTTTCCTCTTCCCAAAATGACTGATAAGGGAAGTACCCATTCCTTGCGGAGTCAGGGGAGGGAGGTAGTAAAAACCTTATCCTCACTCTAAGGATTGATCTGGGCTTCATAGCTTAAGCAAGATCAATAGTAGGCAGTCTGTTTTCCAAAATCTGGCTTATACAGTCTTAAAATCACCACATCATGGGGGGAAATTTGTGCTGCCGTGGGAAACTGGATTTTCTAGAGTATAAGGCACCTCTCTGGGTTATCTAGTTCTATGGGAGCTGTTTTTCAACTCTGTAAATTGTTGATAACTGATAGCAATGTAAAATAGTTCTTGTTTATATACATCAAATCCTGTCCTATCTGGTAGAGGGGGTAGTGGTTTAATTGACTTCCCTCATCTAGTGTGGAAAAAGCTAGTTTTGTCTCAATTTGCACATTCATTTCACTATTCCTCATCTATAACTAATATTCTGCACTAGTTCCACTTCTGCTCACCAACTAACAATTCTGATTCCAGTTCGGATGTGTATGTGAAGGGGTCCCCACACCACCAAGCAATTCTCCAAAACCAGCTGGGTGTCCTACAATTCAATTCAATTCTGACACTACCTATCGAGAGATAGCATCAGAGCCACAGGTTAAGGGCTCAGCCCTACAAGACTGCCCCACCCTTCAAATGCCAGTAGCAAGTTAAGGTTGTCTCCTGGGCTTCTGACCAACCAGCTATAGATCAGAGGTTCCAAAGACCACCTTCCCTTCTCCCCGTTCTTGGGTTGGATTTACTTACTAGAGCAGCTCAGAGAAACATTTTACTTACTAGATCACTGGTTTATTATGAAAGGCTATAACTCAGGAGCAGTCAGATGAGAGATGCATAGGGCAAAATATGAGGAAAGGGCGTTGCGCTGCCCTCTCCTGTGTTCACCAACCTGGAAGCTCTCTGAACCCTGTCCTTTTAGGCTTTTATGGAGGCTTCATTACTTAGTTATGATTGATTAAATCATTGGCCATTGGCTATTGATTCAACCTCCGTCCCCTCCCCCATCCCTGGAGGTCAAGAGGTGGGACTGAAAGTTCCAACCCTCCAATCATATGGTTGATTCCCTTGGCAACCAGGCCCTCCATCCATAGGCCAATGATAGGGGGCCATCCATGGAGGGCTGGTTGCCAAGGGAACATCTACCCACTAGGTGCAGTAGCACCTCACCTCCAGTTGTGACAACCCAAAATATCTTCAGACATTGCCAGATTTCACTGAGGGAAGCAAAATCACCCACAGTTGAGAATCAGTGGTCTATTTTATTAAAAGTCTTTCAAAATAGTTCCTTCCAGAGTATAGGGAGGGTCTCCCCAAAGATAAGCAAATTCGGTCAACTAATGTGTCTCAACATAGATGAGTTTCAGTAATAAGTGTTGCGTGAACACAGAAAATTGCAGAGTGCTTTCCACAGTGTGATACTATTTATGTAAAGCTTAAAATCACAAAAACTTATGTATTGCTTATAGATACATGCATATGGAGTAAAAGTATAAGACCATGAATATGAAGAATATATACCAATTTAATGAGTATGGTTGCCCCTAGGAAAAGAGAGAATTTGGACAGGCTAAAATTACAGAAGAAAACTCAATTGTATCTGTAATATTTTGCCTTTTTTTAAAAAAAGAGATCTAAAACAAATACTGCAAATTGTTATCATTCTTTTCATTCCAGCTAGTGCATATATGGATATTGTTATTCTAAAAAATTTACTGTATTTTTGAGAAAAATTCATAATAAAATATGAAAAATACAGCTTAAATTTTATATAATGTTCTTCAAAGCATGTGTTATTAATTTTTCAATTATCTACTCCTTACATTATTCGCACTGCTGCTTGTCTCCACTATTATGGGTAACTGTGAGCTGGCAATGTTTTATAGAGTGATTTCCTGGCTTACTCTGACAACCATAATATTAATGCTCACCTTATATTTGTGGAGTGCTTTATCTTTTCCCAGGGCTCTTAAATTTATCTCCCCATTTTATATTCACAACTTTTATCACCATCAGTCTTAGTCTCAACTATATATACTATGGAAATGTATTTTAAAAAGGATCCATTTGCCTGTGCACATCAGAGCCCAATAAGATACCAACAGGATCTTGCAGCAAAGAAAGTAAGGGTTTATTTTCAGGAAGTGACCTGCACCCGGAAACAGGTTAGCTAATGCTCGAAGACCCAGCTCCCTGATGGTTTCCAAGGGATGGGTTCTATAGGGAAAAAATCATTAATTATGGTGACTAAGAGAGTTAGGATTGTGGTCAGGGTTGTGGTCTCTACTGACTGGTTGGTGCTAGGGTAGGGGATCTTTGATCAGTGCATCTATTCATGATATCCCTTCATCTGGTTTCGCCACTTTTCTGGGCCTGGAGCGGAAATACAACTGAGGCCTCGATGTTATCTCTAGTTTGACTGAAACTCTGTCTCTGGGGTCAACAAACCTGATTATTTGACGCCAACCAAAGCCTCATTGTCTTGAAGGCTTAATTATTAAGGGAGTGGACATGCAAGGGAGAAGGAGGCAGGGAGTCAAGGTGCTGGATGAGGCCAGTTTGAGTTAAAAGGAAAAGAAAGGAGAAAAGACCATATTAAAGAAATGAAGTTTCTACATGGTTACATTTGATAATTCCAAAATCTGTGTCATATCTGAGTCTGGTACTGATGCTTGTTTTGTCCCTTCAGATTGTATTTTTTTTCTTGCCTTTTAGTATACCTCATAATTTTTTGTTTAAAGGGCTTATGATGTATCTGGTAACAGGATCTGAGGTTATCAGCCTTTTGATGTGAAATTTTATGTAAATCTGGCTAGGAGCTGGGCTGGGCTTAATGTTTACTATTGCTGTATAGTTTGACCGAAACTCTGTCTCTGGGATGACACAGGCTTTCTCTAGTTTTTTTTCCTCTTGTTTTCTTTTTTTTTTTTCCTGCTTCCATGTTGTCTTTAGATTTCCCTAAGAACACCTTCTTAAACAGAGTCTGTGTCTTACTGGTCTCTCAGTTGAAATCCACTACTATTATCGTGGAGTCCTGCTGATATGATGGTAAGATATTGAAGAGGGAAGCACTGTTATAATTAAGCCTCTGATTTTTAGGGGGCCTGAGTCATTAAGCTGTGGCCTTCAGAAGTATTTCTTACCTCCTTTTCCCCCTCATAATATGTGAGGCAGGAAAGCTAGATGGGACTGCAGTTATCTAATTGCTCTTCCCTTGGTCAGATAAGGCTCTAGCAAAATAGTTTCCCTTGATGGCAACTCTTTGTTACAGAGAACAGAACACCCTGGGCTTATTTTAAAAGGGTTAGTTTCCCTTGTCCCTGCCCAAGACAGAGAAGATTGTTCTCCCATATTATATTCATTCCTGGTAGTACTCCTGGAGATAAAGCCCACAAATCTGTGGGTGACCCCCTTAAATTGGGCCACCAGGAGTTTTTAACTCTCAAGTTAGTGGATACTCAGCCTTCATCAGTTCATCAGTTACCATTTAAGTGTTCCAACCAGTCTGGTTCCAGCAGTTTCTGCTCTGGGTAAGCTGTGATTCTCTGTATTTACACCTCTCTCCAGTTTTCAGGGTGGCAGTTTGCCCTGTGACCTCAATTCTCTAGTAGATGTAAGAAAAGATGTTGATTTTCAGTTTGTTCAGCTTTTTTCTTGTGAGGACAAAATTGATGACTTCTAAGTTCTTTACGTGTCAGAGCTAGTCAGGAGGCATGATCAGTATAAAGCTAGAGCCAGGCATACTGAAATTCAGACATAATTAGACTATGGCTCATGGGGATCAGGCGTATTGATTACTATGAGCAGCCACTGACCGTTGCACAAAACCAACTTGTCAGCTAAAATTGCATTCTACAAACACAGTATTTTGCTAAGTAATTGATCAAATTAAATGCAATTTCAAAAGACGGATCTTTTAGCAATATTTGGTTTTATGGTTTGAACCAGACTTCATTTCTACTGTGTCGAATCCCAATGACCTTTTCAGTGACAGAATAGGTTTCTTGCAAAATCTGTGGATTTCAGTTGTTAATTCTTAAGTAAAGTTGCTCTGGAATATGCTTTCTCTGGCTCCTATGCAAATCTCCACTCCACTGTATGAGTTTCCAGCTCTTTTCCCTTGAATCTGAAACACATTGGTAGGTTCTAGCCCAAGAGACCTGCCGGTTCCAGACCAAAAGACCTACTACTTGTGTTACCAGACTAAAGGGACCCATTTGCCTGTGCGCATCAGAACGCAACAAGACACGAACAGGAGCTTGCAGTAAAGAAAGTAAGGGTTTATTTTCAGGAAGTGACACACCCAGAGACAGGTTAGCTAATGCTCAAAGACCTGGCTCCCCAGTGGCTTCCAGGAGATGGGTCATATAGGAGAAAAATCATTAATCATGGTGACTAAAGGAGTTAGGGTCCTGGTCAGGGTTGTGGTCTCTACTGATTGGTCAGCACTAGGGTAGGGGGTAGCTGATCAGTGCACCGGATCCAGATGTCGGCCATGGCATCACATCATCTGGTTTCGCCACTTTTCTGGGCCTGGAGCTGAAACACAGTTGAGGCCTAGGTATTATCTCTAGTTTGACTGAAACCGTCTCTGGGGTCAACAGACCTGAGGCTTTGTTACTAAGATTATTTGATGCTGACCAGAACCTCATTGTCCTGAGGGCTCAATGGTTAAGGGAGTGGGTGTGCAAGGGAGAAGGAGACAGGTGAGTCAGGGGCTGGATGAGGCCAGTTAGCATTAAAAGGAAAGAAAGGAGCAAAGGTCATATTGAAGAAATGAAGTTCCTACACAGGTGCACTTGATAAGACACTCTTCATAGGGTGAATAGGCAGTAGACTAAAGATAAGAATTACAACTTCTTATTCAAGTGGCTAAATCCATAACTATCTTTTTTAAGTCTGTTTTCTTATGACCTGTCTCGATTTCCATTATCAGTCCTGTTGGTCAGATGATTTAAAGAAAATAAAAGGACATCATGATATTAATTTTTCTTCTTCCTATAACCCAATGGTTCTCAACTGAGGTCAGTTTCATCCCCAAGGGGACATTTGACAATGTCTAGAGACATTTCTAGTTGTAACAGCTGGGGAGGTGTGTGCTACTGGTGTCATATGGGTAGAGGCCAAGGATACTGTTAAACATCCTACAATGCACAGGAAAGTTTCCCACAACAAAGAATTATCTGCAAAAATTATCTGTGCCAAATTATTAATAGTGCTGAGGTAGAGAAACACTATCACAATCTGAGTAATTAGCTACCATGGCCTATCTGCTCAGCTGGGACCAGAATCCTAATGATCTCATTATTCTTATCTCTTTATCTATATATCTTTATCTCTTTATCTATCTTATCTCTTTATATAAATATATCTTTATTGATTTCAGAGAGAGGAAGGGAGAGGGAGAGAGAGAGAGAGAAACATCAATGATGAGAGTTATTAGTAGGCTGCCTCCTGCACGCCCCCCACTGGGGATCGAGCCCGCAACCTGGGCATGTGCCCTGACCGGGAATCGAACTTCGATCTCCTGGATCCTAGGCTGACGCTCAACTGCTGAGCCATGCCTGGCCAGGCTTTATCTATTTTAAATTTAAAAAAACATTAAAAGATAATGCTTCTCTTTCGACCATATTTCTTAAGGTCCAGGAAGTTAATCTTGAAATCCTGCCCCACAAAGCCTGTACAGATCAATGATTTACAGTATCATCTACTTACTGGAGGCCTACAAGGTTCTGGGGTCCTAAGAGTTAAACACTCCTGAGAAAATTAGTCTGTTTAACGTGCAGGTTATAGAAGTAAAATTAGTAATAACACAAGGTAACTTCATATTATTCCACTCTCAAAAATAACTGCTTAGTATATTACTTTGCAACTTATTTTTTGCATGTATAATGCATTTTAAGTATAATTGAGTTTATAATATATATATCACATATCTTTTGTTCTCTCTACCATATTATTTCATAGGCATTTTTCTAGGTCGGTCAATATTTTATAAAGTATGTTTTTCAATATATATATATTTTATTGTTGGCAGTATTACATATGTCCCTCATTTTAAAGTATGTTTTAATGGTTGTATAATACTTCATCATATATGTACTACATATGTTTAATCATTCTCTTTGGTGTCTGGCAACATTTTTCTGTATAAAAGAAAAATAAAACATCAGAAAAGAGAACAAAAGTGCCCGAGTAGCACCAAACACTAAACTTCAACAAGAAAAACAAGAAATACTACCACCAAAACAAAAGATAAACAAATCTTTGACTTTCCATTCTATCTAATGATATCATTAATTTGTGTATCAGGACACACAAAATGGAGGCCACCCCAGTGGCCCAGCTTGTGTCACAAATCTAAACCTAAGTCAGCGTGCATTTGTGGAAATGTGGTAGGCAGACAGACATGACCGCAGCAAGGACAGGATAGGCCAGGTACGGAAGATCACCAGAGCAGAAAGCCACGGGTACCTAGCAACAGACAAAACTGGGAAGACAAAGACCTCACCCCCAGGGTAACTTTCCCTCCCCTAGAATATCACTGGTCATTCGGTTAGACCTCCTGACCTTTCATATTGATGATTATGCACCTCAGACCCTCCCCTGACCTTTCCTCCTCTGGCATGTCTCTAGTCATACAGATTAGACTCCCTTAGAGGGGGAACGAACAAGGAGGCCGGAGATGAGCCCTCAAGCATTAAGTCCCCAGGACAATGAGGTTCTGACCTGCATCAAATACATCTAGGCCTAGCCCTAGCTGGCATGGCTCAGTGGTTAGAGTGTCAGCCCAGGCACCAAAGGGTCTCAGGTTCGATTCCCAGTCAAGGGAATGTCCCTGGGTTGCAGGTTCTATTCCCGGCTCTGGTTGGGGTGTATATGGGAGGCAACCAATAGGTGTGTCTCTCTCACATCGATGTTTCTCTCTCCTTCCTCTCTCTCTCTCCCTCCCCCGTCCCCACCTTCCATTCTCTCTAAAATAAAACAATGGAAAAAATGTCCTTGGGTGAGGATTAACAACAACAGCAAAAAGATATATCTAGGCCTCAGTTGTATTTCGACTGCAGGCCCGGAAAAGCAGCAAAACCAGACAAACTGTGCCGTGGCTGACATCAGGACCAGCTGCATTGACTAATGACCCCCTGCCCTGGAGCCAACAACCAATCAATAGAGACCACAACCCTGAAATCACACACCTGGAAAGCTGATGAGTGTTCTATTGGGGTCCTCCCATGAGTACCCTCAAGACTGAGGACCCAGTACAGCTCTCTCTATGGAGTGTGACTGAGCCTTTCCCCACCCCCTTCCCCCAGGAGTGTTTTCCTTGCCTCTCTTCCCTGGGCTCTAGGGCCCTTCCTTTGCCTCTGTAACTTGTCCCTGAGCCCACACAGCTCAGTTGGCTCATTTCTTCCATAGCTCACTTGTTCTTCCTCCATGACTTTCTAAATAAACTTTTGCTTGTATTTGAGTCTTGGCTCTGAATTCTTTCTTAGCCAGACTCAAGTACTGAGGTTGCTGAACCAAGGTCTATTTGCCAGTAACCTTCTGGTGCTGTTTGCACTGCCAACAGAAACACCTGTCAAATAAACTTAACACACACCAATCACAATTGTCCAAGTCAGCTTTAGCTGGCTTACCTTATCCTAGAAAATAGGACTTGCTTTGTCCTATAAGGAAATCCCTGATTTCCTAGTCCATTATGCCGTTTCCCCATTGCCACTTCTAAAACTCTCTAAAACTCACTCTTACCCCAAATCCCTCAGGAAGAGCACTCCTCTGCTTGTGTGGCACTGTATTCCCCCAATCCATGTATTGTATTCCCTTGAATAAAGGACATTAAACTCATTACTAAATTGTCTTACTTCTGTCATTTAGCACTAACAATGCTGGATTTTATGAATATCTGTTAAATTATATGCTAATCCCTGTATACCGATATTGACATTTTTCACTGTGTCCAGAAAATCTGATTGTTTGGTGTCTGCTTATAAAAAAGGGAGAAGATAATTAAGTAATCAGGATTCATAAATAGGGTTTCATTTTTAAGATAAATAGTACTTTAAAAAAGTACTGTGATATTGTGACTTATAAAAAATTTACATATTTGGTCTTCATCTATGGCTCACAGCTCCAAAATACCTTGGAATTTTCAGGGTGATGAGAGCAATGGAAGCATCATTTGTTATAATATTTGTCTCTCCTCCCCAGTTCCTGAAATTCCTTCAACAAGCCTTTTTCACCACAAATGGGTTTATGTTAATGAGGTGACTTTTGGAAAGCATCTAAGGAGGGGAGCTGGTTGCCATGGGAACCAACCTTGATTAGAAGGTTGGAACTTGTAGTCTCATTCCCTGATTTTCAGGGAGAGGAGAGGGTCTGGAGGTAGAATCACTCACCAATGGCCAATGATTTAATCAATCATACCTATGTGATGAAGCTTCCATAAAATCCCTAAAAGATGAGGTTTGAAGAGCTTCCAGGTTGGTGAACAGGTGGAGGTTTGGGGAGAGTGGGGTACCTAGAGAGGGCATGGAAGCTCTGCACCCCTACTCCATACCTTGCTTTCTCAGCAGTTCCATCTGGGTGTTATATCCTTTTATAATAAACCAGGGGTCTAGTAAGTGAAATGTTTCTCTGAGTTCTGTGAGCCGCTCTAGTGATTTAATTGAACCCAAGGAGAGGATTGTGGGAAACTGATTTAGAATCAGTTGGTCAGAAGGTGACAGCCTGGATTTGAGATTGGCATCTGAAAGGGGAGGGGTGATAGTCTTATGAGACTGAGCCCTTAACCTGTGGGATCTGATGCTCTCTCTAGGTTGATAGTGTCAGAATTTAGTTACATTTGTGGGACAAACAGCTGGTGTCTAAGAATTGGTGGTGTGGGGAAAACCTCCTCTCCACATGTTGTAATTGGTCTTAAAACCCTTAAGAACCAAAATAATAATTTTAATATTAATCTCAGGAGTTCCAAGTTTATTACATAAAATTGTTGATAGTATGTATACTAATATGTATCTGTAATATATATTCTATAATGCATCATATATAATGTCTCGTATCAAGACAGAGATATGTAAATTAGAGATCTGATTTTAGAAGTCATCTTAGCCATGGCCTGAGAGGGTGAAAGCTGCTAAAGGCAAGCGACCTTGCTGAGTCGGGGTGTGCCATAGCTGGAAATCCAAATGCCAGACTTTGGCCTCTACTCAGCCTAAAGCAGGACCCAGCTCTCTTGTTTCCAGGTAAATGTTGATAACACAGAATGGCCAGCTCTTCAGTTGCTCTTTCACCACATTGCTAGTAGATATGACTGTCAAACATTGTTACCATAGTTAGCTAAATATTAATAAGAAGCGAGCAAGGGAAGTCAGACATTGTTAAGCATGGTCAGCTGGAGACACTGAGCCTGTTTGTTTCACCAGGAAGCTACAGCTTCACTCCTCCCAGCAAATCACCAGTCTGTTCCCAACAGGTCACTGGGAAAGGGGTAGAACAAAGGGGGAGGTAAGCACACCTGCAGTGGAACTCAAAATGGCACAAAGGGAGGTGCTTGACCATAGAGGCCTGTCAGTCTAATCTGGGAAAGAGATCATTGGTCAGGAAGTGGACCCAATGTAAGCCTTCAAAAGCTTGGGAAGTTGATTGGTTATTTTGAAAAACTCCTGTTTTTTGAAAACCCCAAGGAAACAAAGAGCTCTCTCTCTCTCTCTCCCTCTCCCCCTCTCCCCCTCTCCCCCCTCCCCCTCTCCCCCTCTCCCCCTCTCCCCCTCTCCCTCTCCCTCTCCCTCTCCCTCTCCCTGTCTCCCTGTCTCCCTGTCTCCCTGTCTCCCTGTCTCCCTCTCTCTTCCCCACCCCAACCTGGTAACACACTTGCCCATTTGTTCACATGTTCTCCTGCCTGGGAACATGTAGCCATGTGGTTCTAGTGGCTACCAGGGCCCACAGCAGATAGCATGGGCTCCAAAGGACTAAGCTTTAATATGAAACAGAAACTCTGGATACTGGCTTTTGTTTTCACCCTGCAGAAGGCATGGATGGACTTTTTCCATGAGCAACAGGAGATGGGACATTGAAAACCCAGGAGGAAAACTCCTTTGATTTTGCATCACAAATAAACTTTACCACACCACAATCTCCTGTGCATGGATCCTTGGAATGCTTTCCTCAAAATCCCATGGAAGAGCCTAATTTCCAACAACATTTGTCTTCACTCAAGTCAAAATACAAAGGGAAAGCCCCACATGAACCTGACCCCTAGAGCTTTGAATATAAAAACCAAGCTGTGGGCACATTATAATTTTAAAACACATAAAATTCCCTGTTAAGTCAGGAAATAACTCCATGTGAATTCAACCAGTGCATGTATTACTAGCTAAGAAGATTATCTTTTTCACTTTGAGAAAGTAAAGGGTGAGGGAGATAAGAAGTAGGTTTAGGAGACAGAACAGTATTCTTAGGGAGACTTCATGCCCCAGTTTGTGCATTAATTGTGGCACTGATATTGTTTCTCATGGCTGCTGGTTGACCTCGGTGAGTGGAAATGGTAGTGGCTAAGAATAATCATTAAGAAATAGAACATTTAAAAAAATATATATCTTTACCGATTTCAGAGAGAGGAAGGGAGAGGGAGAGAGAGAGACAAACGTCAACGATGAGAGAGTCATTGACTGGCTGCCTCCTGCATGCCCCTGACTGGGGATAGAGCCCACAACCTGGGCATGTGCCCTCACCAGGAATCGAACCGCAATCTCCTGGATCCTAGGTCGATGCTCAACCACTGAGCCATGGCTGGCTGGGCAAGAAATAGAACATTTTCTTTAAAAAAGGAAAATTGCCTGGTGGTATATCAATTTTATATTTATAGTTACTGTGGTCCATTTAACTTGCCAGTATCCTGTTGTTGGGAAGGATTGCAGAAAAGTTGGGGTGCAAGGAGAAATAAAGAAGTTTTAAGCTGAAATCAGCCCAAAATTTATTACATTCTGCTATTGCTAGTCTCTGGGCAATCTGAAGGACACAGTTATCATGGAACTCTCACTACCACCCCCAAAATACCATAAAATTAGCTCCTACGCTGTGACCCTAAAAAAAGGGGTTGTAGGATACCACTTCTCTCTTGACATTTTACTTGGTTTTCAAAGGAATGGTGACTAAGAACTTCATGAAATCTAAATATGGTTACTGATAGAAATTTAGATAGTCACAAAAGCACAATAAGAAATTTGTATGGAAAGGAAAAGAAAAAATTTGCTCTAATAAATGAGTGAGTGATGTGTGTGGGTGTGTGTATGTGTATATATATATATATGAATATATGTATAGATGTATGTATATTTGCTAGGTCTAGTAATATTTAATTATTGGGATTTTTAAAAGCAAATTCATAAGCTTTGGACACGTTGAGATTATGTAAATCTCTGGTCAGCATTCATATTATATTAAGTAATTTGTAATTAAAGTCTTTATTTTTATTAAGTTTAAAATTTTGAAAAACTATTATATTTTAAGGCATATGTAGAACAAACTGACGCATTCCTTCATCTACAAAAGTCACATTAAATTCATGAAAAAGCCAGATTGAGTTGTCATTATTCAGTAGTGCCTCTCCCTGTTCATTTATTACTTTAGTCATCAGCACATTCTAGTAAATGCCTAAAAAAGAAAATACTAATTTGTAGTATTTGTCAATTTCTATAGTGTAAATACTCCCACCATGGCCAATTTCAAGGCCACTGAACATTGACTTTCAAAGTTATGCCAATAATCAGCTATCATTAGATGGTTAGGAGCTGGTTTGAGCATTCTATTGCCAAGGTGACATTGAGAGAAAGGAGTGTTCCGGGAAGTTCAACTGTTTAGAATGTTCATATTGTAACAGGTGAGCGGGGCCAGCAGGGACTGAGGCAGTTGAGAGAAGTAGAAGTTAGAACATAAAGAGCCTTAAATGTCTATTCAAGACATTGAATGACCATAGATTTTGACAAATATCCAGGTAAGAGATGATAGTGGCTCTCGCCATTGTAGTGACCATAGTATTTTGAAGGAATCCAGAGAAGAGATGATGGTGTTCCAAACCATGGTAGTGCCCATGGCATTTTGTGGCTATAGAGTGGAAAGATGACAGAGACCCTAATCATGGTAATGTCGGTGGGATTTTTAAAATATCCAGGTAAAGAAATGAGAATGTTTATACTTAGATAGTAAACAAAGAACATTGAAGTTATACAGGTAAGAAATGATGATCAGCCTAACCATGGATTGGCCATGTATTTTGTAGACATCCATATTTTAGGGTGGCATATTCTGCTACCCTTTAGTATCCATTAAGTAATAATGGTGACTTAAACAATGGTAATGACCATGAGCTTTTCAGGTTCCCCTGTAAGAGATGATATGTCTCTAATTATGGTTGTCACCATGTTTTTTGCAGGTTCCAGTAAAGAAATGAAGGTAAAATTAACCATGGGATGTGATAGGTAACAAGGAAAGAAATAATTTGGGCTTTAACCATGTGGACATCATGGTATTTTGTAATTGTCCAGTTAAGTTACTATGGTGTCATTTACTACAGTACAGACCATGGGATTTTGCAGGTTCCAATTAATAGATGATGGTGAATTTAATAATGGGAGTAAATGTGATGAGACTTTGCTGATATCCAGGTAAGAGATGATGTGGGCCTTAAATGCATTAGAAACCATATGATTTTCAGATATCTGGAAAAGTGATGATGCTGTCCTAAAAGTTTATCACAACCATGTGTTTTTGCAGGTATTCAGGTAAGAGTGGTTTACCAATTCTAGTAGCCATGATATCTTACTGTTTTATATTTTAGAAAAAATGTAATTTTAATACTGTGAATGTTGAGCAATTTTTTGGTATTTAGGTTATCATCATGGAGTTCCATGACTGAATAGTAATCGTGGAATTTTTGCAGTTGTGCTGTCAAAAGATGATGGTATCTCTAACGATGGTGCAGACCTTGGGTACAGCAGGTATCCATGTAGAGTGATGTCAGTGAAGAAGGTTATTTGCAGGTGTCCAGGTGGAAAAGGTGTGTTCATAGACACATTTGTCACACTGTGTGTTTTAGGTTCCAGTTTATAATGATTAGTAGGGACTTTGCTTATATCCAGGTAGGTGAAGGTGTGTGCCTTAAGTGCCCTGCTGATCATGCTATCTTCCAGCATCTAGGTGAGTGATGATGGTGGCCCTCACATTTGTATTAACATGTTTGTTTGCTTTTCTCAGGCACTCAGATAAGAAATGATGTCCGCACCAATGCCACTAAGCACTTGCCCTTATTATTTTAGGGTTTAGATGTAATCCATGTTTAACCTCGGGAGTGGCTGCGGGGTGTGCAGACTAAGTTGCTGTTGCATCGCACACCACAGCACTGACCAGGAACCTTGTACAGGCGCTCGGTCAGGAGATGACAAGGTCACCAATGACACTGCTCACCTTGAAGTCCTGCCTGATCAAGGTAGTGTTGATGGTTACCACAATGATAAAAGTGGCCAAGATGATTTACAGGTATGCCGGGAGGGCAAGTTGTGTGTTTTGTTGTTTTTCTGGTTTTTATTGAACGGTTTTGAAGTTTTGTTTTGCCCTCATCCCGGGATATTTCCACTGCTTCTCAGAGAGTGGAAGTGGGGAGAGACATCAATGTGAGGCACATGGATGGCTTGCCTCCTGGACGAGTCCCGGCGGCGCCGGGGATCGGGCCCCAGCATACGTGCCCTTGGCCAGAATCGAACCCTCGACCCCCTGGTGCGCAGGCCAATGCTCTACCCACTTGGCCACGCTGGCCAGGGCACAAGTTGTGTTCTTAAACATATTCGCTGCACGAGTTTTTTCAGGTCCTACTCAAGAAATCACAGTAAGCCTAACAATGGTTAATAATGGGACCTTGTTAGTTACCAGGTAAGTGATAAAGCAGGCTTACTGTAACGTACACTATCTGATCTCTGTTGTCTGCGTCAGCAGTTTTTAACTTTTCTCCTCTCATGGCACACATAAACTATTACTGAAATTCTGCAACACACCAAAAAATATATTTTTTGCTTATCTGACAGAAATTAGGTATAATTTTGATTCATTCACACTGGACAGCTATTGTTGTGTTGGCTGTTGTCATTTTTTAATTTGATAATCTAAGGGAAAAGAGGGCAGTACCCCTAACTAAACAGTCAGGTATTACATGTTTTAAAAACTCTTGCAGCACACCAGTTGAAAATCACTGGTCTAGGTACTGGAGAATGGTGTCCCTAACACAGTGTTATCAAGTTTTTTCTATAGGTGTTCCTTTTAGGTCTTTGCTAGTACACATGTATGAGATAATAACGACTTATTAGAGAACCCCTTATTTTCATATAGCTAGGTAATTAATGATGTCATCAAGAATCTTATATTAATTTTCTTTTTGACATGTATGCAGTTGAGGAATTAATTTATAACAATGCTAGTAATAAGCACGAGATTTGACTGCATTCTTATTTACAGATATTGTATATTCAACACTCAAAGTAATACATTGATATGCAGATATCCACGTAATTTATCACTTCGACCATGGGAATTTGCAAGTATTACTTCATGATTGTTAACAGAGAATTTGCTTATATCCAGGTAAGTAATGATGTGGACTTAAGGACCCTTTGAATATCTGATATTTAGATTTCTTAGTGAGAATGGTGTGTCTTATGTTTGTGTACCACTTTGTTTTTTTAAGATACAGTCCTCAGGTAAGAAATAATATTGTCTCAATCAAATCTAGTAAGCATTAGACTTTATAGTGCAAGAGTTACAATATAATGTATATTTAACCTAAGTAGTGATGGAGGTATTTGCAGGTAAAGTATCCTACTGTTCCACACCACAGTATTGATCATGAGATTTTTATATGTGCCCTATCAAGAGGCAACCATGCCTCTAAAAATATAGTTCACCCTGAAGTACTGCCAGGATGCAGGTGGTTCCCTCAGTGATGGAAGAGACCAAGATTATTTGCAGGTGTCATGATAGAACAAGTTGTTTCCTTAAACATATTTGTTTGTTTGTTTTTACAGAGTCTAGTTAAGGGATTACAGTGAACCTAATGGTAATTATCGGGACATTGTTAGTATCTAGGTGAGTGATAAAGTGAGTCTTACCACAATGCAAACTATCTGATCTTCAGTATATAAATGAAGATGTTGTCCCCAACACATGTGTTATGTTTCTTGCAGGTATCCTGTTAAGGTCTTTGTTAGTAAAGAGGTATGATATGATATTAACTCATTAGAGACTTCCGTTCTATTCAGACACCTAGGTAATTAATGATCTTCCAAGACTCTTATAATAAACTTGCTTTTGGCTTATGTACTATTAAGAAATTACTTTGTCCTGAACAATATGTGAATTAACTGTGTTCTTGTTTAAAGATAATGTGTTTTTTATACTCATACTGATAGCAGAATATGCACGTTTGCAAGTAATTTATCATATTGTCTATCACAATAATATTAACCATTAAATTATTGCAGGTATTCCTTCAAGAATGTAAGGAATCTCTCACTAGGGCTTAACCTCACATTACTGCAGTTATCCAGGTAAAACTAATGAGTTCTGACATGATATAATTGAAAGGAGATTTTGTAGGTGTAGGTGTATAAATAGAATAGGATGTATACTGAATATTTCCATTACATGTTTTTCAGATTCATGTGAAGAAATCACGGGAATCCTATAAGTGGTGGTTAATGAAGAATAGAGCAGGTATTGAGGTAAGGGATGATATGGGCCTAAACCACAGCAAAGACCATGTGATCTTCATATCTCTGTAGGTAGCTGATGCTGCTGTACCTAATACTTCCTATTCCCATAATTTTATTGTAGGTGTTCAGATAATAACCATGAGATTTACTTTTGGTATTTTACACATAACTTATGTTTAATGCTGAGTGTTGTGGGTGGATTGTATTCCAGTAATTCTCATGGAGTTCCCATACTAGTAACCATAGGATATTTCAGGGGTACACATAATAGATGATAGTGTCTTCTGACAAATATTTTTACCTCAGTTAACACAGTTATCAAGGTTGAGTTGGAGTGCTTCATAGTAATGGAAGTGAAAAGGAGTATTCGTAGGTGTTGTGGCACAACAAGTTGTGACCTTAAACACAGTTGTCCCATGTGTTTCTTCGGAGTCTTGTCAAGAGAACTCTGACCTAACAATGGTTGTTAAGGGCAACTGACTCTTAACCAGGTAGGCGATAAGGTGGGTCCCACCACAGTGCACATCATCTGATATTCAAGGTGAACTTCAGTGAAGATGATGCTCTTAACACCTGTGTTTCCATGTTTGTTGGGGGTGGGGGGATGCCTTGCTGGTACTGAGGTAAGGGCTGCTGTGGGCCTAAGCACAGGACAGACCATCTGATCCTCGCATATCTAGGTAAGTGATGGTGTGTGCTAACACTCCTTGCTACCATGATTCCATTGCAGGTATTCAGGTAAGAAATGGTGGGTTCCTTGCCAATTCTATTCACCATGAGTTTACACTTTTAAATTTTAGAGGAAATGTGTCTCATACTGTGAATGTTAAAGGGTTGCAGGCACACAGGTCCATATCATGGCTTTCCACACCACAGTACTAATCCTAGGATTTCTACACATGTCCAGTCCAGAAGTGACGGGTTTGTGACATTGGCATAAACTCTGTATTTCTGCATTTTTCCATGTAGAATTGCTGTGTCTCATAATGAGAAATTAAACAATTTTATCTGTAGGTCTTATGATAGAAAATGTTACGTCTTCTAATACACATTTCATAATATCTCTCCAGGTTCTTATCAAGACATCACAGTCAACATAATATTGCCATTAATGTAGGTAGAGCCTGTTATGAAGGTAAGTGATGTTGTGGGCTTAAACCACATTGTGAGCCATCTGATCTCCAAATTGCTAAGGAAGTTACCATTATTTCTTTGCAGATCCCTTGCCTGTTCTTGCAATTATGAGTTTTCATTTTTTTTATATTTTTGAGAATTTTTTTGTTGAACTCTGCAATTTTTGAGTAATTTCATACATCCAGGTAATTAGCATGATGTTCACAGTCACAGGTGTTCCATTAGGAAATGTCTTACCTGGCCATGATCCTGAAAATGGAATACTTCAAGTATTCAGGTAATCTGATGTTCTCATACTGATAAAAGTGATCAATATTTTATTGTGGGTATCTTGGTAGAATAGGTTGTTTCCTTTTACACATATATTATCATGTGTTTTTCAGGTTCATGGGAAGAGATCATGGTGACTCTATCAATGGGTGTTAAAAGGAGACACTTCTGATATCCAGGTAAGTGATGGTATGCACCTTGAAGGTAGTGGGGACAAGTCTTTAAACACAAGGGAGTAGTGATTTGGGACAGACTTGGTCCCATGGATGAAATCAGTTTGGAGAGCGAGGAAGTAGCAAGATGCGAGGGAGGAGGTCCTTGGTAGTAGATGTTTCAGCAGCTTCCAGGTTTCTTCTGGAATGAAATGGTACAGCTTAGAGGCGCAATTCCATTCTGCTGTGCTTAGTTTCCCAAGACCCAGCACCTGACCATACAGATTGTGTCCAACACAAGGATGCCAGGCTGCAGAACCTGGAATGAAGGCCAAACTCTGGGTCACGCTCTGCTTACCAAACCATGTCAGCTTAGAGGACTGGACACTTCAATTCAGTTTTGGATTGTCTTTTGGTCTTATGAATTCCAAGCTCCTCAAAAACATGGTCCCCTTGCCACAGTCCATGTCACTAAAATGGATGCCCACTCCTTGCCTTCTACAACCCGGACTCAGGAAGGGGCCATGCCCAGAGATGTCACAAAGGCTTCATCTGTGCCTAATAGCCCCATGTTTTGGACATTCCTGCGGCCCTCATGGCCTCTGACCAGTCAATTCCCTGACTGACTGAATCTCTTAGCACATGCACCCTTACCAGCTGGCTAACTGTCTCCTTGCTTTCACTGTGGATTTGAGACTGTGTTGATTTCTTGTTTCAGCAACATCTGGGGCATAAAACAAATAGAAGCATTTCCATTATTCACCCGCAGAAATAATAGTTGCTTGAGGCTGCTCTAGATAGCAGGACTATATACAGCACACCAGCCATCTAATCTATCATTATCTCAAGTGCTGCCTTCCCTGGCGCCAGGAGTCCTGTTAGGACCTTCATCATCTCCTCTGTCACCCGTTGGTACTTCCAGTCTTTTCTGTTTCCCTCAGGACTAGTTAAGACAGATGCTAATGTGTCAGTGAGGTTTTGAAAATAACACTTTTCATAGCAGTGGTTTGAGCTAATGGTGTTTTTCATCTCAAAAATGTTTTACAAACATTAATTAAGCTGCTAGCTCCCTGATGGGCTTAGGCCAAGAGAATGCTTGTGGACAGAGTTTGCGTTTTTACCTCAAGCCACAGAGAGTCAAAGAAACAGAAGGCCTGGGGGTTCCTCCTAATAGCTCTTTTTTGAAGGAAGGTTTATCATACTTTTAGAACTTTTGTGATGCTCAGAAAATGAAGTCTTTTTGGATGCTTCATAAAACCAAACCCTTTGGAATGCTTTATTAAATGAAGTCTACCTAGTAAAAACCACCTGTCAAAAAGTATTCTTTGTTAATTGTTATGGAAGAGTATACATCTATTGAGTTAGTGCAATAGGAAAATAGAATAAACTGCAAACCTAAATCAATTCAGTAAAACAATACTTATTTTTGAATAGGAAGAGGGAAAAAACAAAAACAAAACCCTAGCAGGTGTGAATAGGAAGAAGGAAGGATATGAGATAATAGGAGGTCCCTAAAAGCAGTCTTTCCATTTCCTCGTTCTGATGCAGAAATCCAAACAAAAGCTTTAGAAGAAACACCTGGAAAAACAGTACCTCCAATTCAAAGTGCAGAAACACAGGCGTAATGCATGGTGACATTCATTCATGGCCATTTTCATCTAAATCAATGATTCTCAACCAGCTGGCATTTTGCCCTCCAGGGAACATTTGACAATATCTGCAGATGAGACATTTTTAGTTGTCAAAACTGGGGGCGGGGGCAGGGGCAGGTGGAGTGATACTGGCATCTAGTTTATGGAGGTCAGAGATGCTGCTATAAATACCCTACAATGGACGTGACAGCTGCCATCACAAAGAATGATCCAGCCACAAATATCCACAGTACCAAGGTTGAGGAATCCTGTTATAAATCATTACTTTGTCAGAGAGGTGTCTCCAAATCCAGCTGGAGTTAGTGATATGCCATTGATATGGTTGACCCCATCCCCACCTACCCCCAGCTACAAGCAGGCTCAACATAGTAGTCTTTCCTTTGGCAGCTCTAGCATACCTTTGTTAGGCCTGGGAGCCCAGTCGTGCAGAGTCTAAACTCTAACATGTTCCTAGGTGATACAATTGATTTTCTCAGCAGGTAATGGCCGTACTTTTATTTTGGAATGATCCAGACTCCTTTGAATTAGAAAGACATGCACATTTCTACTCACATATATCAGCCATTTCATTTTTTTTTTAAATATTACAAATGTCCCTTTACTCCCCAATGACCCGTTCCACCCCGTCCCACCCCCCTCCCCAGTCCCTCTCCTCACCATTGTCCGTGTCCTTGGGTTGTGCATATATGCATATAAATTCTTTGGTTACTCTCTCCCCCTCCACCCACCCGCCCTCCTCCATCCCTCTGACATTTGTCAGTCAGCCAGTTCATTTAATTTGAGTAGGAACAAAGTCAAGCGCCAGACCACACAAAGACCCCTCTGCTGAAACCCCTGCAGCATCTCACGTTAACTGGTCTATGCTGAGAAGGTTGAGAAGGGGCAGGCTCTGTATTCTTTTGCTCCCTTGTCACAGAATCATTTGTTGACCTACTTCTGGCATTCTTCTTAGTTATGGTTGGAGTCTAAAGACAATGCAGAAAGGGAGCACAATGGGCAAAGATAAAAGAGATATAACTTAAACTGCATGAGTGTAGAACCTCTTATTTACAAATTTGGCTATGCAGCAAAGTATTGAGAGATGGTAATTTCGACAAAAATTACATTCAAGTTTAAAAACACCCTGGAACCATCCCTTTTTATATATCATTACAGTTAAAATTTGTATACTACCTAAAATACAAAGACTGCTAGAACAAAATTCTGGTCTTTGAGTTCAGTTAAGCAGGGAGCTAGGTAATAAAACAGCTGTCTGAGACAGAAAGTAGAAGAGAGGTCAGGGACTGGGGGAGAGGGAAATGGAAAGATACTACTTCGTGGTTACAATGTCTCTGGGGTGATGAAAACATTTTGGAAACTAGATAGTGGCAATGGCTGCAGTGTCAAAGAATGTTTTGGCCTGATCGATGGAAAGTCTTCGATCCATCTCCTATTAGGGGAGTGTCTCATCCCCCAGCAATGGGCCTGAATGAGTTTCCCTGCTGTGCTTCATTGTTGGCAGCCTAAGGAAAGCATGGCCTCAGTGCAGACCCAGTGGGAGATGGATCCAGAAGGCAGCAGCTGGGGCTGTGAAACACATGTTCCAAGCAATAGGTTCTCTAGAAGGAGCTCTGGCAGGTGCACTTCTGTACTCACAACATACCTATCACATTTAAAGCTCATAAACCCTCTTCCAAGCCTCTTATTATCTCCAGTTAACAAAAGGGGAAACTGGACTTAAATAAATTGCCCCAAAACACATGGCTCTTCAACGATGAAGCCAGATTTGAAAGACCTCAAAACCAGTGTTTTGTCTCCTGTAATGTGGTAAATTAAATTATTGTTTAGTACATATTTAGTTTCCCACCCCATCAACTCCATGGAAAGAATCATTCTGTGTCTATTCACGTGAGCTTGGTGTATGTCTTGTCTTGGCCATGGAATGTAGGTATGAAGGACTTTGGGCCAGTTCTGAGCGCAAGTGAGAGGCATCATGTGATTGTACTCATCTCTTCCAGGAGAAGGCCATGTCAGGAGAAGATTGTAGAACAGCTCAGCCAACTCCCAGCCTGAAGCAGAGCACCAGACCCCACACCCAGCCAACCTGCAGACCCAAGAGTATGAAATAAAGGCTTGTATTTGTAAGCCACTGAGGTTCGTGGTTATTTGTTATGCAGTATTAGTGGCAAGAGCTGACTGATACATACTATGTTGCCTTTACAGAAGGAATAATTGATCCTGCCTGGAGGAGATGGCAAAGACTTCATGCAAAATGTAATATTTAAGCAGATTATTCTTAAAAATAATAAAATAATTCTTAATTACATTTTTTAAAAAGTGCTTTATCTCTTCATTATCAAAAATTTGGAAAATATAGAAAGCATTAAAAGGAAAGTCAAAGAGATTACATGTTAATTATTTTAATTTATTTTTTTATTTAAGTATAGGTGGTATACAGTCTTATTGGTTATATTAGTTTCAGGTGTACAATACAGTGACTTAACATTTTTATATCTTACAATGTGATCACCCCATTAATTCTAGTAATCATCTGTCACCAGTAAAGTTATCACAATATTATTTACTATATTCCCCTTCCCCTTTTCATCCATCCTCCTACCCTCTTCCTTCTGGTAACCATCCGTTTGGTCTCTGTTTCTATGAGTCTGGTTTTGTTTTGTTTTGTTTTGTTTTTAGATTCCACATATAAGTAAAACCATATGGTATTTGTCTTTCTCTGCCTGACTTATTTCACTTAGCACAATGCCTTCTAGGTCCATCTATGTTGTGGCAAAAGGCAAGATTTTATTCCTTTTTTTATTGCTGCACAAACCATTGTATATATGTACCACATCTACCTTATTTATTCATTTATCAATGAACACCTACCTAGGTTGCTTCTATATCTTGGCTATTATAAATAATGCTGCAATGAACATAAGAGTGTATATATATTTTTTAATTAGTGTTCTCATTTTCTTTGGATAAATACCCAGAAGGAGAATTGCTGATTCATATGGTATATCTTTTTAGTTTTTTTGAGGAGTTTCCATACTGTTTTCCATAGGGGTTGTACCAGTTTGCTTTCCCACCAACAGTGCTCAAGGTTCCCTTTTCTCCACATCCTTGCTAACACATATTATTTGTTAACTTTTTGATAATAGCCTTTCTGACAGGTATGAGGTGATATCCCATTGTGGTTTTGATTTGCATTTCCCTGATGATTAGTGATGTTGAGCATTTTTTCATATGTCTGTTGGCGATCTGTATGTCTTCTTTGGAGAAAAGTCTTTATATTAGAATCTTTCTCCCTGCATGCTATGCCTGCATACATTATGGGGCTTTGCCTTTTTTGCCTAACATATTATCATCATTAATATGTATTCTTGCATCTGATCAATTATTCTTTGAAAACATAGTTTCTAATGGTTGCATAATATTCATTGCAGCAATAACTTGAGCTTCAAGGAAAAGTTGAAGCATGCCAGAAGGACATTCTTTCATTCATTTGTTTAAAATTATTGACTACTTACTATGTGCCAGGCACTGTTCAAGGCACTGGGAAAACAACTGTTATAAAGTAGAAAAAGTCCCAGTGTCTATCAATAGGTAATTTATAAACAAATTATGGTATATCTATACAATGGAATACTACTCAGCAACAAAAAAGAACTATTGATATATAGTACAACATGAACTTCAAAAACATGTTAAGTGAAAGAAGACAGACACCAAAGGCTATATAGGGGTGGGCAAAAGTAACCTTACAGTTGTGAGTACATGAAACACAGAGTTTATTCTTGTATTATTATTTACCTATTAAATATTGTATTATTTATTATTATTAACCTACTTTTGCCCACCCCTGTATATTCTGATTACATTTTTATGAAATTCTAGATAATTCAAACAAATCTATAATGAAGCAAACTAGCAGTTTTGGGGAAAGGGAAGCAAGAAGGGGAGAAAGGAATTAAAAGGGGCATGAGAAACCTTTTGGGAGTGATGAATATGTTCATTCTTTTTATTGTGTTCATGAATGTATACATATGTCAAAGTTTTAAATATTTGCAGTTTATTGCATGTCAATTATACCTCAATAAAGCTGTTTAAATGTCATAGGAGTAGTGGAAGATAGACATCTGAGCAGAAGGAAAAGCACATACAAAGACAGAGAGGCATTTTATGTAATAAGCACATAGGACTTACTATCTAGCACTGGGCAGTGTTCCAAAAGTTTTACAAATACTAACTTATTTTATCTTCATAGCATCCCTATGACATAAGTACAATTAATGTCATCCCCACCTTGCTGATAAAGAGATTAAGGCACAAAGATAATAAGTAACTTGCCAGAAGTAACAAGTAACTGTCAGCTGGGCTTTAAATCCGCAATACAATGCCTCCATATATCTAAGAACACATTTAGTAGTCTTTACAGGTATATTTGAAAAGCCACATGACTGTAGCCAAAATTGAAGGGAGAAGAGAGGAAGGAGAAGACCTTGGAAATGTAGATTGGGGTAAGTTCATTTAAGTACAAAAAGTCTAGTCATATAATGTGAAGATACATTAGAAGCCTTTTGAATGAAATCTTTATTTTACAGGACTAATTGTCATTCATTATCAAATACTAATGATATCCTCAATGGAACTCATCTGAAAGCAACTTTTTCATCACTCTTGTAAAGGACTTAGTCCCAAACGCACAAATTGCTCAGACAGTCTATTATGCTTCCCAAGTAGCTTAAGAATAGAGCAAATCATCATTTGCATTCTCAGCTTTTCCTGAAGAAAATCTCTAATGGAGTGTGTTTTAGTCTTTGTGTTAGCCTCGGGAACCTCAAAGTCAAGCTTGTGTCCAACAGCTAAACAAGCAGGGAAGGACCTTACGGAATCTATTGGGAGAGCTGAATTGCTTCTGGACGTATTTCTTCCATTTCTAATTTTTCCCCTCCTTTCACCAAATTATATTTTATCTTATTGCACCTTGTGGATATTTATAATCCACCTCAAATTTAGGAGGAGATAAAACCAGATATATATATATATATATATATACACCCTCAATATGTGTTTGCTGTGAAAATGTGCATGTGCTTGTGTGCATGTGTATTCTCAAAATGTCCAAAGAGAATTCCTTATTGAATTAAAAAAATACAGCATTTGAAAAGCAACTTACTGTTTAACAAAATCTCGAAAAAAGCTAATATATAATAAATGGGGAACGTGTCGTTCATTAATTAGTGAGTCTGTATGACACATCACACTTTACAAAGCCCTTTCCCATATATTTCCTCATATATGGTTCATATATGTGAACCATCAGGGAGAGGAGAGCTCAATGCTTAGAGCCCAGCTATAAAGATGAGCTGCAGCTCATATGAACACATTGTTGGTCTATCCCTATTCTGACACATGCCCAAGACATGGGCTCATGGCAGTGCAAAGAGAAGAGTCAGGACTCTGATAAAGACAGATCGTCTCGCCCTAGCCAGTTTTGCTCAGTGGTTAGAGCATTGACCCTCGAACTGAAGGGTCTTGGGTTCGATTTCCAGCCAAAGGAATGTACCTGGGTTGCAGGCTCAATGTGTCTCTCTCTCACATCAATGTCTCTCTCTCCCCCCCCCCCCAAAAAGCAGTGGGAAAAAATATCCTTGGGTGTGAGGATTAAAAAAAAAAGGCAAATCTTCTCAAAATGTTTGTCCAAGGCTGCTTCCTGCATATATATAAAACACTATATCATTCAAGGTGTCTTCATATGAATGATCTCATTAGGGGCTCCCAGGCTAGTATTATTTCTACTTAACAAATGTGGAAATTAAAACAGTTATGAATGGTGTGCCACGTTCATTTGGTGAAAGAGATGGAGCTAAAACCTGGAAACTTGACCCCAAGCCCCGTTTCACTGCTACAGCCTGGTCAGAGAACAGTAGTGCTGTGGGATGCCAGTGGTTGGCATGCAAAACAAAGTTATGGAAAAAATTCAAAGCTCCATGATGCAATAGATTTGAAAGTTTTAGACCTTGCAAAGTCCAGCATTTTGCAGGACTTCTCAAAGACTTAAACATATTACCACCTATTGCCACATTACAAGGAAGAGCTTGGTATGTAGCATTTTCCCAAATCCTAAGACCATGCAAGCTGTTCTTTAGTGATGGTTCACGTTCACACAACTAGTGCTCTTGAGGACATGATTTGAGAAACATTTTCCTACATCAGCCATGGGTTGTAGCCAGTCATGAGTGATATCACAGCCCCGTGAACTGTTCATTCTTAAGTTTGAGTGTTGTGGGTCTAGGGACACACAATTAGAACAGAAATTCATTTGAAATACAGGAATTCTTCTGTATTCATAGTCACTAACACTCTCTAAGGAAGGGTGATTCTTCTCCACCCTATTAATATCAGATTTGGCCATATAACTTGCTTTGGCCAATGAAATGAGAGTGGATCCAACACATGTGACTTCTAGGCAGAGGTTGTAGAGCCAGCATGTGGCTTTCTATTTACGTTTCCCTCTGTCAGGGTAACCAGCCATGATCCAGATAGAGAGCTCCATCACCTGGGTCCTGGAGCAAGGACAACATGGAGCAGAGGTATTGCCAACCCAACTATTCCCAACAATAAGAAATAATCTTTTGCTGTTGTAAACTACTAAGATTTGGAGGCATTTATTATTGCAGCATAACCTAGCCCATCCTGACCGTTACAATTTACAAAACATTTATCGTCACATAATTAAGTATTGATATGGTATTTCTTCTGCAAATACTTATTTATATACAGTATTTAAAGAATCATTAGGACTCAGCAGAAAATTCAGTGGTCTTAAATTTAGGTGATCTGTTTATAATTTATTTGCCCTTAATAATGTCACTGAACTCCCCTGGACTCTACTTTTTTAAAAAAAGTGCCTACACAGCTCATCTCACAAGGTTGATGAGACAATCATACATATGGAAGTATTTTTAAAACTGTAAAGCACTAAACAAAGGTAAGACCTATAAATCAATGTGCTATCCTAGGCTGGATTTCAGAGCTCCTGCCTTGTCAATGAGTAACAATGAATGGAGTGGCCTCCAGGTGGGAAAGCAGAAAGTCAAATGTTCTTGACCCATGTCTATGGTCCCTATTCATTGTATTTTATTGATTTTATATAAGAGACTTCTAAACTAATGAAATTAAATTTCTCCATCTCCTATCAGGATGCTTTAGGCTCTAAAACAAACCCCCTTACACAGACTTGAACAATAAGGGTATCTTTCATCTGACCAAACACCATGCCCAGAGGTCAGGCAGTTAATAGGTAATCGACAGCTGAATAATAGTAAAGACTCAGCCTCTCTCTGACTCTCCTTTCCACTATCCTCAGTACCAGCTGCATCCTAAAGCTAAGGTTTCCTTATGGTCACTAAATGGCTGCTGGAAGAAATCACATCTAGCATCTTCTTTGGTGACATCAAGAAAGAGAAAGAGAAGAGATACAAACATTTTACTCACATAAGCATTGTAAGTGCTTCCATTTACCAAGAACATGTGCCAAGGGCTTGCTGGACTGATGGTGAAGGAGTCAGCTAGGAGCCTGAGTGGGAATAGCAGAGCAAAATCAAGGTTTGCTAGGAAGGAGGAAAGGAGAAACAGGCAAGAAACTGATACTTTGCAAGGCGGCTGAACAGGAGAAAATCTAGTACCTGATGCATTTCCACAGACCTGTGAACTCTTTAATGTTCAGATTTGCAAACCTGATAATTGGGCATAAGTAAAATCTCCTAACACTTAGCTCTACCATCTGTTGCTGACATAACAATTTTATATAATATGAAAAATGCCAGATGGAAGCTACACATTAACCGTGCCCAAGATGTTTTATGCTCACAACATACACAGAATAAAAGAAATAGCTTTGTTCCATACACTGTTGAGCTCGTAGTTCTCCAGTTACAATTCTGGCCATTGCTGAAGGACAACCCGAGAGCTTCCAAGTCACTTACGTTCCCTTGGTAGTTGAAAGCTACATGCACTGGTGGTCCTGGAATTTCTATCCAGGACAGACTTATAAGCTACAATTTGTTTAGAGCTGGGAGGTGGGAAAGGGAAGGCATACATATTAAAACAGTCTGCAAGGCCAATTCACAGTTTTTAGCTTAGAATCTATATTATGATAAGTAAGAATACTAAAGTTTTCTAAAGATGTTTTTATTTTTACTGTGTATGAGATTGAGAAAATACCAATTGCTCATATCATTGAATGGGAAGTAAAGGAATAGCTGTTGTTTTGAGACAAAGGTAATGGAAAATGTTCTAGGGGGAATATTTCTACCATAAACTTTTCACCAGCTGAAAGAACTTTATCAAGTACAGGCAATAATTTTCCCATTTTTATTATAAAATGCTTCAAACATGTATGAACATAGAGAATGATATAACAGACATCTACATGCTCAAAACTCAGATGTAAACGTTTTGGCGGCCTCTGTCCCCTGCTGTGCCCCTTTCCCGCTGCTGTAGAGTGCCCACCTGGCAGCAGCCTTCCGCATGGCTCACTCTCCCGCCGCGTGTGCATGTATCCATAATAGGCTGTAGCTTTGAAAACGGCGTCACACGGGCGTCATTCAGCAGCTTACCTTTTTGTCGGTTTTGATGAGTTTTTACCCTTGTTGCTCTTGAAAACATAAGAAACATTCAAACCTGTGAAGAATTTTTGTAAATTTACTTGAGCCAAACTGACGGCAATTGCAGGGAAGCAGAATCCCAAGGGACTGAGAAAATGCTCCGGAGAATGGCAGTTTGGCACCTTGCTCTATAGATCACAATCAAAGAAGACCACGCAAGTGGGTCGCAGGAAATCCACCGGTGACAGATTAGGGAGGCGGGAGAAAGCAAAGGGAGGGGCACCTCTGGGAGTGCATAAAAGGTAAAATGATAGGCGCATGCTGCGTTTACATAGTGGCTATGGGACAGTTAACAGGCGACAGTTAGCAAGACGTCAGTAACTGAGAGGGCTGCCGGTATCCGGAGCACTGAGGGCCCAGATAAAAGGGGAAATGACTTCGTTTTGCAAAGGCACGTGTTAATCAGGTATGTTATCTCAGATGCAAAAGACAGACAGGCTTAGTTAAGGTAACAAGCACCCTTTGTTAAGGAAAAATACTGCCTTAGGGTGTGACTACCCACCATACACCGCTTTTAGTTAAAAAGTTTTCATTTCAGACCATCTTTTGTGGTTCCTTTAGGTCTCTGAGCTTGCAAGGCCACCATGCAGGCCCGCCCTGAGCTTGTCAGGTTTAGCATGTGGCCACTTTCTGTCCACACTCTACTTCCCTCTTTTGAACTGCTCTATAATAGCCCATTACTGAGTGTAGTACAATCCACTTACCTGTCCTGCTGCTGATGAACATTCAAGCTATCTCCGTTTTTCACCATCACACCAATGCTGCAGAGAATAATTCCTTGTTGTTCCTTGTGTACCTATCAGAGAACTTCTCTAGAAGTTCACAGATCCACAGAGGCAGACTGAGAAATTCCTTCCATTCCATCATGTTGTCTGTGAGATGGCATTTTCCTGAAAGCTAGAGAAATAGAGCAACTTTTCATTTATTTGACATTCAGGTTTCCTATTCTGTGAATTTGCTTCTTGATATATTTTGCCAATTCTGGGGTATTTATCTTTTTCTTGCTGAATTGTAAAATTTTTACATATTTTAGATACTAACATTTGTTGATTGTATGCATTGCAAGTATCTTCTTCCTCTCTATGGCTTGTCTTTTAAATTTTAGGGAGCCCTAGGTGGTTTGGCTCAGTGGTTAGAGCGACAGCCCATGGACTGATGGGTCCTGGGTTCGATTCCAGCCAAGGGCATGTACCTTGGTTGCAGGCTCAATCCCTGCCCTGGTCGGGGGTGCATGCAGCAGGCAACCAATCAATGTGTGTCTCTCATGTCAATGTTTTTTTTCTCTCTCTCTCCCATTCTCTCTGAAAAGCAATGGGAAAATAAATAAGTAAATAAATAAATTGTTTAAGGAGTTTTGTTGTTACATTTAGGTTTATAATTTTAGTATAGTTACAGCTTGTGCTTGTCTATGGAATCCTCCAAAAATTAAAGATTATAAAGGAGTTTTCCTTATTTTCCTTCAGAATTTTTCATGGTTTCTTTTGACATTTAGATATTTAGTCTGTCTGGAATTTATTTTTGTGAGGTATAAGATAGTGACTTCATTTTCTTTCCAGAAGGATAACTAATTTTCCCTGACTCATTCATTGACTAGTTCATACTTTCTACACTGACTTGTAGGGTCTTCTCTGTCCTGCATTAAGTCCTGCATATATATATATGGGTCTGCTTTGTCCAACTCAAATAGTCTGCTGTCAGCATTCCTATATCTTTTTTAATAAGCCTTGGTATCTGGTAGACCACTCTTTCTGGCTGTGGCTTAGTTATTGTGATGGTTAATTTTATGTGTCAACTTGACTGGGCCAAGGGGTGCCCAGATGAATTATTTCCTGGTATGTCGGTAAGGGTGTTTCTGGATGAGATTAGCATTTGAATTGATGGATTTAGTGCAGTAGATTCCCCTCCCATTGTGTTTCGGCATCACCTAATCCACTGAGGGCCTAAATAGAACAAAAAGCAGAGGAAGGGAGGATTTGTTAGGTCTTCTGCCCTTGGGCTTGGGTTTCCGCCATCAACTCCCCTGGTTCTGAGGACTGGAATTGCACCACTGGCTTTCCTGGGTCTCCAGCTTGCAGACGGCAGGTCATGGGACTTTGTAGCTTCTATATTCGTGAGAGCCAATTCCCAATTCCTCATAATAAAACATCTTTTGTACACCATTGATTCTGTTTCTCTGGAGAATTATGACTATTATGGTTTCTTTTCTGTCCTATACAAATGTTAAAGTAAGCTTATCAAATTCCATGGAAAACCCTGTTGGAATTTTTATTTATTGTAATTCAATTGCCATTTATAGATAATTTGGGGACAAGTGTCATCTTCCTGATCTTGTCTTTCCTTCCATGAACCTGCTATGTCTCTGCATATAATCAGATCTTTTTTACATCCTTCAGTGGTATTTTGGAATTTTCTTCATGAAAGGTTTTGCACATTTCCTGTAAATTTATTCTTACGTATTTTATAGTTTTTGTGGCTATGATAAATGAGAACTTTATTTGAGAACATTTTTAAATTAGTTATACTCTGTAGGAATGTAAAAAAAATGTTAGTGTGTTGGTTTTGTATCCAGCACACTGCCAAACTTTATCAGTCTAAAAGTTTGTTTTAGATTCTCTTGAATTTTCTATGGAGATAATCATATTGTTCACAAATAAGGACTGTTGTATCTCCTTTTAAAAAATTCTTAGACCTCCAATTTCTTTGATTTATCTAGACCCTCCAATACAAAATTGATGAGTTTCTTCTTTCAATCCTGATGTTCCCATATCTGTAGTTTTTAAACTGTGTGTGTGTATACATACACACAAAAAATTGACCATTGAAATAATGCATCTCTTTCTAAGGGAAGTATTGAACCAGGATCCACTGACATACTTCTTTAAAATTTACATTATGGTTTAAAACCTAGCAGAACAGCTCAGTTAATTACTCTTGGAGTTGTAATCAACATGTTAATTTGGAAAAAAACAGCTCTGTAGTATTTAGTCTTCTCATCCCATTATATGGGCATATATTAATTTATACATATTTTCCTTAAACCTTTTCAGAAAATTTTATAACTTTCCTCACAGAGGTTCATTTTTTGAATTAAGGTTATATCTGGATATATTGAAGTGGAGTGTTCCCTCAACTCCTCATATATTTTTGGTTTGTTATTTTGGGGAAGTCAGGAAAGCAGGTTACTTTAAATATATATATATTGATTGACTTGAGAGAGAAAGAGAGAGAGCAGAAACATTGATTTGTTGTTCCATTTATTTATGCATTCATTGATCGCTTCTTGTGTGTGCCCTGGCCAGGGATCGAACCCGCAACCTTGGTGTATCAGGATGACCCTCTAACCAACTGAACTACCCGACCAGGCCAGCAGGTTACTTTTTACACTTATCTTTAACCGGCCAGTTTATTAAACTTCCGTAAAGATAACCACTTTCAGTTATCTTGGGGTTTCGCAATAGGCAATTATATCTCCTCCAACTGATACATTTTGTTTTCTCACGTTCAATAACAACATTCCTATATCTGGTCTAGAATTCTATTACTAATACAATAATGTAGAGAGCCTTGTTTTCTTTGCAGTTTTAATGAGATCCTTCCTCCTATTTTGCCTCTTCATTCAGTAATGCATGGTACTGATGAAAGGACTTCATTTGTGTTTTGTCTCGATTCTCTAGGCAGCTGCTAAGCTCCCTGTGAAGACAGCCCATCCTGTGCAAATGTATCTGACACTCGGTCTGGTCTCCACAGCCCCTGGCTCTGAGCAGGGAATCTGGTCAGGGCCACAAAGAATCTGTCTTATGCTGGATTCTGGGGAGGCCCTAACAGATGGGGACTGCTTCTCTCTGGGTGTGGCCACATATGTAGACACTTCTGCTCTCCCAGAAGCCTGGAGTTTCTCCTCCAGCCCTGAGCAGACACTTGGGTGTTCCTTACATGCTGCCACCTGTCACTGATGACATGCTCAGGAACAAATGAATGTTGCAGCAATTGCATCAGCTGGGCTCCACATGACAGGCTAAGAAAGAGTCTAAAGAGAGATATTCACTTGTTATAAAATAAAATGTGCGAGATCCCAGTTTCCCATTAATCCTAACACCATTAACCATTAAGGGGGGGTTTGTATGCACCCACATACTACATATAAATAAACGTATTTCTATATTTGTGTTCTGTGCTTTTCAAACATATGCATGTTGAATGTGAGCCCAATATAAATATTGCTTATTTTTTTCAGCAGCTATATAATCCTCCACCATATGGCCATTCTATAATCATCCTTTTCCCTATTAATATATATTTTCAGGTTCTTTACTTGTACCTTAAATCAACATATATTTAGAAGAGATTTTTAGAAATCTGTTGTTGAAGTATAAGGTAAGCATATATCTTTTTAAATTTTGTTTAATTTTAACAGATACTTTCAACTAATCTTTCACCCATAAATTTAGAATCTGGTCCGTACACTATTATTTACTGGTCCATGATGAGATAAATACAGAACTTGAGAGTGTGTAGAAATATTTATTATAATTTGATATTTCCATGATATCCAATACTATAAAAGTATTGGGCTAGAAAACCTGACTATTTAATAATAGTGTTGAAACAAAAAGAATATGGAAAGGGTCCATTTCAAGAATATGCATTATGTGAGATCAAAAGCTCTTCATTGTGTAAATAAATATATTTTAAGAAAAGTTTCTTAAGAGACATATGAAGGATAAGTATAAAACATTGGGGGGTTTTTTTGGTTGTTTTTTATTTTATTGGGTTTTTTAAATTTATCTTTATTGTTAAAAGTATTACAGATGTCCTCCTTTTTCCCCCACTGATCCCCTCCACCCCACATCTACCCCACCCCCAGGCCTTCCCCATACCAATGTCTGTGTCCATAGGTTATGCACATAAATATATAAATTCTTTGATTAATCTCTCCCTATATGATGTTTTTATCTTTATTGGTTATGTGGGTTTCTTCTTGCTACTTGTATTGTTTGTGCAGTATTTTATGGTCTTTGTGAAATTCACATTCTTATTTTTGTGTTCCTCTATTATTTTAGAAGCATTTTTGTTGTAATTTATTCAAGAATCATATTTAGAGTGTGAGGAATAGGCTTCCCCTGTAGGCTTCATTATAGTTTCTTATTGGGCATTGCTGATTTAATGAACAGATACAGATATTCGTAGTTTCTTTTCTCTGGACTCTCCTATTGGTGACAACAGTTTTTGAGAGAAAATAATTTTCTTTTTCTTTCTCTGAACCTCTTCTTTCATATTCTTTCCTCATAGTAGTACCATATTTGCTGGACATGTGTCCCTGTAGACAATGTTTCCCTTGGGAGCACACATAGTGGTCCTTAGCCTGTCGATCAGTCCTCATAAATTGGTCCCCAAAAATTGAAAATGTAAAATTGCTGTTCATTAAGTAGAGATTATTTGGAAAAGGAAATGTTTGGGATCGCCATGGAGTCAGTCTCTGATGTCAGGACTGTCGATTCTCTCAAACAATACTTCAGAGGCTTCCAGATTTGACTATTCTCTGTCCGTGACTTGTTCCCACTCACCACTTCACATCCTTTCCCTGAAGCCAAATAGCAGGTCAAATGAAGTCCTGAAATGGAGCCATCTGGGGGCGTTGGAGCACGGATGATTTGCGGACAGCCCTGGGAAGCCAAGCGTGCATGTCAGGGCAATGGTTGCACACAGATTTGTCAACAACTGCTGGGTGGCAAGCTGACAGAGGGCAAATGCAGGCATGGAAGCAAAGGAGAGCTTCAAGTGGTCAAATGTCAGCGCAGCTGGGTGATGAGGCTGGCTGACACAGCCTGACGGAGCACAGCTGTCGGGGGAGGGGCGCCAAGGCTCATGGCCACAGTTCATCTAACCCCGATTTTTGATGTTTAGACTGACTCTTGATTTGAGTTCCCTGAGAGCAGAGTATGAGGTAAGGATTTGGGTGCAGGCCATTTATATGAGAGGTGATCCTAGGGTCAGAACAGAAGGGGTAGGGAGAGTGAGTCAGGGAAAACAACAAAGCCAAAAAGGTGTGTTAGGGAGCTGTTGATCACTGTGGGCAACGAGCTCAATCCCATGGGGTCCTTCTCAAGAATCACATGGGTAGTCCCCAAAATGGTCTCACTGGAGGAAGGTAAAGTTGGGGCATTCATCCTCCATCTCCTTCTGCCATTGATGGGGGTAGTTCATTAATTAACTGTCCCTGAGTTCTCTGCTATGCCTGGCACAGGCAGATTGGCCTTCACTGGCATTCAAAAAATTCTTAAACCTTCCCCTGGCTGGCGTTGCTCAGTGGTTAGAGCATTGGCCTGCACACCAAAGGGTTGCAGGTTCGATTCTGGTCAAGGGCAAGTACCTGGGTTGCAGGTTTGATCCCCGGCCCCGAACAGGGCATGTGTGGGAGGCAACCAATGGATGTGTCTTTCTCAAATGGATGTTTCTCTCTCTCCCCCCTCGCCCTCTCCTCCTCCCTTCCTCCTTTCCACTCTCTCCGAAAATCAATGGAAAAAATATCTTCTCTTTGCCAACACAGCTCTGAGGCCCTGCCAACCCTCCATATGGGTCACTGTTCTTATGTTCCTTCTAGAGCTGCCACAGAAAGAGCTGAAAATTTGGAGAGGGCCACCTTGAGTCACTGCCCTCATGGGAAATTCTCCAGTGCCTTTTGAGATGTCAAAAAGACCTACTTGCTCTCTTTTCTCCTGGGATCCTTAGCCACTCTTGCATCAATAAACTCATATAACCATTTTGGAATCAACCCAGTGGGGCCTAGGGAGGGCGGATGACATGAGCTACTTGTGAGACTTGCATGAGGCAATGAGCTGGCTTTGCAGGGACTCAGCCCAAAGTCCGTGAGCCAATATGTGCTCCACGAACCAAGAGGAGGAAGAAAGGGACATGTACAGGAGGTTACTGCCTCCTTAATCCTCACTATCCGAGCTCAATACTGGGCGAAGTATTTTTGTAGCTCTGAAAGCTGAGCGAAGTGCTTTCTTTTAGGTCCATGTTTCAACGACACTTGGAAGTACGCGACAGTCCAAGGCTTGCCAAGGAAGGAAAAAGCAGCTGATCTGTCTCCTGGCTGATGGCAAGCTGCAAGGCTTTCTTTTTTTATTTTTAATATTTTTATTGATTTTTAAAGAAAGAGGAAGGGAGAGGAAGAGAGAGAAACATCGCTGTGAGAGTGCAACATCGATCTGCTGCCTCCTGCGCTCCCTCTACCAAGGTGGAGCCCACAACCCAGGCATGGGCCCAGCGCGGGAATTGAACCAGCGACGCTTTGGTGCATGGGATTATGCTCAACCAACGGAGCCGCACCAGCCAGGCTGTAAGGCTTTTCTAAAATGACAGCGTGGAAGCAGTAAACCAGGTCCAGTGGTGTCCTGCCCACGGAGAGTTTGTCTCTAGATAAAGTGTTCTTCAAGTCAAACGGTCATGGGCAATTGGACTTTAGAGGACTTGAACAGCATTTTCATCTGCTTGATCCTGGGTTCTATTAAAATAGGGAAGTATTAGGCTAATCCATCCATCCATTGGCAAACTCAGATGTGCCCTGGAAGATTTGAAAAGAGGCACAGCCATGTGCTCAGGAATGAATTTCTGATTTACTTGCAAAAAAATACAAAGTTCCTTTTATTCTCACTAGAGAGAGAGACGATCCTGTTAAAATTGCAGTTTTAAGTGCAAGCATGGAGGACCAAGAAAAAGTGTCATTTGAATGCATTGGTATTTCTCAGTTTAGAAGAGAGTGAATAGTTAAATTTAGCTTTATCAAGGAAAAAAATATGCTCCACTTATCCCTGTTCAAGGAATTGCAGTAACTTTAACACAGTGTCTGCATTTATGGCTGCTTGTATCCTAACTCAGGGCTTCCCAACCTTTCATGTCAAAGCACACGTGGAAAATGAACACATATTCAGACACCGTGGGGTAAGGTGATGGGGCTGCTTACAGGAGACCCCCTGGCCACCCCGTGTGTGTGTGTGTGTGTGTGTGTGTGTGTGTGTGTGTGTGTGTGTGTGTGTGTGTGTGTGTGTGTGTGTGTGTGTGTGTGTGTGTGTGTGTGTGTGTGTGTGTGTGTGTGTGTGTGTGTGTGTGTCACGGGGTGGGGGCAATATATATGCACACCTGCAACCACTCTGGACTAGATGAGTCGTGATGCTCCAGGTTGGGATACATGACCGATTGGGTCCCAGCCGGCTGCTCCTGAGAGGTTTCAGAGCAGGCGGTTTCAACCTAGGCCGCACATTGGACTCACCTGAGGAGTTTTAAAGTCTCAACTGGGGGCACCCACCCCCACAGATCCTAATTGAATTGGTCTGGGGTGTGGCCTGGGCAGCAGGAGTTTAAAAAGCTCCCCAGGTGGTACTGATGCAGGGCCACAGTTGAGAAGCTGCTTTAGAGCAGGTCTCCCCAGGCCATTTTTGCAAAGTTTTCTGGGAACAAAGCCACCCTTCCTTTACATATTGCCTGTGGCTGCTTTCCTGAGACCTTATAACCTTCAATGCCCAACATATTCACTGTCAGATCCTTTACAGAAAATGCTTGCTGAGCCTGCTTTGAAGAGAAACTTCCAGAGGTCATTCAGTGTGAAAAATCACTTCAGAAGGATTTTTGCGCAACGTAGGGGCAGAATTCCCTTATGGGATTTCAGAGTATGTAAATATCAACGTGCTCTGAAGGTAAATGAGCCTTCATAGCTGGTCCTGTTCTCCCCCGGCTTTCCGTTGGTGAAAGGGAGCTGCTCTTTGGAAGAAGCAACCCTGGAAGGAAAAGAAGGAGATTGAGAAGAGCCAGGGAACTTCAGGTAACACTTTGGAGAATTTGGGGGGGAAGGGAAAGGGGACTGGAGTGCTGTCACCCTGTGACGACTGACACTGTAGAGGTGGATGATTCTGATAATTTTTAGAAACTTGGCTGTGTGCTATGAGTCATATTCCCCTTAATCTGAGAGATCTGTAAAGTTCTATATGGTTTCCATACTTTTTAAGACATCAATTTAGTCTTTCTTTTTTAAAGTGTGCTTTTATTGATTGTTTTAGAGAGAGAGGGAGAGGAATAGAAAGATGGAAACACTGGTGAGAGAGAAACATTGATCAGCTGCCCCCTGCACGTGCCCTGACTGGGAATTGAACCAGGGTTGATGCTCAACCACTGAGCGACACTGGCCGGGCTCAATTTAGTCTTTTTGCAACGTGACTCTGTACTGTGAGTGGCTCTGGTGGAAACCGGAAGTATCTGGGCTACAGGATGAATGAGCCTTAAATCCATTGATCTTCAGCAGCATTGTAGCACTTGGAGTAGAGCATCTAGAGAGTTAGCAGCAGGAAGTAAAATAGGAATAAAGTGGGGGTCTAAAAGCTTACAGAAGAGCAATGTGGCATCACTGGGTCAGTGTTCCCAACTCTGAGCTGGAAGAGACTCCAATAGGATGTGTGTAAAGGAGCATCTGCTCTGCTCCTGGTCACTGTAGCCCAAGACCACAATATTCAGGCATGTGATTGCTGGAGCCAGCACTATCATCACCAGAGTAACAGCCTCGGATAATCCCCCTTCAGATGTCAGGTCTCCATCACCCAGAATCAAGGCTTCTTAAAGGTAGAGGAAAGGACCTGGATTGAATAGAAATGCTGCCCCGGAGAAGGCTTTCTAGAATTATCAGCAAACACTTGTCAAATGACAAAACAAACAATTTAGTAACAAGTTTGATGTCCTTTATTCAAGGGAATACAGTCCATGGGTTGGGAGAGGACAGTGCCTCACAAGCACAGGAGCCCACTTCCCAAGGGATTTGGGGCAAGAGTGAGTTTTATAGATATTAGAAGAGGCAACATGGAAACAAGACAGGATGGGCTAGGAGGCAGGGGTTTTCCTTATAGGGCAAAGCAGGTTGTATTTTCTAGGGTAGGTAAGCTAGCTAAGCTGACTTGGACTGTTGTGATTGGTGTGTGTGTTGGGTTTCCTTGACAGGTGTGTCCCATAAGTGCAGGATGACTTAGGTTTAGATTTGTGACATGGGCTGGGCCACTAGGGTGGCCCCATTTTGTGGATCCCGATATACAAATTAACTTTATCACACTCCATTTTCCCCCTGGTTTGTCAGTTTTCCCAACAAGAGAGAAATGGCTTAGGAGCCTGCATTCCTCTAGACCCTGAACGATCTGGTGAACGTGGAGGTGGCTAAGGTGAATCATGGGACCGTCAGCCTTAGAGCAAGGGATCAAATGAGAGGTCAGAGGCACAAACAAATCTGGACTGCCAGCATCTTGGACAGCCACCAAGAGCTGGGTGTTTATCTCCAGTTCAGAAACCGATCCTCATCGTGGTCATTTATTCCTCAAGATCATTATCAGATTCCCATAAGTTAAACCCTGAGAGCATCTAACTCAAAAGGATATTTCAGTAACATATCAACAGGAAATGTGCATGCATAGGATCTATTTTAAAAGTAGAATCCTTCAGTTTCAACTATTTTCCCATTTTTATCAGTGCTTACTTATCTCTCTATACATGCTTATTATATTGTTTCATAAATACTAGACATCTTCATTCTCCAACATAATTTGTATCTGAAAAAAGCCATTTAAAACAAACCCACCTGAATAGCAACCAAATGTCATAGTAAGTACTGAAAAAAAGATTAGACCAGGATTTTATTCTGAAAATAAAACCAATTTGTTTTTAAAAGTACGAAAATAATTCTATACACTCTCATATATTAAAAATTCAGTATATAATTGCCATATATTAATTCTTAAAATTAAAAACAATGACATGTACTGATTTTTCTTTTGGCATAATTGTTCTGGAAAATTTGTACAATAGTTTTATATGGCCCTCTATTCACAGTTGACTTTCAGGTGTAGGCATATAGAAGGTCATCTTGGGTGTGGGGAGTGAGTGCAGGGTGGAAGGGGTCAATGGAGGAAAAAGGGGGCATCTGTAATAGTTTCAACAATAAAAAAAAGAAAAAGGTCATCTTTACAAAACCATTTGAGGGTGTCATCAATTTCTTCCAAAGACCTCTTAGAGCCCTTAATATCTTTTTTCAAACCTCATATTCTGACATTGTAGGAAAGAAATGATTTTCCCTCTACCCTGCTAGGTTCTTGGCTAAGAACCCCTCCCCCCATTAAAAAAAAGACAGATTAACAAGAAAAAACAACAGAAGTTTTTATAACATGGATACCTCCTATATAAATGGGAGAGAGCCAGGAAAACCGAGCAGCTCCTAAAATGGCCCAAGTCATTATCTTAAATACTATCTTCAGCTAACGATAAAACAAGGATGTTGAGGACTGGAGAGGCCGGTTGTGGGAGGCTGCAAAAAAAGGACAGTTGCCCGGCCGGCGTGGCTCAGCGGTTGAGCGTCGACCTAGGATCCAGGCGATCGGGGTTCGATTCCCGGTCAGGGCACAGGCCTGGGTTGCGGGCTCGATCCCCAGTTGGGGACATGCAGGAGGCAGCCGATCAGTGACTCTCATCATTGATGTTTCTGTCTCTCTCTCCCTCTCCCTTCCTCTCTCTGAGATCAATGAAGACATATTAAAAAAAAAAAAAGAACAGGACAGTAAGCAAGGGTGCCGTTGCCTCCTCCACTGGTAAGAGTTTCTATTCCTGATACACGGAGGGCAATGCCCTCACAAACAGATTTTCCTTATATATGTAAATTTCCCTACAAAAGAGTAAATTCTACAGTGTTTAGAGCTTCTCTTGTGGGTGCTTTTTCTCAAAAACCATCAGCTCAAAATAATCCTTATGCCAAAGAGGCATATTTTGGGGTGGCAAATTCTGTCCCCCTTTATTTGGAGACAAGGATGGGATTGCTGCAGGTAGGTGAGAAGCAGACAGGACACACACCTGAGTGACTCTTGTCCTGGACAGTGTATCTGCGAACACCCCTTCCATAGCGCCCTTGTTAATTTTCTCTTCTCCCAATGTTGACTCTCAGATTCTCATTTTGACTTTGCCAGTGGGTTGAGCCATTCTCCTGCATTGTCAGCTTTGTAAACTTCATGTTCGCAAGCTCTGTGGTTTCAGTTTAAAAACCATTTGCACTGCGTCATTAGATTTTTACAACGTCCGCACCCAGTCACACCATTACTTGCCAGGCTCCTTCCCTAGATTTAGAACTCTTCAGTGGCGAGGGTGTGACATTTGCTACTGCCAATGACTGCCATAAAGTAGGCACCAATTAACATTAGCCAAAATTGATGGCTTTTCACTTAAGATGTCCACCTTCAAATGCTGACTAGCAAAAACACTGACACAATAGGCAAGGATATGCCTTAGTGTCAAATAAAGAGGGATGCTTAGCCAGGGACAAACTTTTTCAAGTGGTCAATTTATTAGTATATATTTTTAATGCAATTTTGACTTTTGCTTCTCTATCCAATCCGTGAGTATTTGGATAATAAATATTTGGACCACAAGGACCACTGAGATTATTTAATTGCCAGCCTCCCTAAGAGAGGGGCTGTGACTTCTTCATCTTCTAACTTCTCACTTAATATCTTCATTTTCCAATATTTCCAGGTCATCCTCAAAAGACTATATATTACTACAACCTTGCATGAAAGTCTTGAGTGACCAAAGTAGTAATTCCTAATTCATTCCCTCCCCTTCATTAAAAATGTCAATGTTGATGAGAATAGAGATTCAAGGTGCCCCCAGAAAAGCGTATGTGCTCACCTGGGCACTCTGTGTACTGCTTTTCGTGGGGAGATATTTGAATGTGCCGATTCATTGCTCCAGTCCCCGGGAGCTTCTCTGGCCATCTGGCTTACTTGCTGACTCCTGCCCTCCGTGAAGCAGCCATAAATGTAGAGCCCTCAAATGGGAAAGTCAGTCGGTCTCATTTAGAATGCCCCTTTACAGGTTAGGAAGATGGGAGATAATGATCCTCCCCCATCCCATTGCTTTGAAATACACAAATCAAAAAGCACTTTAACTCTTTGTTGAAAAAGAAAACCAAAATGTCACCAAAGGCAGGAATAATTCAAATACAGTTTAGACTAATGAGGGAACTGTATCCTTTCATTATTTTGTTCTGGGAGCTTTTCAATCAGTTAGCATTGGCAAAGCTTCTGAACAAAGACAGTAATTACCAAATAAAAATTGCCTTCAGTGCATTGTCCAACTGTGTTCACGGTTTGGCATAAACGGATTTCTGATCCTTTTATTCCAACAGGAACTAGCAGTCCTCCATTCACTTCAAATGGCCTATTCATCTCGGCATAAAAACACCTAAAATACAGGAGCAGAATACGCCGCCTCTGCCGCCCAGGTCACGGACAGCAGGAGTCAGCTTGTCGCAGCAGGCGCGAGCACACAGGCTTTGAAAAGCTACCAAACGCACACTGAAAACTCTTAAATAATTGTTTTAAAAAAACAGCAATTATTTCATTCCAGGTCTTTTTAACTACTTTGTATCTTTTGTCCAAAATTAATTCCATTTTGTATAAAATGGTCACAAATGCAGATTACAGTAGGGAATTTATGTTTAAATAATGATCTATGTCTGCTACTGAGATATGTAGATTAATGCTTTCTATTCCTTAGGGGTAAGTGGCATATACATATATCATAAAGAATCACTGGGCAGGGGCAGTGTAGAAAGGGTCAATGGAGGAAAAAAGAGGACATCTGTAATATTTTAACAATAAAGATAAATTAAAAAAAAAAAAAGAATCACTTTATCAGAAACAACCTGATTGGTGGCATTATCAGGCAATTTGCTTCACTCCCAACACCCATCCGCAATGCGTTTTTTCCTACCTAATATCCCACACTTGATGTAAATGTGTATATATATGTAAACCTCCTATTAGAATCCTAGGATAGCATTCATCAAGGAAGTCTACAGAAAACTGCAGTCTTCACACAGAACTTTATGTGGCAATATAATACAGGGCACGTTAAAATGTTGGCCTGGAATTGTCTGCAGGTATAATGGTTTCAAGATCAGCTCCAGCCACAACTTTTCTCATTGCTCAATATCCCATGTCCTCATAGCAGTGGGAGCTTAGCAATTAATCCCTTTGGCTTTGGTTACCAGTATTGCTCTACTGACTGTAAACCAATTGCACACATTGGTTTGTCCCAAATGTACACTGGACGTGGTAACTACTTGGTTAACATGGGTGTGTGGCTATAACAGAGTGGGATCTTGAAAAGGGCACTCTCCAAAAAAGTTGGGAAACTTGTTTCTACGCCTCAACCTGTTACTGTCTGTATATGACATCAGGTAACTCTCTTTACCTCTCTGAACTTCAGGATGCTATTGTGAAAAGATAGAGGAGGGAGTTGGTCCAGATCATTCCTTTTGTCTCACAGTATATTTCATGGAGAAATGATCTGTTGAGATGCATCGCTGCATCTGCTTGTTATAGTGCCCTTCTAGAAGAATCAAGCCTCTTGGAATCCTTGCAATAAATAAATCTGTTTACCTTTTTAACACAGCATTATATGAACTTATATAACCACAGAATTCTTTTTATTTTTTATTTTTAAGTGGAAGACTCCTAACATCCCCACTGTCACTGTTTCTCACACATAACTTGGGAAAGCACTAGAATAGCTCCCTTCCAGGTCTAACATTCTGTGATCTAATTCCAGGCTCAGTGTCCACTTTGTGGACCAATGGCAATGGACCTCCATCATGGCCAACTGCTAAAGAGTCTGAGAATTTTTAAAAACTCAGTGCCCTTTGTTCTCTCCTCCAACATTTATAGAGGCAGAAAAGATCTCTCCCTCCATATTCTCCATCCTCCGAGCACATGCAAAGTGTCTACAATCACCAGGCATAGGGCCCCTAGTCAAGTGAGTCCAAATTTCGCACGTGTATCCTTGCTTGTTGGTCCTTGGTAGATGTAGGTAAAGGGGCAGCCCTGAGTAATCTGAATTATAAGAAGCAATAATATTTCGCCCTGTCTAACCCCCATCTTTTGAAATCAGTGCAAATTATACCTTTACAATTTTTACACAAATACCATAATCTCCACTCTTAACTCCCCAGCATCTCACTGATCTTGCCAGGACTTTGCCCGAACATCTGTTTTAAATTCCAACTTGTCCCGTGTTTGCTTACTCCCACTTTTCTCATTCTGGATGCACTCAGAGAATAACTGTCAGCTACCACCCATACAATAGCAATTTGCATACTTAAAGTCTAAATTTTCCCTCAGTCTTCTTTCTTCATTTCATTTAACATTTTTTTCTAGAATTCCACCACCCTAACTTTTAATGGCTTTGATTGCTTTCTCTGGACTCTCTCCAAGTTCTGCATCTCTCCTTTGAACTAAAAGTTCCCAGTTTGAACACAGTGCTTCCATGGAGATATGACTAATAATGCACTTGCTCTAAAATCTGGCTGAACATAGAATTAATTTTGTTTAACTATAGATTACTGAGCTCCACACAGCCATGTATGGGAAACATTAATTTAATTATCAAACTGATTCCATTGGAATGGCTTCCTTCCAAAAGTCCAGGCCCATCTCAATTGTTACCTCTTTGGGAAGGCTTTCCTGACCAGTGCAACTCAACTCAACCCAACCCACATCCCTCACAGTTTACAGGTCCCCTTGGGGTTTGGATCATACTGCATTGTGGTGCTAGTAACACACCCTTCAGAAGCTTTTAGATTGTGGAGTCCCTTACTCTTGCGTTTGTCTTCCAGCCCCAGTACTGGAAATGAATCCATTTCTGTTAGAATCAACACTTGGGAGAAGTGTTCACCATATTCCTCTGTATTCATTTCCCACTAAACAGCAGCTGAAACAGAGGCCCCTTCAATTTTGAGGACAGAGCACTTGTAATATAATATAAGAGGTATTTATTTTTAGTTCAGGTATTTTTTTTCCAATGAGATTTGAAGCACTTTGAAGGTGGGTGTTATGTCTTAGAAGTTTTTTTCATTTCCTATAGTGACTAGCTAGAAAACCATCCTTAGTAAATATAGCATCAGAATGCAAACACTTGAAATAACTTAAGGACTAAGCATTCTAAACCTTTATTTTATAGATGAGGAAATGGAGGCCCAGAGAACTGATCTTCCCAAATAAAAATAGGTCTCAAAGTAGACCTCAGGCTACCCTGTTCCCTGGGCTCTTTTTGCTTACTCTGTGTGTCTTCTGTTAATTCAGTGGGGCTGATTGGCCTCCTGGCTCTACCTTCAGGAACTCTAAGTAAAATTCTACCACTGAACTCTTGAAAGGCATGTCTTCTAAAGGGTGGAATTTCCCATAAAAAACAAAACAGGGAAATGTCATTGGTAATAAGCTGAAGACTGATTTCAATTTCTTCTACTAGGCATGATTTTGATGACTAACCACTTATACACACATGTGGGCCACACCAACATGTGGTAGATTTGAATAAATTAGGTAATTGAGTATGAAAATATAAGTATGAGCTAGGCCAGGTTTAAACACCTGGTCTCCTATCAGTCAAAACCATCACAGTAGAAAGAAGATAATACTTTCATTGCATTCTGTTGGAAACATTCACATTCCAATTTTAATTTGGCAAGATTTCATCCAAAGGGTTCTTTTGCAAATTGAGTTCCATCTTACTTTTATGATTTGGATACTTTGTGTGTCTGTGTAGTACGGAGTATCTTAGTGTTGTTGGTACCACTGGCATGTCTGTTGTTGGATGCTGTGACTCTTATCTCCAGCCACTTTCACTCCATATCCCTCCTTGCTGGTGAGTCAGGTCATCTCGATCAGTTCTCCAAAAGAAACACCCAGTGAGGAAGGGGCAATCAGGATGGTCACAATTCAGTCCTTGTGAGCTCAGTACCTGAACATAAAAGGTGGTTTGGTACACATTTAAAGGAATTCCAGGAACAAACAAACATAGCCAGGAAGTCTTTAACTTGCAGAGTATGTCTTTTAGAAGTGGTTCCCAAAGCCATGCTAAGCCCCTTCGCCTGCCCAGATACTGAAAACCCAAAGTAACGCTGCTTGTAAGTGTCCCCGGTTAGGTAGGGTCAGGAAGGCTCAGAGAGAGTGTGGCTCCTTTGGCAGCATGTGCCTGGAATATTCAAGTCCAACTGCAAATGAGTCAGCAGAGTTTTCTGGAACAGCCAAGGAGAGGAGTCTTTCTTTAGGAGACTATTTATTTGGTTGCTACATAATACTGTAGATTAATTAGGAGTAAGAATGAGTGAAACTATTTGGAAAAAGTGATAGCAGCTTGAAAGCTTCACCCACCCATTACCTAATGGAGGAAGAAACATTACAGTTGCGTGCAACTCATTATTTTGAGGGGGAGTAAGAAAGTGACATCAACCTATCGTTATAAAACTTTTGATCATATTCACCCAGATATCAGCCTTGTAAGGTCAAGATTTTTTAAAAAGTGAATTGTTTCCAAATTTAAATAAAAACTTAATATTTGAAGGTACAAAATTTGTCCGGTGTGGCTACCAATATGGTAGGAAATGCGTCAAGAGCAAAATCTAGGCAAAACGCAAATTAACGTGGCTTAGAAACATCTTTCCTCATTTTCTAAGTGTTTTCCTATCTGGCAAAATGACCGGGGTGGAGAGTGATATTTTCAATATGCTCAAGATCCAAACTGAATTTACAGTGATTACTTACCTGAGAAACTCTAGTCTCTGGAGCCCGCCTCCTGTCACATGCGTCCTTGACTGCTTGCTCCTAAGGCGCTCTTCCCTCTCGGCCTTCAGTCGCCCGCCCCTCCGGCCATTCCCAGGAACATCCCTGCGTTTCCGCGGGCGCGCCGCCAGTTTAAAGTAGGCAGCAGCCTTCAGCCAGCCTCGGTTCACCCAGGCCCTTGCGCCCAACGATCCTGAAGCACTTTCCAGACATTATATTGTTTGGCCCACCAATAGGGAGCTGTTTACCTCTAAAAAATAAAGGTAATTTAAAGACATAACCATTAGTGGCCCGAGATGGGCATCAGCATCAGAAGGAAGCCGTCTGGCGGGGCAGACAGCCCTGCCCCCGGCCAGCCTGCGGTCGGCCTGGCCCGCGCGGCGCCCCAGCTCCGCACCGCAGGCCCCGTCTGAGAGGCGGGGCTCCCGGGGCCCTCCGCAGCGTAATGAATGCGTGACCCCAGAGACGGCAGCGTGCCCCCCGCACTGCTGAGGCCGCGGCCAGGCCGTTCTTTCCGGGGCGCTGTGTGTTCCTAGGACGTTGAGCACCGTCCAGGCCTCCGCCCGTGGACACAGGCCGCACTGTTGCCCCTTAGCCGCGGCAGCCAAACGGCTCCACATCAACCCGGCTGAGAACAACTGCAATGGAGGTGGATCTTCAGTCAGCTACACGAAGGGTGAAGGTTGCTAAAGGATTTAAAATAGGCTGTTGTAGGCGTCAAGTCTTAAAGGGAACCACTACCACCCTGGCCAGTTTGGCTCAGTGGTTAGAGCGTCAGTCCGCAGACTGAAGGGTCCCAAGTTCGATTCCGGCCAAGGGCACGTACCTCGGTTGAAGGTTCGATCCCCGTGGGGGGGGCAACCAATTGATGTCTCTCTCCATCAATATTTCTCTCTCTCCCTTCCACTTTCTCTGAAAAGCAATGGAAAAAATATCCTCAGATAAAGATTTTTTAAAAAAAAGAACCACTACCATCATCATGGTGGGGGGGGAACAGCCATGCAAATAATTAAACATCAAATAATAAAAACTATTGTTGCTTTGACATAGTCCCTCAAGGAAGCGAAATTTTATAAAATTCTGCTCCTTTGCCCATGATGACCGTGATAGCAGGGGTGGTAAAAGACATTGTCCAGGAGCCTGTCCCTGGTTCGCTGGTAAGAAGAGCCCCTAGCTTGGGGCTACAGCTGCCGTATTGTCCTCTGCTGACAGCCTTTCTCAGCCACTCCTGATAATCCCCTCTTTGTTACAGCTTGAGTATTAGAATTACAGAGCCAGGTTCTGGGGGCCAAAAATTAAGCTACTTGACCAAAGCAGTAGAATCTAGAGACCGGTAAATTTTAATTTTTGTGGTTTCAAAGGACTCCTAAGTGTGGTGGGAAGGGATTTTAGAGACGACCCTCAACTTGCCAGAGGCCTGTCGTTTTTTCACCTACAGCCATGTAGAGAATCCAACCCAAGCTTAAGTGTCTTGTAGAAACTCTTAGGGCCTGGGTTGTTGTGTGTGAAAGTGAATAAGAATCAGGTCGTGTCTGTGTGTGCCTGCATATGTATGAATATGTAACACAAATTCATGTCTGTGAAAGCCTAAGGCGATGAAAGTGACGGGGTGGCTCAAATGGTAGGCACAAATTCGGGCTGAGACAGCGATGGGGGAAAATGATCTGCGATCCTGAGAGAGCCATCTGTCACGGCTGGGGCTCAGGCCGGGGAGCACGGGGGCCCCGAACAGATGGGGAGGCCACGGGAGCAGGGCCCGGCAGCTGGCTCTTCCGTCGCGTGTCACTTTACACCCAGCCGCAGCTTCGTGCGGGGCTCAGGCCCGCGTCCCCTCCGGCCCGCGGCCCGCCCTCCCCGGTCCTGCGGGACTTCGGCCGCCCTGCTGGACGTTCGCGTGTGCGAAAGCCTGCTCCAGACTATCCGAGGACAGGCCACACATCACTTCCCAAAGAAACAAAAAGCATCTTGGCACAGTTTTCATAAACATTGAATTTTTCTGGAAGTAGATTGCTGCATAAATCAGAAGACCGTTTTGTTTTGTACAGAACTTTAGCACAAGTTGTTCACAGTCCCAGAGAACCGTGACACCGCCAGTGTTCAACAGGACGCACCTGGACCTGCCAGCACACAGCTACTGCAGCCTTGGTGAGCCTACAGATTGTCACAGGTGAGGTGTCCGGCGACTTCATCTCATCTCTCAGTGCAGCTTCATACAAAGCAAAAGGCAGGTCATTTTATTACAGTCTTTAAAAAACATGTTTCCATTGATTTTGAGAGAGAGAGGAAGGGAGAGAGAGAGAGAGATAGAAACACTGATGAGAGAGAAACAGATCGGCTGCCTCCTGCACACCCCCCACTGGCGATCAAGCCCGCAACCCAGGCATGTGCCCTGATCGGGAATCGAACTGGTGACTTCTTGGCTCCTGGGTCAATGCTCAACCACTGGGCAACACCGGCCAGACATAAAGTCTTTTTATTTCTCCCGGATACGCTATAATCATAACATTATATTGATATTTTTAAATTATTTATATAGGTAGTTTAATTATCAGTGAATTTCATTTCAGGATAGAAAAGGAGCTGTTATTAAAAAAAATAGGAAGCGCTAGGTCTGATAAAGTTGAGAATCATTGCCTTAAATTTCTTTAAATCACTGGAACCTGGGCTACTGGAGACCAAGTCAAGAATGAAATGTATGTTTTTCACTGGGCATCCAGGCTGTGGTCTCCTTTCTCAGGGATACCAGAAGTCCTGGCCTTGCTTTATCTAAGGCAAGATTTCCGAGCGTTAGAACTATTGCCATTTGGGGCTGGATAATTCCTTGAGCTGGTGATGGCAGGGGGGAGGTGCTGTCCTGTGCACTAGGATATTTCACAGGGCCCATCCCTGGCCTCTACCTTCCAGATGCCAGGAGCAACCTCCCCCTAAGTTGTGACAAACAGAAATGTCTCCAGACATTACCCAATGTCCCTTGGGGGCAAAACTGCCTCTGGTTGAGAAACTCTGATTTTAGGCAGCTCCACTCTAGAGTTCTTTCCAGAGTGGTCGGAATTTTGATCATGTTTCTCCAAGTATGATCTGCAGATGGAATTTAAAAATTTGGATCCACCGGGGTAGGCAGAAATCTGCACTTTCATGTTTGTGCCGTGGGGTAAGGACGCGCATAGATAAAGGGCTACAAAGACCCCCGGTTTGATCCCAGTGCGGCCTGTTGGCAATGGTGTGACTTCGTATTCCTCATCAACAAACTGAGAGTGAAAGTCATGCCACGTCTGAGGGTGGCTGTGAGGATTAAATGAGATATTGCGTGGGAGGCTTCACAATAGTGCGGGCCTTCTTTATCTTGGCAATGCCTTGTTGTCCTAACCCAAACCAGGAACACACCGAAGGCCCAAGGTCAGGGGCCCTGGGAGCACGGACCCACGAGCCGGTCCTGGCTTCAGAGGGGCAAATGCTTTGAACTGTGCCTGGCAGTGGGCTGCAGAGCTCCTTGGGGGACAGCTCCTAGTCCAGGCCTTGGGTCAAGGAGCTGAGACTCCTTCCTCCTTCCTTCCTTTCAAGGGATCAGCCACAGCTCCAGGGAGCAAACGTTCAAAAGAAAAAAAATCTCAGATCTTCTGGGGTGTTGGCCTTAGCCATCAGGCGCCCAGCTCTTCCTTGTGACAGCACCTGCCCTTTGCCCAGTAAAGACTGTAGGCCCAAGAAGGAGCTAGGCTCATCCGTCCCATCGTATCCCATTTCCGTGGCTAACAGCTACTGTTATGAGGCTCAGAAAGGTTAAGTCTCCCAGCCGGCGCCACACAGCCAGCAAGGAGAGGAAGCAAGGATCTGAACCCAGTTAGTCTAACCAGAGTACCCGCTTCAAAAGATACGAGCGAGAAGCATGGCAAAGCAGCAGTCACATATCAAGGCTTTAGACCAGCGCGCTCCGGTGCAGTAGTCCCTAGACACGCTTGCCTCTCTAAATTTAAATGTATATTAATTAAAATTAAATAAAGTAAAAGTCCATTTTGGGGGCACACCAGCTGCATTTCAAGCACTCGATAGCCATATGTGGATCGGGACTGCTGTACTGGACAGTGCAGATATAGAACATTTCCATCGTCACAGAAAGTTCTACTGGACAGTGTTGTGCATTTTGAATAGCCACAGAAGCCTAGCTCAGTATTTCTGTCATTTTTACTAAGACTATGTTAAACTAAAATAAAAATGTACATTAGGAATGTCTGGGGAAAAGCCATGTTTGCTCACCTTAAATGGTTATTTTTTTAATCACTTGGAGGAAATATACCAGAGAGGAAATTAAAACATGAAATATTCCCTATACCTGTATTGACTTTTCATTAAATTAATAACTGAGTCACAGAGAAGATATTCCATTTTCCAATACTCTTTGTTAGTGCTCAGTCTCTTTTCAAAGAGAAAATATTTTTAAAATGCCCTACTCAGAATTATCACATTTTCCTCAAATATAGGCTTCTCACAACCATACATCATTTTCTGCTGATTATTTCCAGGAAGAGCAAAGGGAAACATGATAGATTCGATCCTTCATAGCTGAAAAGATTATATTCATGAGCCCAATGCTAATAGAGCAAAACTGTAGATATTCACCAGGGAGAACACTTAACTTAGGCAAGTGCCCAAAAAAGACAAGCTGGAGCCATGCACTCCATGGAATTGGAGCCTCTGGGACTCACTGGAGAAATTGAATCATAAAGTGTCAGAACTAGAAAAGATCTGAGGAAGCATTTTATCTGCATCTGCGGATAGAGAGGCCAAGACTGGGAGTGAAGGGACACAGGCAGTGAGTAGCGGGACCCAGCCTAAGGGAATGACAAGGATCTGCTGGCTTCAGGTCACGGGGCTTTCCTTTCGGAAGCCTGGCCAGGCCGGGGATGGCCTTTGGCCGAGACGCTGAGAACAGACCCGCAAGTCTGGGGTGTCTGTCATATCCCGTATCAGGTTGAGCCATGTCCTGCAACCTCCCCAGATGGTAACTGTCAGATTACTGACAACATAAAGCGACAAAACAGCCCTTTCCCGTCACCAGCTCCCAGTGTCTTTGAGAGCCAGGGATCAGCCACTTTTGCCCTTCCAGACCTTCCCTTGAGCCCTTCAAAGGAGGCGGCAGTTCAAAGGGAGCAGCATGTGGAAGCTCATTGTGTAGGCACAAGCTGGCCGGGTTAGCACGGGTTGGCCTCGAGGGACGCGGGGCTGAGGCCATGCCAGCCTGATCAGGCCTTCAGACAGCCTTTCATGGAGTGGTCTTTGAGGTCTCATTTGGGAGCAAGGAGGGCACCTTTGTCCCCGCTTCGGTGCCTTGTATCTCTTCCTTCCTTCATGCCTTGCTTGCTTTGTCTCTTCTACAATGCACCAGTCATTGGATATTTATGAGGAGAACCCCCAAGACTTTTTAATATGCCTCCAAGTTTGGGCACATCCCTAAAGCACATTTCAATCCCTTCAACTTTGAGATCAGGCAGCTAGTGTCTACGTCCCAGGATTGTTGCCGGATTAAATGCAAGTTAGCTGGAGATTCTGGGTCTATGAATTTCCTAAGGGATTTTATGCCACTAGAAAACATACTAGCTAAGAGGTGCTCCTCCCCCAGATGGAAAATTACTTTAGCAAAAACGCTTTAGACTCAACAGGGAAGAAATAAAGAGTCATATGTTACACCCACCAATACTCTGACCATTGAACTGCAGTGGCCAGGGCAAAATCTGTCTTTTCTGAAGAAGACTTAAATGGAAACAGCTAAGTAAGATGGAAGAGCTTGAATGAAGTGCACACTGAGCTATCAGCAACTGATGCCACACCCGGCCCTCAAAGCAGGTTTTGATGGACTAAAGAAATGACAAGGCCCATGTCCTTGAAGGGGAGAGAAAGTTTGAACAAAACAAAAAAGGGAGATTGATGTCTGCTTTGCCATTTTACCCAGAGTTCTACCTGTCACCCGCTGAATGTACTTGAACATTATGATATTATAGATCTCAAGATAAATTGCTTATTTTAAAATTAAAATTCCAAACCTGTAGTATATCATTATATGGCCTTTCTTCCCATTAGTATGGATTGTCAAGATGCTTCTATATTAGCATCATACTTCACGATGAAGCCTTCGCTCATTCAGTCAACAAGTATTTACTGAGCATACGTCATATGCCATGCGCTGTGTGGGTGTTGGGGATCAAATGGTGAAAGGACAAATACAAATACAGCCTCCTCCGTGAAGCTAACTTTACAGTCTAGTGGGGAAGCCAGGAAATCAAGTAACATACAAATAAATGTAAGACTGCAACAGTGATAAATGCTGCAAGTCATGGTAACCGCAAGGACTGAGAGCTGGAAGAGGTAGTTTCTCCCAAGGAAGTTAGAAGTGTGAATATCAGATGGTGGTCCCTAAAACAGTACATCCATTATTAATTACTATGTTGAAGCCACCCAGGATGACACCATGTTTTGGGGTGGAGATGAAGGCTGTGAACAAGTGGCAAAAGTGTCCCATAAACTATGGGGAGTCACCAGGAGGTCAGTAGACAAGACAGAAGGTGGTACAGGGGTGAAATGTCATGAGCTGGAAAGAAGTTTCATTTTGCTTTTAATGAGAATATGGAGAAAAATGGCCATGAAGGGATCATGAAGAACAAGGGGAATAGTAATTTTGAAAAAATGAATGCAAATTTTGTAATTTTCTAAAAATGCCCATGGGCTTCCCCCTCCTCATTGGGAGGTTAAGACAATGTAAAATTGATTTGTGAAAGGACTCAGTGTTGTTCAACACAGCATTCAGAAGCTCTTTGTTAATGATTCTCCCCACCTCTGCCCTTCCTTCTTATGACTTTATGCTTTGTCTATCCTCCCAATAAGCATGTTTCTGAATTATACGTTTTCCATTGTAGACTGACATCCATAATTCTAGTGCCTTCTAATGCACAGTTTGTTCCCCATTTCAGTGTACTTCGAAAGAAGTACATTGTGGAAACACAATGGATTTGTTTTCAGAACAGCAGCCTTAAGAAACAGCTAACACAATATATGGCCCATCAACCAGAGAGCGTGTTTCTCAACAGCCTACTCATATTTCATAAATCATAAAGCAATTGCTATAACTCATTTGGCCAGAAACTTTCACTTTATTTCCAATCCAATTATTTTGATTGATAAAAGTAAGATGGTTGATGGCTTCTTTCCTCTAAACTTAAAAAAAAAAAAAGGTGCAGGCTAACTAGCTTATTAAAATAGTGAAATCCATGGCACGTTAAATCCGTGCGATGAAAAATTATCATCAGCCTCCACCTGGTAAGAGAAAGTGCTCAAATTTAAGAACCTGTGGCAGAAATCTTGGCTCGGCTAAATTCAACCTTCACTTCCTTCTTCAGTAAATCTGATATCTCTAGCCATCTCGATGTCTGCAGTTCAAAACATGTACACAGTGATAATTAGAATTTTCAAAGAAGCAAGTAACATTAATCATCACACATGCCTGCTTATACAATCTCTCACCTTCACACCTTGCAGGAAACTCTTATTTTACCTTCTGAAAATTGTTTAAATATCTGTGAGAATGACTATTACATGAATCAAAGATTGTCATAGATATGGAGTTGAAATTGCAAAAGAAAAGAGGATTGAGTTTTTAAAGGGAACATCAGAAAATCGAAGCCTTCGCTTTATCTAACCTTTGGAAACAAAAAATAAATGAAGAGGCAGAAATTTGTATAATCCTCATTAGATCCCATGAGCTACCAATGTATCATTAGGACAGATTGATATGAAAGAGTGGTTAGTTATGTTTGTGGACATGTATATAGGAAAAAACAGTCTTGCAAAACTGCAGATTTAAACACTCCCTGAATTCCTGGAAGTGTGTTGAAATAAGTTAAAGGATTAATGACACAGATATGACTGTGGCTTGTGAGGGCATGACAGAGGGAGTAAACAGCCTAACCAAAAGATAAAAGCAGATAGATAGTGTATCACATAAGATTATCAAGACTGTTCTTATTAACCTCCTGCATTCATGTTGGAGATCATCTAGAAGGGTCGAGTCAAGAATTTCCTACTGTGAAAGGAAGAGGTGACCATAGATTTGTGCCTTGAGACTCAGGTAAAATATGCCCAAGAACCTTTTCAACATCCAAGAGTATGTAAATAAGTACCTTGTGATACAAAATAATAATAATAATACTACTAAAGAATTAAACAAGACCACAGAGAGAAGCAGATTGCCATCTTGGCAGGGTATCAGGCCTGCAAACTCTACACCTCCAACCGCGTTCCAAAAGTAGAGTTCAGAGACCACAGGTACTACAGGCGCAGATGATTTAACATTTGTATCTAGAAAGGATTAGCATATGGCACAAATGCACGCGGCAGCACTGGGCTCTCACAGCTGCTGGAAGTGACTCAGGGGTCAGGATTTGGTGGCCAAGCTGGCTCCACTTTTACCGGAACGCTATGAGTCATGTGCTAGTTGGCTGGGTGAGGAGCCCACACTGGCCTCATTCATTCTTATATTTCACACAACCCAGACAGGGTCACCACCTGACCAAAATTCCAACAATATGCACAAGCCGATAAGAAGAGGAAATTATTTAAATATTCAACCAGAGAAGAGAAAGTCTGAACCTTTTTAAACCTCTAAACCAAGAAACAAAAAATAAAACAATTTTCTACCACATGACTTTTATAAGACCAGTAACTTCTGTGCTCCCCAAAAAGTATTTAAGAGACTATTTGATTGGTGTTAAACCTTGATTACTCCCCCATTTAAGCACTGTCTTGAAAAGACCTGCCTGGGTACCTGTCTAGATCGGAAAGAACAAAAGTCAGATGTCGCAAATACTTCAAAGCCCTACCTGTGGATGTCCTAGCTATGTAACTGTGTCAGTTCTGATTAGGTCAGCTGATTTAAGATAGTGCCCAGGGCTTATCTTCCCCAGAGGTGGTTAGTCCCCACTGGGGTGGTGGCTTAACAAAGTCGCTGGGCAACCAGAGTCCTCTCTGCTTCACTGTTTCCATACGAGCGTGGCTTTCATCCTCACTGTCACAAGATAATGGCTCCAGCTGCAGCCATCACATCCAATTCCAGGGGACAGGAAAGTAAAAGGAAGAAGGCAAAACGAGGCAAATTCCATTCCTTTTCAGGAGCCTTTCTGGAAGCGCCATCCAAAAGCTGTCAGAGTGGCCAGAACTCAGTTACATGGCCACAGGCGCCTGGGAAATAGACTTTTAGTTGGGTTACCCCCTTCTTTGACTAAAGAAGAAGGAATGTTAGGTAGGCGACAAGCAGTCTCGGAGAGACATTTAAAGCCATTAGCCTTTCTAAGTCCATGACCTCGTTCATAAAAAGGGTAGGTAATGCCTACTTCACATGGTAGGTGAGGTGACAAGCACCGTACAAGTGTTAGCTGTTAAGAGCCTCCCCAAACCTAACAGAATCATCAGACGCACATTCAGTATTACTGTAGGTTTGGAAAACTCAAGTCTCTAGCAAGAGAGAGAGTGCAGAGACTATTTTGCTGCTGCGTCCTTCTAGTCCTGATAGCCAGACGTCTGCCCTCTTCCTGTGACTGGGTTCTTTCCTTGCGGAATAATTTGAAGAAATGGCTCTGTGTTCATTCTGTCTTCCTGGTCCTCTGGCTCCTCCATGGCTGGGCCCAGCCATGCTCTTCCCGGTGTCCTGCCACCTACCTTTAAGGCCTGATGATCTCTCCCATCTTCTGCACAACATTTCAGTGGTTTCTAAAACATCTCAAATCTTTATAGGACCATTATTTTCTCATCCTACTCATGTCTTATTGAATTGCCTGGGAAACCAGACACAAGAACTTAGTGAGCACGTGCAATGCCATGTGTATTTCTAAGTAGGAACAATTCCATTGCTTCCTACTTAGAAATGTGTTAATAACTAGTGTGCTTTGTTCGCCGCCATTCTGGTATTGTAATAAAGATCAATTTGCAAATTCTTAAGGGCATTTCTCATTTAAATTCTTTAATGGTCTATAAGATATGCTCTTCAGGCATTCCATGCAGTGTCAAGAATAATTTAATATTTTACAGATGTTAAAATTTAAGTGTAAAGATTTAGGTGAATTGTTTCTGAATTGAAGTAGCTTGTCCAAGACCGTCCAGACTACAAGCTTTAAGGCTAAGACCTATATTCATTGTCTGTTTCCAAACCCATGTACTTTTTTTTTAACCAGAAAAAAAAAAAGCCCATTTGCCCTTAAAGTCCATGTGAATCACACTGCTCTATTATTTATGATGCATTGAGAAAATTCAAGGTTTAAAACTTAGGGGTGTAAAGTCTTCTATCATGATAAACTATACTAATAGCACTCAAGATTTGAGACACTGAAATAAGGGGGTGGGTGTGAGGGGAAAAATCCATGCTAGTCAGTAATTTATAAGGCTTTATCCTACACTAGTCTCTGACACATAGGCAGGTCAATCAATCTTGACTATAATGAAAAATCTTGCTTATCTAAGAATAGGTATATTGCCCAGACCACGTTTCCCTAAAAAAGTATTTTCCTGCATGTAGCTTTATAAGAACAGAGAGACATTTGAAATATTAGTAGATCTGGGAATTATTGGTGAAATTTCAAGCCACCAAGTTTAAAATAATTGTTTCATATAACCATGCCTTGCAGGCTGGTCTGCAATGTTGGTATGTTCATGAGGAAAGGAAGGTTCTAACCTAATACAGCCAGGCATTTTATAGAGAGGATGCTGAAGAGTAGGCATAGAAAATTGACTGCATGAATGCCTGGAGCTAAATGTATTGATTAAAAAGGTCAACCTATTGCAGGAGTCTCAAGCCTTCTTATTCATTAACCCAAAATACTGAGTGTAACCAGGGAAACCAAGTGGAAAATGGAAAGCTCTTAAACAATGAAATGGCTTTTGTCTTCCTGAGATGAGCCCTGAATATCTATATCTCCAACCCTGGAGCATTTCACTGGAGTCCTAAGAAATCTTGACAGGGTGGCTAACCCTGCATGAAAAATAAGAAATCCATTGTGGGGCACAGCACAGATGTGAAAGCTTACTGCAGACTCACTAGTCTGCGCAATCGAATTGATCACTTGGTCACAACAATAGTGAATATGAGCCTAGAGCTAAGAACATAGCATTTACAGATAGTGACCACCAGGTAAGGTTAATATTATATATAATATACGTAGTGCTTACAAACTAACCATATTTATCCAGATGTATGACAGGCTACAAGAGCTGCCTGTGGGAAGCAGTTCATGGTGAAGCCATGCGGTCAGACAGCTGCCCCGGACTGGCGAAGGGGCGGCCCTTGGCCCCTGGCCCGCGTGGGCTCATGCAGACCAGGGAGACGGAGGAGGCGCGGGAGCCGAGGCCGGGAAAGCGCCCCTCCCGCCCACCGCCCTCGGCCGAGGCCCGGCTGGGGGAATGCGGGCCAGAGCTGGGGCCCCCGGGCTTCCTGCGTCCGCCTCCACTGCTTGAAGGCCTCCGCCTTGCGCTCCCCCGCCAGATGCCACTCAGATGAAGTCCAGGCACATATGTTCAGGGGCCCCATAAGTTCTAGAAACTTTATTGGAATAGAACATAAATTCTAATAGAACCTAAGTTCTCTATAGGAATCATTAAATTTTGATCATTTCTAGGTTTGTCTTAAAAAATATAATAACATGCCCTGGCCAGTATGGCTCGGTTGGAGCATTGGCCCATGTAACAAAAGGTTGCGGGTTCGATCCTCAGTTAGGGTGCTTCCAGAGGGCAACCAATTGATGTTCTCTCTCACATCGATGTCTCCCTCTCTTGCTCTCTCTCTCTCCCCATCTCTCTAAAATCAATGAGCATATCCTCAGATGAAGATTAAAATATAAATAGATAGATGATAGATAGATATTAGATATATAGATACAGTATATAAGTATATAGGTAAATAGATATATAATGACACAAGCATTTTCTGGATTATCTGGTCAACCATCTTGCCACCCTGGACTGCCACACAGTTTCAAGGTCCATGTTTGCATTTCTCTTGATGATTGCATTGGAGCCAAGTGATCTGTTTATGTGACATGTTTGACTTTTTTAAAAAAAAAATGTTTTTATAGATTTTTTAGACAGAGAGGAAAGGAGAGGGAGAGAGAGAAACATCAGTGATGAGAGAGTCAGTGACCGGCTGCCTCCTGCAGGCCCCCGACAGCAGATCCAGCCCACAGCCCGGGCCTGACCCCTGACTAAGAATTGAACTGCGATCTCCTGGGTCATAGGTCGGTGCTCAACCACCGAGCCACACTGGCCTGGAGCCAGGTTTGACTTTTAATGCAGGTTTCCTGCCCTCCGGTTAGCACATATATCTTCAGACATAAGCTTAGGCTCTGAAAACCCCGAGCATTCCACCTCCCTCCCTCACCCCCCAGCCCTTGGGTGTTTTGTCCCAGGCAGCTATGTGAGTTCATCTAACCCCTGGAAATTTTTTAATGTCTAATTAATGTCTGTCAACCTCATCTCTCACATAAAGACACTCATTTTCTTGATTGACAGTGTTTTCGGGGGGGGTTCTTCTTTTTTTCCTTTCACTTTACTACATTTAATGTGCTATAAAACTTGAAAGTTCATCATGACCAGATTCAGAGCCTCGGCAGTGGGAGTTGGGGGTACCGCATGTGAGGGAAAAGCACCAGTGACAGTGGAGGGGTTATTCTTGTCTGCTTAGGAGGAAGGGAGCAGCATTGGAGGGGCTGGTGATGTTCTGTCACGGTTACGACTGATATCAAAAGTGCTGTGATGGGAGAAAAACAGCATGGGGTTTGGAGCCACCCAGATAGTCTCACATGACTGAACAAAACGCTTGGCTTTTTCAAGTCTTGATTTCTTAATGTAAATAATAGGAATAAAAATACTAATGCCTCTTCAATCAATGGCACTAGGACAACTAGATGTACTTATTTTTAAAAATACAAACTTTGACTCTTACATCACCTGCAAAAAAAATGAAGTCAAGATGAATCATAGACCTAAATGTAAATGCTGAAATTACAAAGCTTCTAAAAGAAATACAGAAGAATATCTTTATGACCTTGAGATGGGTAAACGTCTCTTAGAGAAAGCAAAAAAGCTTTAACCATAAGAGGAAAAACCTCAGTAAAATTGCATTTCAGTAAAATTATCCCTTTAGCAGCTGGACAGCCTACATCATGCTGAACTACAAAGGTATTTCCAAAGGGCAAGCACCGCGCTGAATGATGCTAATGGCCTGGAAACTCCCCTTTCAAGGTGCTGATGAAAGGGAGGGCAATTAGGCCGGGGCAGCAGGCCTGGGGGGATGGCTCTCCTTCCTGTTGTAATGAAAAACAAGTATTTACTTTCAGTTTTACAAAACCATTTCAGGTCACATTTTCTGAATATGCTCTCTGTGTCATTGCTTTGGCAAATGGGGCATATAAAATATTTCTGAGAACAAAGTGGAAGACCAGTGGGCAACACAGAAGCAGCCAGTGGAATACTTCAAGAGACAGGGAGAAGGTTAAGCTTGGAGCAAAGTTCCAAAAGTAAGTTTCTGAAATACACGTGCTTAATTATCCCCTAAAATAACACAAAGAAGTCTGAAGAGTTGCAATAGATTTGCATGTTAAAAATTCCATAATTTTTCCTGAAATATTGATGATGTTGTATTGCTATCTCTCTTTTTTTAAGGCTCTGAATAATTAAAATGTTTCTATAGTATTTGGAACACAGAGTGACAATAAGAATTGTGGAGCCCATAGTCTCTTGTTTGCAAAAGTTCATGATCGTATTAGTGAAATGAGCTCATGGGTTTCACTGCATGTCTGACAAAATGGCATGGTCAATGCCAAGTTTCGAAAAACGATCTTTTTTGCTATTGTCTTTCCTATTCCCACCCAGTAAAAGGCATCCAAGGGTACAATTTAAGGTTAGATTATAGGAGGACTGGATCAATGTTTTTTATTATGGGCCAAATAGTAAATGTTTTAATTGTCCAGAACTAAATGGTCTCTGTCACAATGACTCAACTCTGCTATTGTGATGTGAAAGCAGATAGAGATTATACATAAATAAATGGGCATGCTGTGTTCCAACAACACTTTATTTATGGACACTGAAATGGAATTTCATAGAATTTTTATGTCATGGAATATTCTTTTTTATTTTTTTAAACCATTTCATCATGTTAAAACCATTCATAGCTTGAGAGCAATCCATAAACACGTGACTGTGACTGCCGGGATCTGGCCCAAAGGGGGGGATAGTCTGCTACTCCCTGGTGGCCAATGGACTCAAAAAGATCTGGAGGCTTTGCTAGAAATAAATGATAGAGATTTATTCAAGAGCCTTGGAGTTTGCAAATAAAAAACACAGCTAGGAGAAAACCCAGCAGTGTTACAAAGAAGAAAGGAAAGTTAAAGTTCTCTTAGGAAAAAGTCCATCTTTGAGAATGATCAGACCTGCATTCTTAGCCCTAGAATTGGTCCAGGAGGGTTATCAGCTGGACGTCAGGCTGTCGGGGTGATGGATGCCAGGTGGTCCAGAAGATGGGCGTCCGGAGGTCGGGTCAGGTCTGGGGGGTCTGGGTCACGGATGTCAGGTGGATGGATGGATGTGTGTCCTTCAGGGAGGTTTGCAGGTGGCCTGGATGTGTGAGTCCTTCGGTGGGTAGTCAGAGCGCTCCCTGGAAGCTCAGGGGTTGCTGCAGGACCGGAAAGTTCAAAGTTGAAGTTCCCAGGCTGGTTAGAACAAGGGTGGAGTCTCCTTGTGCCTCAACCTTCATAATGTTAATAATTGCAGCAGCGTGGCTAACGGGACTCCATTTTATATGTTCCCTGTCTTCATTCTTTTCTCACTGGAGTAGAGTAGGACTGATATTTTCTAGCCGAGCGACTTTCACTAAATCATTTAACTTTCCTGAGACTTAGTTTCTTTATCTGTAGAACTTGGGGTGTCAGATATACCTGAGAAGGCTGCTGGGGATTAAATGAATAAAATATGGAGAGTTTCTGTGTATGCTAAAAAGCACTTTAAAATGAAATATTTATATACTCGAGTATTATTAAATAATATATTTGTTGTATTTATACATTGGAGATTATTATATAAGTGATCAGCCACATTACCATTGTCATACCATCTAGGAGAAACATAATAAAAACTAGCATGGAGAATCAGAAGCAAAACTACCCTACATAAATTGGAATTTTTAAAAAAATATATCTTTATTGATTTCAGAGAGAGGAAGGGAGAGGGAGAGAGAGACATAGAAACATCAATGATGAGAGTCATTGATCCGCCGCCTCCTGCACCCCCCGACTGGGGATCGAGCCCGCAGCCCAGGCACGTGCCCTGACCGGGAATCGAACCCCGACCTCCTGGGTCCTAGGCCGACGCTCAACCTCTAAGCCATGGCCAGCCAGGCTCTTTTTTTTAATTAAAAAAGAAATTAAAGTCGTTTGATGTGTAGCATGGTGTAAGTTTGGAATTTCACTTTGAACAACAGAAAGCTTGAAGCCGGAACGCCCGTGTTTCTGTCTCTCGGGCGGGCGGCGTGATACACGGGTTATTTGGGGCGGCGGGGGGCTGGAGGGCGGGGGAAGCGGGCTTACCTTCCCGCCTGAAACCCCTCGCCCGCCTGCGCAGGCTGCTCCCCCCGGAGCCCCTGGGGGCGAGACGGGCCGTCTGTCGCCGCGCCGGGCCGCCTGCCTGGGCGCGCGCTGACCTCTCCCTGCCTTCCTCCGGCTGGCGCTGCGCCGGCTCCCACCTAAAATTCAGCTTGAAGTGCTCACCGCCGAAGGGACCGCGGCCCGTGTTGCCGCTCCCTGTTTAACCTCTGCGCGGAGACCGTCCAAACTGAAGAACAAGCTCTTGTTCGGAGCCTGCCGCGCCCTCACCGGTGAAGAGCGGGCGGTTAAGGCATCGGTGTCTCTGGAGGGAAACGCGCGGCCCCGTCACCTTCCGCCCCCAGTGGGCACGAGCAGCCAGGGGGGACACGGCTAAACCGCGCCCTGACGGGCCTCAGCGCTGCAGGAGCTTAGTAACACTCAGTGGCAAGGATTGCTTTTGGTAACCATCTCATACTGGGTAAATAGGTGTAGAGTCCTGGAGCATCAGTCGGTATCACTACCCTGGGCCTTGTCTCCTCGCTTGCTCCTGTCTTCAGCTGTAAGTCACAGGCCTCGGCCTCCTGCGAACAGCCTGGACAGACGGATATGGAAGCCTCCAGCGGGGACTTCTTTAATTGTTCGTTGTACTGTGTTGAGAAAAACCACACAAAGTGAACTCGTTGATGTCAATGATTTTTCTTATTTGTATACTGTTCTTGCTTTTGACAAGTCTTGCTGATATTTTACAACTGAAAAGTGGATTCAAGCTTTTGAAATGGCATGAATTCACTCTGGCCTTAGAATTAGCATTTTTTATCCATTAGCTCTGAAGTAGTTTTGATAATGTGCACTTCCACTTCAGCTAATGCTATTCAAGACAAGATAATGAATCCTGCCAGTGGTAACTGGTTAATACAGGACTGGAGAGAACTGTGGGAAATGCTTTAAGGACATACGTTGGAGATAGAAGTAAATAAAGGGGGAAATGTTCCAGACTTGTAGCAGACCCAGGTCTGACCTTGAACAATATAAACATCAGACTATTTATTGTCACGCCTTCCACCCTTCCCTCATACTTCCCAGCTGCCCAGAGCTGAACACGGGTAAGGAGAAACTCTCAAAATGTGTTAAAATCTATTTCAATCCACCTTAATTTAAAATATATAAAACATGATATAGATCAAACCTCACTAGTTTCACAAAAGGTTGAGCTCATCCATGACAGCCATGGAGAATTCCCATGGGAACAGCTGCTCTTGACCTCTACTGATCCACCTTGTGTTTGGAGCCAGCCAGGTTTTGTGCTAGGTGCTTTATGTTCACTCTCGGTCATTTATTCTTTTCAAAAACACTGCAGAAACAGTCTCATGTATGGGTGTTTGTTACATTGTTCTCTAAATTTTTTTAATTAACATGATAGCCAAAATATTCAGCAACTAATAACTAAACAAAATGTGGTATATCCAGATAATGGAATATTATTCAGCAATAAAGGAATGAAGTACTGATACATGCTACCACAAGAATAAACCTTGGAAACGTCATGCTCAGTGGAGGAAGCCAGTCACAAAAGGTTACATATTGTTTTCCAGGGGATGAAGGGAAATGGGGAGTGGCCGCTAATAGGTACTGGGTTTCTTTTAGGGGTGATGAAAATGTTTTAAAACTGATTGTGGTGATGATTGCACAACCCTTTGAATTTAGTAAATTACGTTAAATTGTATACTTTAAGTGGGTGGACAGTTCGGTATGTGAATTATATCCCAATACAGCTATTATTAACAGACAGACTGGAGTGAGAGTTGGAGTTTGATGTGGAAATGCTTGAATGTGTGGTAAAACATTTGGACTCTACTTTGGGCAGTCATCAATACTTTAAAAGAGTAGGGTCATGTAGTTGGAGTTTCATTTTAGAAAAACCATTGTTTAAGTGGCATGCATGATGAATGGAAGCAAGGAAAATCTCACACACAGAGAGCAATGAGAATCTGCCATATTTGTGGAGATTTTATAAAAATGTTAATTTGTATTTTGTTCTCATGGTATTTTCTCCTCCATATTGGAAGGTAAATTCTTATCACTTCATTCACCCAGGGAACTGTGTGTTGCAGGACCAAGAGCAGAATTTGTTTGGAAACAGTTCTCCAAACAGCTCCACCTCCTTGCCAACACTTGGTATTGTCTGTCTATTTGATTCTAGCCATCCCAGTAGGAGTGAAGTGGAATCTCATTGAGATTTAACTTGTATTTCCCCAATGACCAGTGATGCTTAGCATCTTTTTATGTGCTTGTTCACTATTTTACATCTTCATTCTCCCTCTTGCTGAAGTGGCAGTTTTATAATTAGAGATTGATTCCTTTGGTCTCTCAAAGTAGGAATACATAAACCTAGTGGTTTTCAAGCCAGGCGATTCTGACCCCCAGGAAGGGTTGCCAGGTAAAATACAGATAACCACTTAAATCTGAAGTGCAAATAAATAGCAAATGATTTTTCACTATATATGTCTTAATAGTGCATGGGATATACAAATACTAAAAATTGTGAGTTGTTTATCTGAAATTCAAATTGAACTGCACATCCTGCATTTTTCTTTGCTAAATCTGGCAGCTTTACCTCAAGGAGACATTTAGCAGTGTCTGGAGACATTTTTACTCGTCACAACAACAAGGGGCTGGGGAGGGGGCTGCCAGTGAGTAGAGGCTAGTTTTACTGCTAAACGTCACACAGTGCGTAGGAACGTTATTCACAACAAAGAACCATTTCAGCCCCAAACGTCAGTTTAACATTTGGAGGCTGTATAACCCGGCCTTAACCATTTAATGAGAAGTGAGTCTGGGAGATGAATAGGGTCTATGAGGAGAAGGAACTGATGGCATCAGGGAAGGGAGGCCCTGTGGGAAAAAGAAGCAGAGGGAAGTTCTGGGGTGCACAGGTGGGGGATTCTTCTGAATTCACTCCCTTTCGATGAAAATGGAGAGTAAATGACAAGAGCCCTCTGCAGCCGGCAGGCAGGCAGGAGGGAACCCTCTTGGCCACCAGAGCAGCTCTCACCCAACAGGCAGGGCACCAAATGGCATCATGTTTTCCATCTGGCTGCTGCAACCCAGGGCAGATCCTGGGCCCAGAACAGTGGGCACTGTCGCCACAGCCGCCCACCCTCGTCTCCAGGCCTGGCGCACAGGGACAACGGGGTCCCCACGTGGCTCTGTCCATGGGAAACAAGCAAGTGTGGTTTGAGCGGCAGACAGCTGAGGGAAAGCCTGCTCCCCTTCCCGGGCAGGCTGCCGCGCTACCATTTTGTCACTGACTCCCAGTTTCCCTCGCCCCAAACCCACGGCATAGCGGGTACCGAGCCAGCATCCACCGAGCTCCTGTGTGTGCGGATCTTTTCCAGGCACATCGTCACGAACGTCATCTTCACAGAGCAGAGGTGAGATGTTAATAGGCTTGCTTAACCCCAAAGCCCAGCACACAGGCCCTAGAATACTCCTCCTTGGCCAAGGCCCCTGCGGACTGCTATTCTCTACTGGCCGTGACCTACGCACCGTCGCCGCGGCGCACTGGCTCGCGCCAGGGTGGCTGTGCCCAGGGACACAAACAAGCCGGCAACTCAGAGGGCGCCTCCCCAGCCGCGCCAAGCTGCCTCGCGCAGCTCTGTCAAAAAGAATTGAATTGCTCAGAGCCATCTTCAGGCTCCCGAGCTGCCAGGCAGTTGTTTCCTCCCAGCAACACAAACAAGCACAGGGCTCATCCACCTCCGGCGCTTCCGCTCGCCCTGTGGGGTCTTTTGAGTGATCTTGGTTGGTACTTTTATTGTACCTGTGTTTGTGGCCATGTCTCGTTAGGATGTTTGGTTTTAGTTTCACAAATCTGTCCCAGAAAGCGAAGAAGATATCCAAGATGATAACTGTGTTTTACATAATGAATATTAGGTTCAATTACTGTTGATCAATCAAAGAATAATTGGTGCTGCACATGTAATATTTTAGAAAATAATTCACAATCTCTCTCTTTTAAGTTTGCTTTTTTCCCCCCTTCTACCAAACATTTCTATTCCTGGCTGCTGCAGAGGTCCCGTGTTTCTGGGATATATTTGGGTGACAAGTTGAGCGTCCAAGAGGAATCAGATAAGGCAAAAGTGACAAATAAGTACCGTTGTCCTGTGTGGAGAAGGGGCCAAGCAGCTGCTCTTCAGACACAGGTGACTTTTTCTAGACAGTGAAACTTTTGCTGTCATTACGTAAGCCAACTGCCTCTGCGCCCGTGGGCTTTGTCTTGGTAACAGCGCGGCCACTCTGTGCTGTGCCTGCACGGAGACTGCTGCAGTGAGTGCGCCCCGTGGGCTCCCGGTCCCTCCGGCCGTTTGCCTTGGCGAGCACTTTCCACCCCTCGAGAACTCTCATCCCCACGGCCCAGGAATTCTCCTCCTTTGCCCAGGTGGTGCCTGCCTTTTATTGTGACGAGATGGAAAATACCATCGAGAGAGACAGACAGACAGAGACAGAGACAGAGACACTGATGAGAGAGAGACATATCACCTGGTTGCCTCCCGCATGCACCCTGCCTGGGGCCAGGCACAGAGCCCGCCACCGAGATGCCTGTCCTTGGCTGGAATCAAACCCGGGACCCTTCAGTTCACAGGCCAATGATCTAACTAACTACTGAGCCAAACCAGCTAAGGCCATGCTTCGTAATTTTTTTAAATTTATTTTTATTGTTGAGAGTATTACAAATGTCCCCCATTTCTCCCCTTTGCGCCCCTCCACCGCCCCCCCCCCCCAAAGTCCTCGCGGCACTATTGTCTGTGTCCATGGGCTGTACAAACAGGCATATAAGTTCTTTGGTTAATCTTCCCCCGCCCCCCTCTGAGATCTGTCAGTCTGTTCCATGCTTCATGATTTTAATTTGAGTACCACCTCCAAGTACCAGTGTTTCCAAACTGGTCTTTGAGCACAAAGCCACCTGCTGGGACTGGAATCTGTTTTCTCCTGTTATTCCTCCCCTTCCCCTGCGGGACTAAAAGCTATCATCGCAAGAGAGTCTTCCTTGGCTGGACTAAATGCGCCGCCTTTGCACAATAAAGAAAGGAGGAGAAAAACTGATGGTGCATTTTAAAAGCCTGGCGTGGAAGCCAAAAGGCGCTGCAGGGAGAAGGCCTGGGCCGCGGCCCCACCCACGCCCGGGGCGCCTCCCGGGACAGGGACAGGGACAGGGACAGGCTGAGGAAGGGAGGGGGCTCTAAAGTGGGCTCCCTGGGGCGACACTGCTCCCACATGCAGGATGCACCCCCAAGGCCCTTCTGACCGGGAGCGGTGGCGGCGGACCCGCACCCTGCCTGGTGTGTCCCTGCGCGGAAAGGCCCGTAGTCATCGCAGCAGCAGTGGTCGGACGGGCCGTGCGTGCGTTTGAAGGGACTTCAGAAACAGTCGCAACAATTTTAGCACGTAATTAAGAATCGTCTTCAACTGCCCATTTTCCTATTTCTTTCCAATCAGCCTCTCAAAAGACAGTACTGTATTCCTGAGACAGGATGGTAGGAGCCCCAGGAGACACAGCGCAGTCATTGTGGGGAAGGCTTAAGAAAGGGACACAAAGGGCAGGGGATGGCCTCTGGGCCTCTTTTGACAGGCGCCAGGGGTCAGGAGTGACTTAGGACACATTGACCAGTTGGAGAACTTTCTGTCGTGCCTGAGGGCCATTACACAGTGCCGGGAAACTGAACACGTGCTGGAGTAAATGTATCATATATGATTGTGGAAACAGAAGCCAGCAGCCAAGCATTTGCCTGTAATGACCACGCTTGCCCAGTTTGTCAGAACATTACATCATGTAAGTCAATCAGAAATTAATACACACCCACTCGGCCCACAGATCTGAAGTTGTGTGCACTCTAAATAGAGAAGAAAAAGATACTATTGATACCATTGTAAGTAACCCAGTTATTAAAGAAAAGGAAAGGAGCAAACGGAAGGCCAAGTGGTATAGACATGCCGTTTGTGCAGCTTTGCCAGGGAGCTGCAATTTAGACATGTGCCCAGTAAAGTCTGGGTGACCCATCTGTCGGTCACACCCGGGAACAGGTCATTGGCCAGAGTAGGCATGGCCACTGCAAGTGCAGGGAGATTTAAGATATTTAATCTCCTAAACGAAGGAGCTCTCTCTGATGTGTTGGGCTCCTGGCTCTCTTATTGCAGGAGCCACACTCTCCTGGCTCCCCTACGTTTACCCATATGGCTCAGAGCCATGTGGACCCCACACAATGGCCTGATGGACTGAAACTAGCCTAGTGCTGAACCAGGCCCAGCTGCACCACGGAAGGAAAACTCTGGACCCTGGCTTTGCTTTCAGCTCCGCTGAATCCCTAGCTGTACCTCTTCCAGGACTGGACTAAAGGAAATGGGGCTTTGGAAACCCAGGGCTGTAATTCCACAAAGATAAAGCTTTCTACCACATCCCATCCTCCCATGGGGGACTCCAGAAATTGTTATTCCAGTGGTACCCCAAGAACCCCACTCCCACTAGCAACAGAGAAAGGCAATCCATGCATTCCTCTGATAACACTATGATCCAAAAGTAATCATCTAGCGAGGGAGGCAGAATTAAAAGCTGTAAGCGCAGACAATAGCAACATATATAAACATGTAAGGTACATGGTCATTTGCTGTTGGCAAGGTCCTTGGGGCTCAACATGCAAAGACCCACTTGTTGAAGATGAAACTGGGAAATTCTGGGTTCTCCTTTACCGTGAAGGTACAACAGGGTAGCTCAAGGGGAAAACTCCAATAATCCCAGAAGCAGGGCTTTCCCAGTGGGCGCCTTCCTTCTGGCACGCTTCCTAATCGGTGTTTCCTGATTTGTCCTTCCTTCTGAAGGCGCGTTTGATGTCACACATGCATCTTAAATTTGCTTAGCCTGCCAGGCTCTGGAGGACAGGCCAGCTGCACTTTCTCTTGCTGTGACTCTTCGTTGCAGAAGGGCTTGGCTCTCATTTAGTGAACAAGCTACGGGGATGGATGAAAGGCCAGGACATCTCAAGGAAACGCATTCTAGAAGCTCATACTTCTTCACTTACATTAGTTCATGGTTTTTAAAAACTCTCTGCCCTCGGGTCCTAAAATCTTGTCCCCTGGGATGGGGTCCAGAAGCCCTGGGGCGGGGAGAGCTGTCCCCCTGAGCAGTTTCCTCGCAGGTCGGCTGTATGCTTTCTGCAAGTCAGTTGTATTTGTTCCCAAATCTGCGTGTGCCAGGTATGCTTGGAACTTGAATTGTCATTTCTTTCCAGCTTTACTCAAGTATGATTGACAAAACAAATGGTATATATTTAAGTTGCCCAATGTGATTTCTTCCCCCAAAGGTAGACAAGGTGATGATTTAATATACATATGTACGTTGTGAAATGATAACCGCCATCAAGTTCATTAGCACATCCATTGCTTCACTTAGCTGCCTTTGTGTGTGTGTGTTTCTGGTGAGAACACACTAAGATCTATTCTCTCAGCAGATTTCAGGCATACCATCCTATCATTCTGTGCTTTATGAAAGTGGCATGGGTGTGATTGTTCTTGAGCCACACAGAGGGCTTGAAACGGAGGCAAGCTGTTCAAAGGCTCGGCAGAGCCTGGGCTCTACCCTCGCCCACCCTCCTGTGGACGCTGCTGTCCCAAGGAAGGTGGACACAGAAGGCTCAGCCCGCCCGGCCCTGCTTCTCCGAACACCTCTGAGAGCCCCCAGGAGGGCGTCCGCCACGGACCCTGCAACCCGAAGCTGGCAATCAGGTCCTGAGCCCCAGATTTCTGAAGCTGCAGTAAGGAATATGGTCTATTGGAACTTGCAACTACACGTTGAAGAACATTTGTGTTTCTTACAGTTACTCAAACTAGTGAATTCAGAGCTAGGGCTTGGAAATAACTAAAGGGGAAAGGTCTGTGTTTGCATTTAAAAATGCAAAATAGGGAAATATTTAGGATGTTAATCGCAAACTCTAGCAAATCAGCATTAGTGAACATTTCAGCAAGGCTGCATGATGTCTCTTAAAGAAACTGGCATTAGGGTTTTCCCCCCACACTTAGTATTAAATGTAAAAATTGCATAACAAAGCAATAAATAGTGGAAAGTCATTCTGGGTTAAATCTTATTTCACATGGATGTGAAATAAATGAAGTGTGAGGTGATAATCCAGTGCAATTTATTGTGGAAAAGAACAAATTGACCTTGGTAGAAAGACTCTTTGGTATTTAAAAATGATTGCTAAATTGTGACTGTGCCATAGACATTGCACTTGGGTTTTAAGTGCTCCAAGGTTAGCTGCTTACATCCCCTCCATTGTGAAAGTGCCCTTGAAATTCAAAATGGAAATGTTCTTTTAGGATGGTCATTGATCTCTGGGAAGTGTGCAGAATTGTTAGCACTCAAACATTTCCTTCTTGGTACACTGTAGAGTCTTTTCAGAACAAGGAGTTATTCTCAGTTCATCCGACTGAGCCGCACTGAGTGCTGACTGTACTCCAGCACTGCTTCGGAAATTCTGCTTTCACTGGCAGGATGGAGCAAAATAATTGGACGCGGGGCTCGGAAACCTTCGGAGGAAGATGCTCTTGCTGTGTCCTCCAGCTTTTTCTTCCTGCCTGTCTCTCTACCTTTTGCCGTTCCTCCCACCCGCTTGTCATGCTAGCAGGTAGACAATCCCAGAGAAGAGGAATATTGTATATTCGCTAGTTAATTTCTTTGGGGTTAATATCCAGGCACCACAAATCTAACCATTCAGGGGTTTCCATCTAATTTTTTTCAGCCTGCTAAGAACAGTTGCCCATAAGAACTACTGATTCTGCTCCACTGTCCACACCACACATATGATAGGGCCTAACACACCATGTCGCGCTGGCGTCTAGGCCACTCTGTGTTGACTCAGACATTAGTCACTTTCAAGCGCTGATTTCTGGCTCTTGCTCCTGGGTGGTTAGGCTTACCTACTGCAATTTAAATGCTTCCTTCCTGCAAAGGCCAGCCTAAAGGAAGGCTCCGTGTAACGCCACCAGAATATAAACCCAGGGCACTGGCTCTCATTTTTAATGAATGGTTGGAAATGGAGGCGATTCATTAATTCAACATTTCCTGAGTGCCTACTATGCATCAGGCTGTGAAAAATGACATAAATGGAGCCAGTCCAGAATGGAGCCGGAGCAGCCATCCCAGAGGAACTGCCTTGGACGCCTCAAATCTTGGGAATGTTGGAACTGGGTTAATAACCTTTGGATTGGGCAGACCAATGTTATCTTTCAAACAAACAACTGCTTGTAGAGCTCACAGGAGAGCAGACCTCCTGATGACAAGGACTGACAATTAAGGACATTTTTTATAATTAGCACCAACATGTATAGCTCAAGAATAACTTAGCTCATCAAGACCAATGGAAATTCCTTCCTTCTGTTGATGTAATTGTTCCCCTTCCCTTTTTCATAAAAACCCCTTGCCTTCATTTCCTAATCGGAGCACTATTTGGGTTTCTGCCTGAATCAGTGCTTCCTAAATAGCTATTCTTTGGATCTCAAATAATTGGTTGTTGCCTCTGACTATGGCTTTTCCTTTTTATGTTAACAAGGCCATGAGCTAAGCTCTGGGGATTTTTAAAAAATGCCTGGCAGTTGCAGTATCTGCAGATCACATTTTGTGCTTTATGCAAATTAATAATCCAGCTGGGAAACAGACACACAAGCAAATGAGAGTATTGGTGATAGTGGCACTAAAGAGTTCAGAGGAGGGCAGGACATTGGGGTTGGGCCTTTGTAGCATTCATACAGAAATATTTTTGTGGACATTTGTTTTCATTTCTTTTGGATAATACCTAGGAATGAGAGTTGGTCAAGGGTAATTTTATTAGAAACTGCCAAATTGTTTTCCATGGGGCTGTACCGTGTTACATTCCCACCAGCAGGGTGAGTTCCATTTGCTCCACAATCTCACCAATACTTGATATTGTCAGATTTTTAAATTTTACGCATTCTCGTGTGTGTAATGGTGAAGCTACATCCTCTGGCTTCTAGAAATGTGCTCTTCTAGAATGTGGAGTTTGTCTTCATGAGCAATAGAAAACAAAACAAAACACTGAGACACAGAAGAACAGTACAGGAACAAGAAAGGAAACAAATCTGTATCTCAGAGCCAGGACAAGCTATATAATATGAATGATAAATAAGCAAACAGTTCTCACCTACATGCTTACTATGTGCCAGGCATTGTTTTAAGTGCTTTTTAACAAATCCTCACCTGAGGATACTTTTTCCATTGCTTTTCAGAGAGAGTGGAAGGGAGGGAGGGAGGGAGAGAGAGAGAGACATTGGTTGCCTCCCTCACATGCCCTGACCAGGGCCTGGGAATCAGCCCGCAACCAAGGTATGTGCCCTTGACTGAAACCAAATGGAGACCCTTCAGTCCACAGGCCGATGCTCTAACCACTGAGCCGAACTGACTAGGGCTTAAGTCCTTTTGTGTATCGATTCATTTAACACAAAACACTGTAAGGCAGGTGCATTATCATCCTCCCTTGTCTACAGATGAAGAAAATAAAACACAGAGAGTTTAAGTAACTTTCCAAAGGTTACACTAACCCTAGGACTGACTTCTGGATTTCTGCTCAATGCCATCAAACTGCACTGCCTCTGGGAAAGTTCCAGAAAAATTCTAAAAGTGACAGATTACTGTTGGCTTTTGGCAGCAGGGGGCTTGAAAATAGAAGATGGGATTATGCTTAATTAAGAACTAGTTCTTCCTAGGGCCATCAAAAAACTCCTTCATGTCAGCTAGGATATTTTCAGGGGAAGAAACTAAATACTCAAGTAAAAATGACTTCAACAACAGGGGGTTACTAATAAGTCTAACAAAATAAGAGATCTGGAGGCAGGAGGTGCCAAGTGTGGTTAATTCAGAAGTTAAATGACATCAAAGCAGCAGTGACTCATATATTTATTCTTTGTTTTCTGCCCAATTCCATCTTCTTTGTGGTTCTCTTGGTTCTTCACTATGGCCTTTCAAAGCTTGCCCTAGTTCCAAGCAGCAAGTGTTGCGAGAAAAAGAGGGAGGAAATTTGTGCCAGAAGACTTCCCTTTTGGCCCCATTGGCCAGGAACGGGTCACGTGATCCACACGCAGGGGCAGCTGGGAAAGTGAGTCTCTGGCCGCCTGCTCCCGGAAGGCGGGTTCTGCTGGAGACAACCCAACGAACAAACAAGAAGTGGCCAGAGGCTGGCAGGAAGAGGAGGCAGGCCGAGGCCACGTCGCTTCCATCCCATGCCAACGCCTTCCTTTTGGCTACGCCGAAATTTGGAAAAGCCAGAAAGAACCCAACTGCCTCGCAAAGGCAGTCGCGGGCCAATAATTTGAGATGGCGCTCAAGCCCGGGCCGGAGGCCGCACCGTTGGACGACGCCATGTTTCAGGGCAGCGCGTCACGGGGCTGACGCCGGGACGGAAGCAGAGTGGCCTCGGGGACTGGCTGCGAGATCCAGGCCGGAGTCAGAGGTGGGTGGGATCCCCGAACTCGGCCGACCAATGGGTGTTTGGTGCGGGGGGGGGGGCGGCACAGGGACCCTGAGGTACCAGGTGTGCATCCTGGCCGCACCACACAAAAATCCATGGCACGTTCTCCTGCTTCTCTCCCAACCTCTAGCCATGCTTTCTCATTCTCTATTTCGCTCTGCCTCTTTTTTAAAATTAATCTGTACTGTTAAAAGTCTTACAGAAGCGGTCGTATCTCTGTTTTTTTAAATTTCGTTTGTTAGTTTATTTTGTCCATTAGATTCCACATGTAAGTGAAACCATATGGTACTTTCTCTGACTGGCTTACTTAGCATCATACTCTCCAGGTCCATCCATGCTTTCGCAAAAGGGAAGATTTCCTTCTTTTACACAAGAATCCAAGGCTTCTCAAAGGTGACCAGAATCCAGGTTACATACCTCTAAGGTAATCCAGAAGGCAGGTGGAGGGAGCAAGTAGAGGGAGCCAGCCGGTCCATTCACTGCCTTAAAAGCACATACCTGGCATTTATTATGTGCCTGACACAGTACTTAGGCATCAGATATATTGGAGTAAATAAAGCAGGATTTTCACTTTAAAAACAACAACATAAAAATCTAATAATAGTCAACATGAACTGACTACTTACTCTCTGCAAAGCCTGTTTAAATGAGCAATTTACATTGTTCTAGACACTAAAATGTGTATTTAATCCTCACAGTAACTTTATAAGACAGGTTATATTTATTAGCCCCATTTACTGATATGGAAACTGAGACTATGGAAATGAAGGCATAAAGAGTTTTAAGTGATCTTGAGGTTAGGATACTCAATATTTGTTGAATGCTTTTAATAAAGTAAAACCCATTTAGGAATTGAAGACAGTGTCTGTAAGCTCTCAAAAAGGCTGGGTATAATATTATAGAGCACTATAAATATCGGGGCACATGTTCAAATCGACTTTTTTTTTTTAATCCTCACTGGAGGAAATTTTTCTCATTGCTTTTCAGAGAGAGTGGAAGGTGGTGGCGGGGATGGGGGGGGAACATCGATGTGAGAGAGACACATTGATTGGTTGCCTCCCACACGTGCACCGACTGTGGCCAGGGATTGAGCCTGCAACCTAAGTACATGCCCTTGACCAGAATGGAACCCGAGACCCTTCAGTTCTTGGGCAGACGCAAACCGTCTATGGCCAAATTAACTTTTTTTTTAAAATTTATTTTTATTGTTGAAAGTATTACAGGTGTCCCATTTTTTCCCCCCAATTGACCCCCTCCACCTCGTTCCCACCCCCTTCCCAGGCCTTCACCCCGTTATTTACTATGTCCATGGGTTATGCATATAACTTCCTTGGTTAATCTCTTCCCACCCTCCACCCCCTTCCCTCTTTCCTCTGAAATATGATCGTCTGTTGCCTGCGTCAGTGTCTCTGGATCTATTTAGTTCATCAGTTTCTTTTGTTCATTAGCTTCTTCTTAAAGAAAACTCTTCAACATTTCCTGTAGTACTGGTGTCTGGTGGTGATGAACTCTAGCTTTTCCTTGTCTGAGAAGCTCTTTATCTAACCTTCAATTCTAAATGATAGCTTTGCTGGGTAGAGCAATCTTGGTTGTAGTTCCATGCTTTTCATCATGTTGAATATTTCTTGCCACTCCCTTCTGGCCTGCAAGGTTTCTGTTGAGAAATCGGCTGACAGTCTTATGGGTGCTCCCTTGTAGGTAACTAATTGCTTTTCTCTTGCTGCTTTTAAGATTCTCTCTTTGTCTTTAACCTTTGTCATTTTAATTATGATGTGTCTTGCTGTGAGCCTCTTGTGGTTTCTCTTGTTTGGGACCTTCTGTGCTTCCTGGACTTGTAAGTCTATTTCTTTCCCCAGGTAGGGGAAGTT